>NC_072445.2:37167916-37508333 GCF_028878055.3 Symphalangus syndactylus
GAGAGTATGAGGCAGGAACATTTTAGAATCCCCCTTTGAAGAGATGAATTTGAACAGAGATCTAAAAAAAGAGAGAAAGGGAGGTATGTGATGATTTGAAGGAAGAGTGTTTCTGGCAGAGGGAAGAGCAAGGGTAAATGTCCTAGAGGTGGGAGTAAGCTGAGCACATTGAAAGCAGCCCACAGCTGAATGGCTGGATGGGTGGATGGGAGGGCGGATGAATGGATGGTAGGTAGAGCAAGCCAGACAGAGAGAGGTGGCAAACGAGGTAGTGATAAAAAAGAGGCAGGCAGGGGCTGGCTCCCAGAGGCCCTTGTAGGCCATGGTGAGGACTCTGAATTTTATTCTAAGTATGAAGGGAAGCCATTGGTATTTTTTAGCAAGGGGACAAAGGGATCCAAGTTATGTTTTCAGAAGATCACAGTGGTTTTTACATGGAGAAGTGATTAGAAGGAGACCAGGGCTGAGGCAAGGAGATCAGTTAAGAAGCTTTTGCAATATTTAGTGCTAATAGCCACGAAAACGCATGTCCAAGAATGTTCATAGAAGCTTCATTCTTAATATCTCCAAATTGGAAGCAACCCAAATGCCCACCGACAGAGGAGTTGACAAACAAATTGTGCAGTTTACTGCATATAGTTGAGGTAGTTTGCTGTGTAGGATTTCATTGTGAAAATTCTACTTTGTGGTTTATTCACATAGCGGAATACTACACAGCAATGAAAAAAATCCCACTACACATAATCACGTGGATAAATCTCAAGACATCATGCTGATTCTGTACACTAATAACAAAGAATTTCTGACAAATTCTGAAAGTTTTCTAAAATTTCTGAATTTCTGAAAAAAATTTAAGAAACCAATTCTATTTATAATAACATCAAAAAAATAAAATACTTAGGAATAAAGTTAACCTAGGAGATGAAATACTTGTAAACTGAAAACTATAAAATATTGATTAAATAAATTAAAGAAGACACAAACAAACAAAAACATCTCATGTTCATGGATTGGAAGACTTAATATTCTTAAAATACTCATACTACCCAAAGCAATCTACAGACTCAATGTAATCCCTCTTAAAATCTCAATGGCATTTTTATAGCAATACAAAAAAAATCTTAAAATCATAGGAACCACAAAGATCCCCAAAATAGCCAAAAAAATATTGAGAAGAACAAAGCTGGAGGCCCCATACTTCCTGTTTTCAAAACATATTACTAAGTTACAGTAATTAAAACAGCATGGTACTGTCATAAAGACAGACATATATGCATATTATGGTCACCAACAATAAATAAATAAATAAAGACATACAGACCAATGGAACAGAATGAAGAGTCCAGAAATAAACCCACGCATATATGATCGACAGATCTTCAGTGAGGGTGCCAAGAATACACACTGCAGAAATGATAGGAAGGATGGTTCTTCTTCAACAAATGGTGATGGGAAAACTGTTGCTTTCTACATGCAAAAGAATGAATTTGAATCATCATCTTACACCGTAGACAAAAATCAGCTCAAAGTGGATTAAAAACTTAAACATAAAACCAGAAACCATAAAATTCCTACAAGAAAACATAGGGAAAAACTTCAGGACATTGGCCTTGGCAATGATTTCTTAGATCTGACACCAAAAGCACAGGCAACAAAAACAAAAATAGACAAATGGGACTACATATCAAACTAAAAAGCCTAAGCACTGCAAAGGAAACAGTGCAGTGAAAATGTAACCTGCTGAATGGGGGAAAAAAATTGCAAACCACATATGTAACAAGGGACTAGGATCCAAAATATATAAGAAACTCCTATAACTGGATAGCTTAAAAAAATTAAAAAATGAGCAAAGGGCTTGAACAGGCATTTCTCCAAAGAAGGCATACAAATGAACAACTGGTATATTAAAAAATGCTCAACATCACTAATCATTGTGGAAAGGCAAATCAAACCCACAATGAGATATCACCTCATACCTGTCAGGATGGCCATTATTTAAAAAGTAATAATAATAAAATAAGTGTTGACAAGGATGTGGATAAATTTGAACACTTGTGCACTGTTGGTGGGAATGTGTAATGGTGCAGCTGCTATAAAAAACAGTAAAAAGGTTTTTCAAAAAATTAAAAATAAGCTGGGCACGGTGACTCACGCCTCTAATCCCATTACTTTGGATGGTAGAGGCAAGAGGATTGCTTGAGCTCAGGAGTTCAAGATCAGCCTGGATAACATAGCGAGACCTCGTCTCTACTAAAAATAAAAATTAAAAAAAAGAAAATTAAAAAAATAACTACTGCCGGGCGTGGTGGCTCACACCTGTAATCCCAGCACTTTGGAAGGCCAAGGCGGGTAGGTCACCTGAGGTCAGGAGTTCGAGACCAGCCTGGCCAACATGGTGAAACTCCATCTCTACTAAAAATACAAAAAATTGGCCAGGTGTGGTGGCACATGTCTGTAATCCCAGCTAATTGGGAAGCTAAGGCAGGAGAATTGCTTGAACCCAGGAAGTGGAGGTTGCAGTGAGCTGAGATTGTGCCATTGGACTCCAGCTTGGGCAACAAGAGCGAAACTCCGTCTCAAACAAACAAACAAACAAACAAACAAACAAAAAAAGAACTACCATATGATCCATCAATACCACTTCTAGGTATTTATCCAAAGGAATTGAAATCAGGGTCTCAAAGACAAATTTGTACTCCTGTGTTCATCGCAGCATTATTCACAATAACCAAGATGTGGAAACAATCTAAATATCCATCAGTGGATGAATGGATAAAGAAAATGTGGTATATACACACACAGTAGAATAATATTTAGCCTTAAAAAAGGAAATCCTATCCCATGCCACAACATGGGTGAACCTTGAGGATATTATGATAACTTAAATAAGTCAGTCATAGAAGGACAAATACTGCATTATTCCACTTACATGAGGTATCTAAAGTAGTCAAATCCACAGAAATAGGAAGGAGAATGGTGGTTGCCAGGGGCCGAGGGGAGGAAGAAATGGGGAGTTGCTATTCGGTGGGCATAAAGCTTCATCTTTGCAAGATGAAAAAGTTCCAGAGATCTGCTGCACAACATTGGGCCTATAGTTAATACTGTACGTTTAAGATTCTGTTAGAAGGGTAGATCTCATGTTATGTGTTTTTTTTTTATCACAATAAAAGTTTTTTTGAAAAGACATCATGCCGAGCAAGAGAAGCCAAACTTAAAAGAGCACACACAGTAGATTCTATTTATGTGAAGTTCAAGAATAGATGAATCTGGACTTCTGATTCTGAACAAGATGGAGTATACACACTTCTCCCCATTCCTCCTGCTAAAACCACCCCTATATATAAAACAAACAGAAGAAGACTCTTAAAGGTAGAGAGAAGAAGACAGACTGACTAGAGACTTCAAGACCAAACAGTGACAGAGCAGTGAGTTCCCTGGGTTTTGTTTTTGCCCAATATATGCCACATTTGGAGCTGGAAGAAGTCAGCAACCCAGAAATACCAATAAACATAGACAAAAACAGCCCCAAGAAAAACCTGCTCTTTGCTTCCTGCTGATAGGTCTAAAACATAATAAAAAAGAATAAAACAAAAAAAAAGAGAAAAAACCTGCTCTCTTTAGCCAAAGGATCAGCAGAGACCCAGCCTAGCAAGACAAAAACCTTTAAAACAATGACCTCCCTACTGTAGCCAAACACCATGGAAGAAACTACAGCCCCAGGCCCATGCTCCCCTGTGAGGAAAGGCCGGGTGGGCAGCCTTGCCTGGCTGTAACTAGGAGCCCCATCCCCCACCGCCAGGGTGACAACAGTGAAGAATGAGGGGGAGCCAGGACTTCCACTGCACCCAGCAATAACAAGATGCCCCTCCCTCTTCATGCTGGGTTGACCTTCACCCCCACCCAAGAGTAATAAGGTCAGTGGAGACCACATAGGAGCAGTAACAAGGCACCCTCCCTTCCCACGCAGGGAGGGATCACTGGTGCCAGAACTCCCACCACTGCCCAGAAGTAAGGAGGCACCCCTGACCCCCACCAGGGTGTCAACCAAGGTCAAGTAGGGGACCTGGATTTCTACCCGCACCTGGCATTAATAAGGCCCAGGGTTAAAAGACGCCTGCTGAAACAGATTTCAAGAAGATCCAGCATCTCATAACATAATACCCCAAGTGTCCAGGATATAATACAAAAATTGTCTGTGGCCATGAGCAATGGCTCACGCCTGCCATTCTAGCACTTTAGGAGACCAAGGCAGGAAGATCACTTGAGGGCAGGAATTTGAGACCAGCCTGGGCAACATAGTGAGACCCTGTCTCTACAAAATGAAAAAATTAGCCTGGCATGGTGGTGCATGCCTGCAGTCCCAGATACTTAAAGGCTTAGGTGGGAGGATTGCTTGAGCCCAGTAGGTCGAGGCAGAAATGAACTGTGATTGTGCCATTGCACTCCAGCCTGGGCAACAGAGCAAGATTCTGTCTCAAAAAAATAAAAAAGGAAAAAATTTTGTCACACCAAGTACCATGAAAATCTCAACTTTAATGAGAAAAGGCAACCAACAGATGCCAACAACACCAAGACACAAATACTGGAATTATCTGACAAGGATTTTAAAGCTGCCATCGTAAAAATGCTTCAGCAAGCAATTATGAACATGTTTGAAACAAATGAAAAACAGAAAGCCTAAGCAAATAAATAGAAACTACAAAGAAGAACCAAACTGATAGAATTTTAGAAAGCTCACTGGATGGGCTCAACATCCAGTGAGCTTTCTAAATAGAATGGAGGCTGGGTGTTGTGCCTCACACCTGTAATCCCAGCACTTTGGAAGTCCAAGACAGGCAGATCACTTGAGGCCAGGAGTTCGAGACCAGCCTGGGCAACATGGTGAAACCCCATCTCTATTAAAATTACAAAATTAGCCAGGCACGTTGGTGCACACCTGTAATCCCAGCTACCAGGGAGGCTGAGATACGAAAATCGCTTGAACCAGGCAGGCAGAGGTTGCAGTGAGCTGAGATTGTGCCACTGTATTCCAGCCTGGCAGGTGAGAGAGTGAGACTCCATCTCAAAAAAAAAAAAAAAAAGAAAAAGAAAAAATAGTATGGAGGTAAGAGATTAAAAAAAAGTCATTGAACTTGAAGATAGAACAATAGAAATAATTACCCAATCTGAACAACAGAGAGAAAATGGCCTGGAAAAAAAAAAAAAGAAAAGGACAGAACCTCAGGAACCTGTGGAACTAAAATAGAAGCTCTAACATTCATGTTTTTAGAGTCCAAGAGGAAGGGGAGAAAGAGTGGGGGCTGAAAAAATATTCAAAGAAATAGTAGCTGAAAACAATCCCGAACTTGGCAAAAGACAAACAATGGATTTAAGAAGTTAAGTGAACTTCAAACAGGTAAAACCCCAAGAAATCCACTCCAATGCATATCATGGTCAAACTCTTGAAAACTAAAGACAATGAAAAAATCTTGAAAGCAGAGAGAGAGAAATGACACTTTATTTAAAAGGGAAAAACAGGCCGAGCAACATAGCAAGACCCTATCTCTACAAAAAAAAAAATTTAAATCAGCTGGGTGTGGTGGTGTGCACTTGTAGTCCTGACTATTTGGGAGGCTGAGGCCTCCCGGGCCCAAGGATTACTTGAGCCCAAGAGTTCAAGGCTGCAGTGAACTATGATTGTGCTACGACACTCCAACAGAGACCTCATTCCTAAAAAAAACTAAAAATAAAAAATAATAATAATAAAAGGGAAAAACAAATTACAGCAGATTTTTAAAATCAGAAGCCAGAAAGAAGTGGCAAAACAGTTTTCGAGTGCTGAAAGAAAAGAACTGCCATACCCAGAACCATATATCCAGAGAAAATATCCTTCAGGAATGAAGGAAAATCGAGGTATTCTCAGATAAAGGAAAATTAAGATAATTTTTTGTTAGCAGACCTACCCTAAAATAATAGTTAAAGGAAGTTCTTGAAACTGAAAGGAAAGATAAAAGAAGGAATCCTCCTGGAACATTGGGAAGGAGGAAAGAAAAATGGAAAGAGCAAAAATACAGGTAAATATGATCAAATTTCCTTCTCTTGAGCTTTCCAAATTATGTCTGAGTGTTGAAGCAAAAATTATAACATTACGGCTGGGCGTGGTGGTTCACGCCTGTAATCCCAGCACTTGGGGAGGCCGAGGCAGGTGGATCACTTGAGGTCAGGAGTTCGAGATCAGCCAAGCCAACAGGGCAAAACCTGTCTCTACTAAAAATACAAAAATTATCTGGGTGCGGTATTGGGCACCTGTAATCCTAGCTACTCAGGAGTCTGAGGCAGGAGAATTGCTTGAACCCGGAGGCAGACGTTGCAGTGAGCCTAGATAGCATCACTGCACTCCAGCCTGGGTGACAAAAGCAAAACTCCGTTTAAAAAAAAAAAAAATATACACACACACACACACACACACACACACGTAACATTGTCTGATGTGCTTCTCAAAACATGCAGAGGAAATATTGATGACAATTAGACTATAAATGGGAGAGTAAAGGAACTTAAGGAGAAGTAAGTTTTCTGCACTTCACTTGAACTGGTAAAACACTGACACCAGCAGGCTGTGAATGGATGGATGGATGGGTAGATGGACATGGATATAGACAAATAGATATAGGCATGTAGATATATATGGTAATACCTAGAGCAACTACTAAAAAAAATCTATACAAAGAGATACACTCAAAAACACTACAGATAAATCCGGGACAGGCAAATCTAATTCACAGAGATTGAGGTCAGAACAGCAGTTGTTTCTGGGAGATGTCAACAGGCAGGAGCACGCCTCTGGGGCACTGGAAGTATTTTCTATTCTGATCCGAGTGGCAGTTTTCACAGGTGTAAAGTTCATTGAATCGCATGGCTAAGATATGTTATACTTCAATTTTAAAAATATAACATTATAAGTCACACTTCAATTAAAAACAACAAAAAAGAGGCTGTTGCAACAGTCCGTGAGAGCACTGATAGTACAGTGGCAAAGGGTGGATTCAGGACACCCTCCGGAGATGGAGCCACAGGGCTTGCTGTAAGGTGGATGGAGTGACTTCCATGAGCACTCCCAGCCCACATTCTATGAGCACCCCAGCCCACATTCTCATCTCTGGTACCTGAGGAGAATTAAATAGGGCAAGCATACTCGCAACCACAGTCCAACATAGCAGCCTGCACCAGGCTCAGTGCTGGGCATGCAGCAGTGTTCAATGCATGCTCCAGTGTGGCTAACGGTGCTGACGATACTCACTCTCATTTCCATCTGGTGTTTCCGATTCACAAAGCACTCTCCTCCCCATTGCTCTCTGGAGTCTTTACTCATCTCACACAAAGCACTGGAGTATGAAAGAAGCTAAGGAATTGTCCAAAGTCACACAGCTCCTGGGAATTTCAATCAGGCTTTTTTTTTCTTTTTCTTTTTCTTTTTCTTTTTTTTGACAGGATCTCGCCCTGATGCTCAGGCTGGAGTGCAGTGGCACAATCACAGCTCACTGCAGCCTTGAACTCCTGGCCTCAGGCAGTCCTCCTACGGACAGCCTCCAGAGTAGCTGGGACTACAGGTGTGTGCCACCACGCCAGGCTAATTTTTGGGTTTGTTTTTTTGTAGCGATAGTGTCTCACTATGTTGCCCTGTGCCTGGCCTGAATCAAGCTTTTGGATTCCAAATGCAGTGCCCCTTCCAGGGGTCTTCAGACTTTAGTAAGCATCAGGACCAACTGCAGGTTTGTACAAAATGGAGATTCAGGCCACAGCCACAGAGATTCTGATTCAGCAGGGGTTTCAGTTGTCTATTGCTGCATAGCAAAGCTCACCAGATTTTAGTGACTTAGAACAATGATGATTTATGATGACTCTGTGGATTGACTGGGCTCAGCTGGGTGGCTCTTCTCTTCCACATGCCCTCAGCTGTGGCTAAAATGTCCAAGATGGCGTCTTCGGCCAGGCACGATGGCTCACGCCTGTAATCCCAGCACTCTGGGAGGCTGAGGTGGGCGGACCACAAGGTCAGGAGATTGAGACCATCCTGGCTAACACGGTGGAACCCTGTCTCTACTAAAAAATACAAAAAATTAGCGGGGTGTTGTGGCGGGCGCCTGTAGTCCCAGCCAGTCAGGAGGCTGAGGCAGGAGAATGACGTGAGCCCAGGAGGTGGAGCTTGCAGTGAGCTGAGATCACGCCACTGCACTCCAGCCTGGGCGACAGAGCGAGACTCCATCTCAAAAAAAAAAAAAAAAAAAAAAGAAAAAAAAAGATGGCTTCTTCATTTACATGACTTATCTTCAGCTGGGATGGCTGCAGTAGCTGGCAGTTGGCTGGATGCTTGTCCCTGTCCCTTCCTCTGTTTCCCTCTGTTTCTCCTTCATTGTGGTCTCTCCAGCACAATAGCTGGACCCACTTAGATGGTAACTCAGGGCTCCAAAAGTGAGCATTCCAAAGGATAAGTTCCAGTGTGTGAGCATTTCTCTGTCAAGCCTCTACCTGTGTCATGCTTGCCAATGTCTTACTGGCAAGACCAAATCATATTGCCAAGCCTCGTGTCACTGTGGAAAACGCTGCACCAGGGTGTGAATACCAGGAGATAGGGTTCACGGGTGGGTGTGAGAAACACCAATGTACTTCTCCATCCCAGCAAGTTTGTAGTGGGCCCCAATAATTTGCTTTTTTTTTTTTTTGTCTCCTGGGCTGGAGTGCAATGGTGTGATCTCGGCTCACTGCAACCTCTGCCTCCTGGATTCAAGAGACTCTTCTGCCTCAGCCTCCTGAATAGCTGGGATTACAGTTGTGCGCCACCACACCTGGCTAATTTTTTTGTATTTTTAGTAGAGGTGGGGTTTCATTGTGTTAGCCAGGATGGCCTCGATCTCCTGACTTCTTGATCCGCCCTCCTCGGCCTCCCAAAGTGCTGGATTACAGGCGTGAGCCACTGCACCCGGCCAAATTTGCATTTTTTAATAACCTACCTTTCTGAAAGTTCCCCATGCTGATATTGGTGTTCTATTGACTATACCTTGAGAACAGGTCCTATCTTATCACACCACCACCAAAGAGACTTTTAAACCTCCCCACCTGTTCTGGTCACTGATCAAAAAAATGCTACAGGCACTGTCACCATCCTGGGGGAGCTGACAGCTTGGGGCAGACATGCACACATTGAGACCCAAGAAACCTGCCCACAACTGGCTTCTTCAACAAGCCCGGGTCCTGGCTTCTAGCCCTGACCTTGTCTGCTCCTAGGTAGGCTGCCTGGTCCAGGTGACTCCCCTCTCTGGGTGTAGGTCTGCTCCCCTCAAACTGAGGCTGTTGGATCAGATTAGCAATTTCTAACCTCTTCACCACCATGGGACCCTTTAGGTATTTCTTCACCCAAGAAATCCCTTGTCTTAAAAAAAGATTTTTGTCTACCAAACTACACATGCTAAGTAATTTTTTTAAAAATTGGAGGCCAGCCTCAGTGGCTCATGCCTGTAATCCCAGCACTTTGGGAAGTGGAGGCGCCCAGGCTGGAGTGCAGCCAAGTCGTTAATGCAAAGAAAAAGTTCTTGAAGGAAATTAGAAGTGCTCCTCCAGTGAACACACAAACGATAAGAAAACAAAACAGCCTTATTGCTGACAGGGAGAAGGTTTTAGAATAAACCTTCATCCCTAAATAGAAGATGAAAACAGCTACAACATTCCCTTAAGCCAAAGTCTAATCCAAAACTGCAACGCTTTTCAGTTCTATGAAGTCTGAGAGAGGTGAAGAAGCTGCAGAAGAAAAGATTGAAGCTAGCAGAGGCTGGTTCATGAGGCTTAAGGAGAGAAGCCATTTCTACAACAGCAAAGTACACGGTGAAACAGCAAGTGCTAATGTAGAAGCTGCAGCAAGTTATCCAGATCTAGCTAAGATCACTGAGGAAGGTGGCTACACTAAACAACAGATTTTTCCATGCCCATGAAACAGTCTTCCACTGGAAGTAGATGCCATCTTGGACTTTCATAGCTAGAGAGAAGTCAATGCCTGGCTTCAGTGCTTCAAAGGACAGGCTGACTCTCTTGTTAGGGGCTAAAGCAGCTGGTGATTTTAAGTTGAAGCCAGTGCTCATTTACCATTCCTGAAATTCTAAGGCCCTTGAGAATTATGCTAAATCTATTCTGCCTGTGTCTGTAAATGGAACAACAAAGCCTGGAAGCCTGGATGACAGCACATCCAGGTTGACGGCAGTTTACTGAATGTTTTAAGCCTACTGTTGAGACCTATTGCTCAGAAAAAAAGATTCCTTTCAAAATATTGCTGCTTATTGACAATTCCACAGTGGCTGTACCAGTTTACATTCCCATCAGCAACATACAAGTGTTTCAATTTCTACACCTCCCTGCAGCACTTGTTTTTTTATGTTATTTTATTTTATTATTTTTATTTGCGAATCAGGCAGCCTCCCAAACCAGAGTAGGCTCAGAGACTCCCAACACTTGTTATTTTCTGTTTTTATAAGGGCCATATCATAATGGGTGTGAAGTGGTATCTCATTGTGTTTTTTATTTGCATTTCCCTAATCATCAGGGATGTTAAACATCTTTTCCTGTGCTTATTGACCAACTGTATATCTTCTTTGGAGAAAAGTCCTTTACCTGTTTTTTAACTGGGTTATTTGTCTTTTTTGCTATTGAGTTGTAGAAGTTCTATACATAGTCTGGATATTAACCCCTCATTAGATATAGGATTTGCAAATATTTTCTTCCATTTTGTGGGCTGCTTTTCACCCTTTTGATAGTGTCCTCTGATGTACGATAGTTTTAAATTTTAATGAAGTTCAATTTATTTTTTCCCTTTTGTTGCCTGTGCTTTTGGTGTTATATCCAAGAAACGATTGCCAAATCCAATGTCATAAAGATTCTTCCCTATATTTTCTTTTTCTTTCTTTTTTTTTATTTTTTATTGAGATGAAGTTTCACTGTGTCGCCCAGGCTGGAGTGCAGTGGCACTGTCTCAGCTCACTGCAACCTCCACCTCCCGGGTTCAAGCAATTCTCCTGCCTCACCCTCCTGAGTACATGGGATTACAGGCGCCCATCACCATGCCTGCATAATTTTTTTTGTATTTTTAGTAGGGACGGGGTTTCACCACGCTGGCCAGGCTGGTCTCAAACTCCTGACCTCAAGTGGTCTTTCTGCCTCAGCCTCCCAAAGTGCTGGGATTACAGGCGTGAGCCACTGGGTCCAGCCCATCCCTATATATTCTTCCAAGAATTTAAAATCTTTAGTTCTTATATTTATGTCTTTGATTCATTTTTGAGTTAACTTTTGTATATAGTATAACAGGAGTCCCCAACCCCTGGGCCACAGATTGCTACTGGTCTGTGGCCTGTTAGAAACCAGGCTGCACACCAGGAGGTAAGTGGTGAGCAAGGAACCTTGTATTTAGCCACTCCCCCTCACTCACATTACCGCCTAAGCTCCGCCTCCTGTCTGGCAGCATTAGATTCTGATGGGAGCGCAAACCCTACTGTGAACTGTGAATGTGAGGGATCTAGGTTGCACACTCCTTATGAGAATCTAATGCCTGATGATCTGTCACTGTCTCCCATCATCCCCAGATGGGACTGTCTAGTTGTAGGAAAAGCTCAGGGCTCCCACTGATTCTATATTATGGCCAGTTGTATAATTATTTCATTATATATTATAATGTAATAATAATGGAAATAAAGTACCCCATAATTGTAATGTGCTTGAATCATCCCCCAACCCTCCCCTAACCCTGGTCTGTGGAAAACCACCCCCCAACCCCAGTCTGTGGAAAAACTGTCTTCCACGAAACCAGTCCCCTGTGCCAAAAAGGTTGGGGACCGCTGTGGTACAAGGTATGGATCCAATTTCATTCTTTTGAATGTGGATATCCAGTTTTCTTACCTGGGACACTTTTTTTGTTTTTTTTTTTTTGAGACAAAGTCTTGCTTTGTGGCCTAGGCTGGAGTGCAGTGGTGCAATCACAGCTCACAGCAGCCATGACCTTCCCAGGCTCAGGTGATCCTCCCACCTCAGCCTCCAGAGTAGCTGGGACTACAGGTGTGTGCCATCATTCCTGACTAATTTTTTTGTGTATTTAGTCAAGATAAGGTTTTGCCATGTTGCCCAGACTGGTCTTAAACTCCTGGGCTCAAGCAATCCACCCACCTTGGCCTCCCAAAGTGCTGGGATTACAGGTGTGAGCCACTGTGCCCAGCCGGGACACTTTTAAAACTCCTCAAGACCAGGCTGCTGCATGGGAAAAAGTACTTGCAAGTCATATATCTGATGAGGGATTCGTATTCAGAATATATACAGAACTTCTACAACTCAATAACAAAATACCAAACGACCCAATTAAAAAACAGGCAAAAGGGCTGGGCGCGGTGGCTCGTGCCTGTAATCGTAGCACTTCGGGAGGCTGAGGCGGGTGGATCACAAGGTCAGGAGATCGAGACCAGCCTGGCCAATATGGTGAAACTCCGTTTCTGCTAAAAATACAAAAATCAGCCAGGCGTGGTGGTGTGCACCTGTAGTCCCAGCTACTTGGGAGGCTGAGGCAGAAAAATCGCTTGAACCCAGGAGGCAGAGGTTGCAATGAGCCGAGATCATGCCACTGCACTCCAGCCTGGTGACAGAGGGAGACTATGTCTCAAAACAAACAAACAAGGCCGGGCGCGGTGGCTCACGCTTGTAATCCTAGCACTTTGGGAGGCCGAGGCGGGCAGATCACGAGGTCAGGAGATCGAGACCATCCTGGCTAACACGGTGAAACCCCGTCTCTACTAAAAATACAAAAAAATTAGCCGGGCGTGGTGGCGGGCGCCTGTAGTCCCAGCTGCTCGGAGAGGCTGAGGCAGGAGAATGGCGTGAACCCGGGAGGCGGAGCTTGCAGTGAGCCGAGATTGCGCCACTGCACTCCAGCCTGGGTGACAGAGCGAGACTCCGTCTCAAAAAACAAACAAACAAACAAAACAAACAAACACAAAACAGGCAAAGGACTTTTCTGCACCCCAGGATCTCTGTGGTGGGGCACAGGCATCAGAACTCAAGGTTCCCCAGGTGATTCCCATGGGCAGCCCAGAATGAAACCATTGTCTACTACACTGAAATCTTAGTCCCAATTATGTTAGTCTCTATATTCTCAGTTTCTAGCATGAGGTGTGGCCCATGGACACATAGAATAGGGTGTACACTGGGCCCAGTGGGGACTTTGGGAGATTCTAGCCCTAGAAATTCTCAAATAAATGGGCCCCCCAGCACCATGCCATGCCCACTGCTTTGACAGGTGCATTCAAGAAGACGAACAAGAACTGACCATGGGTTCAGCCCCAGCAGACCGTGGGAGGGATCGAGAGAGACCACAGAGTCGGATGGCAACAGAGTGATGGACAGTGTGGGGCAGGTTGTCTGTTCACGGAATCAGAGAGGTGTGGCTGCCTGGGGGCAGGGCTGGGGCACGCACCCCCTTGGAGGAGATTCCAAGAAGGAGGAAGAGCTCGAGGTGAGCCTGCGAGGAGCCTTGTTGGAGAAGCTTCCCAACTGTTGCAGCAGATGACTTCTGCAGAAAGCCTATCTGCCCATGCTGTCCTCGGTGCCTCCTCATCTTTAACCGGGGATGACAGCAGCACCTACCTCACAGGGCGACTGGGAGGATACCTGGGCTAAGGCATCAAAAGTACCTGGAACAGTGCCTGACACACAGGAAGCACTCAATAATGTCAGTTATATGTTCCATCATTATCTCCTTTAATCTCAACAACCCTAAGAGATGCATACCATTGGCTAGGGGCGGGGCTCAGCCTGTAATCCAAGCACTTTGGGAGGCTGAGCCGGGAGGATCACCTGAGCTCAGGAGTTCGAAACCAGCCTGGCCAACATGGTGATACCCTGTCTCTACTAAAAATAAAAAAAATTAGCCAGGCGTGGTGGTGGGCGCCTGTATTCCCAGCTACTTGGGAAGCTGAATCATTAGAATTGCTTGAACCCGGGAGGTGGAGGATGCAGTGAGCCAAGATTGCACCATTGCACTCCAGCCTGGGCGACAGAGCAAGATGAGACTCTGTCTCAAAAAAAAAAAAAAGAGAGAGAGAGAGAGAGAGAGAGATGCATATCATTATCTCTATTTTTTTTTTAAGTTGAAACTGGAGCTCAGAGAGGTAAAGTCAATTGTCTAATGTCACACAGCAGAAATGAGCCAGGATTCAGACTCTATTGTATCCAGCTCCAAAGCCCATGCACAAATCTTCCACAACTTGGGGACCACAGGCTGGAGTCCTGGAATCCAGGAATCCAGAGTTGGAAGGGGCCACTCAAAGCCATTTTGTCTGGTCTAACCATTTCATTTGTACAGAAAGATGACCAGAGAAGGGAGCATGTCAGATGGAGGAGAGTGTGGAGCTGAGGCTTCTAAACAGACTGACAGGCAGGACAAGCCACGGCCTCAGCCTCAGCATCAGTCTCCCCACGAGTCAGCAAGCTCTGCCTCTCCCGTCTCCAGCCAGCGCAGCTGAAGGAGAACTAAGGAGCTGGGGTACCATCCAGGAGGAGGAGGCCGAGCAGCCTCTGCGCCAAGAGCTCACCCATCTGCCTCCCGCCTCAGGCTGGCAGAGATCACCCCAGAAGACCTCAGCCCCCACCCCCCTCAGCCTGGGCCTGCAGCCCAGTGACCCTCTGACAGGCCCCCACCGCAGCCTCCTCCCCACTGTGGGGAGGAAATCAGGCAATTACAGATGACCTTTGCAGGAGAGCAGAATGTAAACTAGAATCCATTTGCCTGTGCAATCTTCATAATTACCGCAGCAATTATCCCCAATGAGCCATTGTGACCAAGGCTTCACTCAGCCCAGGTGCTGGGCCTCTCCAGCCAGGTTTTGGTCCCTCACCCTCCCCATCACAGGCTGCCTTTAGTCCTGCGGCACAATCACCTGCATCTGCACAACTTGCTGTCTGTCTGCTCTCCAGCTACAACCACACAGGGGAGCAGCAGGCAGCTGGCTTCATTCCTGTTGTAGGGATGGGGAAACTGAGGCTCAGCCTCACCAAGGATAAGGGGCCTGTAAACAGTTGAGTTCTGATAGGAGTTAGACCTTAACACCTCACCTACGCCCCATTTCTTCCCACTCTACATTCTCTGGGCCTGGGCGACACAGAGGGACCCTTTGAGTAATCTCTCCTTTAGAAACGGGGGAGATGGAAACACAACTGGTACGATTTAGGGAAGTAGTTTCTAAACCTGTATGTGCAACAAAATATCCTTTAAAAAATGCACATTCCTGGCTGGGCACGGTGGCTCACGCCTGTAATCCCAGCACTTTAGGAGGCCGAGGTGGGCGGATCACCAGAGATCAGGAGTTCAAGACCAGCCTGGCCAACAGGGTGAAACCCTGTCTCTACTAAAAATACAAAAATTAGCTGGGCGTGGTGGCACGCACCTGTAATCCCAGCTACTCAGGAGGCTGAGGCAGGGGAACTACTTGAACCTGGGAGGTGGAGGCTGCAGTGAGCCAAGATAGTGCCACTGCACTTTAGCCTGGGTGACAGAGTGAGACTCCGTCTGGAAAAAAAAAAAAAAAAAAAGCATCTTCCTGATCCCCACGTTGGAGATTCTGATTCTGCTGATCTAGGGTAAAATCCAAGTGCCCCTGTTTTAGTTTTGACTTGTAAAGTTCCTTCATGTAATTCCAATCATTAGCCCATATATGGGAAATGTTAGGTGGTAAAGGAAAGAATTCCTGAATATTTCTTGTTCTTTCCCTCACTGTCACCATTTCCAACAACCAAAAGCTCCTTCTTTTGCACATCTAAATAACCACTGGGAGAGTTAAGGGAAGAGATGTGAGTCATTCACACTTTAGTATAAATAAGCTCACTCAGCTAGCTTTTTGCCTAATGCCTAGCTGAGATCCTGCCCATTTTGGAGGAGGAGAGGGTAGGAATTAGGAGTGTTGATGGAGGAGGAAAGAGAAGTGAGCCGGAAGAGGGAGGGAATAGAGGTGCTTCTGAGAGAGGTGTTAAGAGTGAGGCACCTTGAACTGAGCCAAATGACTTGAATGGTAAATACCATAATGGGAAAACCAGAGAGAGGCTTGGACTTACAGTAACTAGCACTAGTGCCAGAGTTCAGACAGCAACCAACCAGTGTTTGCCTGAGCTCTGAGGGAGAGGATGGGCACAGCATAAAAACCTGCCTATACAGCCGATAGCTGGGGGAGTGATCTAATGCCTCGATACTCAAAGTATGGTCCAAGGACCAGCAGCGCTGGCATGACCTGGGAGTTTGTTAGAAATGCAGGCTGTGGCTGGGCTTGGTGACTCATAGCCTAGCACTTTGGGAGGCCAAGGTAGGAGGATTGCTTGAGCCCGGAAGTTCAAGAGCAGCCCGGGCAACACAGCCAGACACCATCTCTACAAAAAATTTAAAAATTAGCCAGGCATGGTGGTGCACACCTGTGGTTCCAGTCACTTGGGAGGCTGAGGTAGGAGGATTGCTGGAGCCCAAGAGGTTGAGGCTGCAGTGAGCTATGAATGCGTCACTGCACTCAGGCCTGGGCAACACAGCAAGACTCTCTCTCAAAAAAGAACAAAGAAAAGAAATGCAGGCTCTTAGGACCACCAGACCTACTGAATCAGAATCTTTTTAAAAGGCCCCCAGGAGACACCTGTGTGCATTAAAGTTGGAGAAGCTCTGGTCTAACATTTAAGCACAGAGAGCTCTGGGAATGACCTGCTTCTAGGAGGACATTGATGAGCAAGAGGTAGGGGCATACCATGAAATAAAGAATGGGGGTGGGCACTGGGGAACTGGGCAGAGCAGGTTAACTCTACCAAGGAGCCAGCCTGAGTTGCTTTCTAAAGGAAGGGGAGGGTAAGATAGGCCAATAAAACTAACAAGTAGGTAAATTTTGTGTCCCATACTTGGAATCTACAGCTTGGTTTCAGGCTCACTTTTACTGATTTCTGTGTGACTTTGCCCAAGTAACTGGCCTCAGTTTTGTCTTCTGTCAAATAGAGCTGATATTCTGTTCTCTTGCTGCCTTTAGAGCTATTATGAGAACCAAAGGAGCTAAGATGAGAAAGTGCGTTGGAGGCCATGAAACGCTGGACAGGGCAAGTCAAAGCAGCTGCTTCCTAGTGTCCACAGAAGCCTGGCCTCCCAGGCAGCAAAGCTTACCCCTGCTCCCTTCCCACATCTGATAGCTGGAATCCCATGCTGAAAGGAGCTGGACAAGCCTGGGCACTTGAGGATGTTACGATCTGATAATACTTTAATGTGACTGCCAGGATTTAGTTTTGAAGACCCTTGGTATTAGAATCAGGTAGTCAAGTGGGGGTAGTCCAAGGGCTCCCCACATCTCATGTCCTCCTACCCATTGGGGAGCATTGGTTCCCCACCAGGCTTCACAACAGAATCAGTGATGTCTGGACCATCAGGGTGGCTAAAATGAAAAGACAGATAATATCAAGTGTTGGCGAGGATGCAGAGTAATCACAACTCTCAAACACTGCTGGTGGGATTGTAAAATGGGATCAGCCATGTTGAAAACTATGCAGCAATCTCTACTGAAGTTCAGCACACATATCCCTTAGACCAGCACTTCCACTCCTGGGTTTACATGCAGCAGAAATGAGTGCCCAGGCCACCAAAAGACATGCACATGAATGCTTGCAGCAACCATATTCATAGTAGCCCCCAAACAACCTACGTGTCCACCAATAGCTGAAAGACTAAGCAGATATACTGTGTACAATGTTATGCCCTGTGCCACCCCAAAGCCCAGCATCAGGGTGAAGACACTCCGTCCCCCAGCTGCAGGGGGTTTTCACTGCTGACAATTCTGAGAGTTGTTTTCCAAGAATTGCCCTCCTCTTGTTGGTCCCCTCCCAGGGGCAACTCATATCCAACAAGTGCTTGACCCAGGCCTGGATCCCTTGCTTGATTTGGGACAACTCTGAAGTGTCCTCCCAGCCCCAGCGCTCCATATGGGATCAACTGAGGCCTGTGTTAAAAGGGCATCTTAGTTCACCCTCTCCCACTCTCTGCCCTATTCCACTTCCCTATGCTCTTTTCTCATGTGTGTGGTTTTTATTTATTTCTAACTTTTATTTTAGATACAGGAGTACATGTGCAGGTTTGTTACATGGCTATATATTGCACCCAGGTAGTGAGCAGACTATCCAATAGGTAGTTTCGTGATCCACAGCTCCCTCCTTCCCTCCTCTAGAAGTCCATGGTGGCTACTATTCCCATGTTTATATCCTTGGGTGCTCAATGTTTAGCTCCCACTTATAAGTGAGCACGCACTATTTGGTTTTCCGTTCATACATTAATTCACTAGAATTATGGCCTCCAGGCTGGGCATAGTGGTTCATGCCTGTAATCCCAGCACTTTGGGAGGCTGAGGTGGGTGGATCACTTGAGGTCAGGAGTTCGAGACCAGCCTGACCAACGTGGCAAAACCCCATGTCTACAAAATGCAAAATTAGCCGGGCATGGTAGCACGAGCCTGTAATCCCAGCTACTCGGGAGGCTGAGGCAGGAGAATCGCTTGAACCTAGGAGGCGAAGGTTGTGGTGAGCTGAGATTGTGCCATTGCACTCCAGCCTGGGCAACAAGAGCAAAACTCTGTCTCAAAAAAAATAAAAAGAAATAAAAATTAGCTGGGCATGGTGATGTGTGCCTGTAGCTACAGCTACTAGGGAGGCTGAGGCAGGAGAATTGCTTGAACCCAGGAGGCGGAGGTTGCGATGAGCAGAAATTGTGTCGCTGCACTCCAGCCTGGGCAACAGAGTGAGATTCTGTCTCAAAAAAAAAAAAAAAAAAAAAAAAAAGAATTATGGCCTCCAGCTCCATCCATGTTGCTGCAAAGGACATGATTTTACTCTTTTTTATGGTTGCATAGTATTCCACAGTGAGATACCATCTCACACCAGTCAGAATGGCTATTATGAAGGTCAAAAAAGAACAGATGCAGGCAAGGCTGCAGACAAAAGGGAACACATATACACTGTTGGTGGGAATGTAAATGATTTCAGCCACTATGGAGAGCAGTTTAGAAATTTCTCAAAGAACTGAAAACAGAATTACTATTTGACCTGCAATCCCATTACTGGGGTATATACCCAGAGAAAAACAAATCATTCTACCAAAAAGAACATGCACTTGTATGTTCATCTCTACACTAGTCCCAATAGCAAAAAAAGGGAATCAACGTGGTGGATTAAAGAAAATGTGGGGGCCAGGCGCGGTGGCTCACATCTGTAATCCCAGCACTTTGGAAGGCTGAGGCGGGTGGATGGCCTGAGGTCAGAACTTCAAGACTAGCCTGGTCAACATGGTGAAACCCCGTCTCTACTAAATATACAAAAATTAGCTGGGCGTGGTGGTGGGTGCCTGTAATCCCAGCTACTCGGGAAGCTGAGGCAGGAGAATCACTTGAATCCGGGAGGCAGAGGTTGCAGTGAGCCGAGATCGCATCGTTGCACTCCAGCGTGGGCAACAAGAGCGAAATTTCACCTCAAAAAAAAAAAAAAGAAAACAAAATGTGGTGCATTTACACCATGGAGCACACAGCCCTCTCCTCTTATACGTGGTGTTCCAAGGAGCACTTCCCAGCAGCGACCCTCCTGCACACAAGTCTCCAAGTCAGAACCTAATCTACCCCAGTTGGTGTCAGGACTGATTCTAGGAAGCAGCCTCTGAACACTGGGACCCAGAAGCTGGGTTGCCCACTGTTGCTGGTGCTAGGAGAGCTGGCACCCAGCAGGTAGCAGGGAAGGGACCCCACTGCAGGGACAAGAGCTCCCGAATTGGAGAGGCTGGGGAGTGGTAATTAATTATAAAGCCTGTGGAAGGAGATGGCTGTGCTGGGGCCCGCTTGCACTAGAGAAAGGCAACGCAAGGCTGAGTGTGACTCATCACTAATTTAAGGCCAAGTGAGAAAGCCAAGGGCCTCCTTAGCAGCAAATAGATCCTCCTCTCCTGCAGCTGGAGGAGAGGAAAAAGCTGAGGAGCGGGCTCAGGGCGCAGTTATGAGTGGAGCGTAAAACAGAAGAAGTTCAATGCTCAGACCACGATGAGTCAGCTGTGTCAAGGTCAGAACCTGCTTGGGAAAGAGTGAGGTGCAGAAGTGACCCCTGGCAAGCACTCCCCCTGCTCGAAGACTATGCAGAGGATCAGGGGCTGGCCCAAGGGCGGGGGTGGGACATCAAGTGGGATAAAGGAGAGTCAATCCCATAATAGGAGAATTAACACCCTGGCAAGAGGGCCTTAACGTGCTGCTTGGAGAAAACGAAAGCCCACAGTAGAAGCAGAAACGCCAGGGCTGCCGTGTCACGCAGCGGAAGAAAGGATCCAAAGGCCTGGAGAAGGGGGCATGCTTGGGTTTCTGCCATGTCTGGCCAGAAACCCACTCACTATCTGTCTTCTGCAGGAAGGCCGGGCAGGCACCTCATTTGCCAGGGCCAATGGGAAAGCCCCTAAGATGCCCAGGTGAATGTCCTCTGAAGACCTGCTAGTTGGAGCTGCAGTTACAAAACTGGGTGCCCTGACAACAGTGCGGATGACAGGATCCCGAAGGAAGAGGCCAGGTGGCGGCGCTTGGTCATCAGAAGGGCAGGCTCAGGAGTCATTAGGTGGAGGCAGTTACCACCCTAGCAGCCGGGTCAGAGCTGCCGGACCCGCCAAGCCATGGAAATGGTTGATAGACCCCTGTCCCAGGGCAAGCCAGATGGACAGCCAACAAGGACACTGCCCACTGGATGCAATCAAAAGAGTCCAAGAGCTGGGCATGGTGGCTGACACCTGTAATCCCGGCACTTTGGGAGGCCTAAGTGGGAGGATCCCTTGAGCCTAGGAGTTTGAGATCAGCCTGGGCAACATAGGGAGACCCTGTCTCTACAAAAAAAAAAAAAAAAAAAGGTTTTAAATCAGCCAGGTGTGGTGATGCATGCCTGTTGTCCCAGCTACTCAAGAGGCTGGGGCGGGAGGCTCACTTGAACCCGGAGGTCGAGGCTGCCATCAGTGAGCCCTGATCACACTACTGTACTCCAGCCTGGGTGACAGAGTGAGACCCTGTCTCCAAAAAAACACAAAAAAGAGAGAACATCCAAGGCTTGATGATGGGGGTTGAGGGCAGCAACCCAATGAAAAGTCCTGATCCTTTGAGAAGTTTCCAGACCTGAGTAAGGTTTCAGATCCAACTGACTGAAGGAGAGACCAGGTCCCCAGAAGGAAGCACCCTGCAACCCCAGAATCAGCACATGTGATGATGATTCCATCAGTCCCTCCTAAGAAGGGCTTACATGCCTTTTACATGAGTAAGCATACGTGGGAGAAAGACGAATACTCGGGCATTTCAAAGACTGTCAGACATAGGGTCCACGTGGACATTGGTCTGGGGACCCAAAGAAGCATTATGACCCCCTGTTAGGGCGGAAGCATATGGGGGCAGGTGATGAGTGGAGTCCTGGCCCAGCTTCGGCTCACAGGGAGTCCAGTGGATTCACATGACATCCAGTGGTGGTCTCGCTGGTCCCTGAGTGTGTAACTGGAATAGACACACATTGCAGAACTCCCACACTGGTGCTTTGCCCTGCGGGGCAAGAGCTACTATGATAGATCTTGGAAGCCTCTGAAACTGTCTGCCTCTGAAACTACCTGCCATCGAAGGAGGTGTGGCTGTGGGTTTTCGACATGGGGGCCTGCCGGTCTCACCGTACACCACACCACCCAGCACTGCTGCCGGATGGGGTGATGCAACAGCCTTTTGGATGCAGCTGACCAAGAGCTCTACTGTACAGGATGGTGGCTGTAATTCACGACAATGTGCTGTATTGTTGAGCATTGCTACAAGAATAGATTTTAAGTGTTCTCACCATAAAAATATGTGAGGTCATGCATATGTTAATTAGCTTGATTTAGCCATTCCACAATTTCAAAACATCACGTTGCACACCATAAAAATACACTTTTTTTTTTTTTTGAGACAAACTCTCACTCTATCACCCAGGCTGGTGTGCAGTGGCACCATCTTGGCTCACTACAACCTCCACCTCCCTGGCTCAAGCGATCCTCCTGCCTCAGCCCCCTAAGTAGCTGGAACTACAGGGGCATGCCACCACACCTGGCTAATTTTCGTATTTTTAGTAGAGACAGGGTTTCACCATGTTGCCCAGGCTGGTCTCGAACTTCTGGGCTCAAGTGATCTGCCTGCCTCGGCCTCCCAAAGTATTAGGATTACGGGTGTGAGCCACTGTGCACAGCCAATATAGACAATTTTTATTTGTCACTTTAAAAAATAATAGGCCAGGTGAGGTGGCTCACGCCTGTAATCCCAGCATTTTGGGAGGCAAAGGAGGGAGGATTGCTTGAGCCCAGGAGCTCAAGACCAGCCTGGGCAACAAATCAATCAATCAAATAAATAATAATAAAAAGATGCAGATCAGCTTGGAGCTGATCTCCTGCAAGGATGGTGAGCTGTCTTCTGGAACATGGCACACACTCTAATGACTACTGTATGGTGCTGAGTCCCTAATGGGACTAGAATACATGCATCTAAGAACTACGGGGTAGAAGTAGGAGCAGCCCCACTCACCACCACACCCAGGGACAACTCTGGGCATTGCAAGTTTAGAAATTCTGGTTCCCAAAGGGGAAATAGTTCCACCAAGAGACAGCAAGAGTCACATTAAACTTTCAGCTATAACTGCCACCACTTCCCTTCAGGTCCCTTGTGGCAAGAAACCAGCAGGGAAAAAGAAACAACAGCACGGAGTCACCATCCTGGCAGGAATAACTGGCCCTGATCATCCACAGGGACCTTCTGTAAAAGCCTCACACTGTATGGCAAGGGGCAGGGAAGAATAATAGCCTTGGCAGCCAGGTAATTCCCTGGGACATTTCTTGGTGCTCCCTTGCCTGGTATTGATGGGAAATGGGCAAGGGCAATGGTCAGGGTCTGAGGAGAGCAGGATGGCCAGAGACTCAGACTCCCTCAGACATGAGGGGCCAGGTCCCCTCACAAGGGAAGCCACCTACACCAACAGAGGTGCTAGCCAAGGTCAGGGTCATTGAAGAGAGAGATTGCAAGTGTCTGTTGTGGCCCAGAGTCCTGCTGCAGCAGCAGGACTGTCGCTCATCTCACTGACCTTCCCCTTATAAGCCTCCCCAGGAAAAGAGACCAACCAGGACCCTGAAGAAGCTGTTCCCAGGTGGGATGAATTATTATAAGGGCTCAGATTTCCAAGTAGCATGAGGGGCAGGCTGCAGTGGATGCTGTAGGTTTGCCACCTCCCCAGGGTGAGGTCACTTTTGACCCCAGCTGTTGGGAGTGTTGCCTGCTCATGGTCCACGGCTGAGTCCCTCTCTGGGCATTGCCCTTGGCTGAAGGGAGCCACCTCGTCCAAGGTTATGCCTTCTCCCCAGAGACAGCTTGTGCCCAGTGACTGGTCAATGCGGAGGTGCAAAGCCCTGGCCCCTTGTCTTAATATGGTATGATGTTCACCCCAGCTTCAGGGTTCCACGTGGGGTCAGCTGAGGCCTCTACTGTGACTTCTCCTTCAGCCCAGTCCTCCATCCTTCAATCCTGTTGATTCCGAGAGCAACCTCCTGCATCTAAACCTCCTGCATCCAAACCTTCAGCTCAGACTATTTTTCCAGAGACTAGACCTACGCCAACTACACAGTGGTGGAGAAGGGCAAACCACTCAGCCCACCAGAGCACGGGGGACTCTCACAGACAGAGCACTGAGCGCCAAACAGCACATTCCACGTGATTCCATGTCTGTGAAGTTCCATAACATGCAAACCTGATCCTGACAGTCAGGAGAGTGGTTACCAAGGGCAGACATTAACTGGGAAGGGGCAGGAGGGAACCTTCTGGGATGCGGGAAGTATTCTGTGTCTTGTTCTGTGTAGTGGCTCATGTTCACTAATGTGCACTTTGTACTTTAATTAATTAACTGATTGATTGATTGAGACAGGGTCTCACTCCATCACCCAGGCTGGAGTGCAGTGGTGCAATCATAGCTCACTGCAGCCTTGACTTCCCTGGGCTCGGCTGATCCTCCCACCTCAGCCTCCTAAGCAGCTGGGATTACAGGCATGCACGACCACGCTCAGCTAATTTTTTTTTTTTTTGGTAGAGACGGGTTTTCGCCATGTTGCCCACGCTGGTCTCAAACTCCTGAGTTCAAGTAAGTTGGCTGCCTCAGCCTCCCAAAGTGCTGGGATTATAGGTGTGAGCCACCACACCCAACTATATGTCAATTTAAAA
Organism: Symphalangus syndactylus; assembly: GCF_028878055.3. Taxonomy (NCBI): domain Eukaryota; kingdom Metazoa; phylum Chordata; class Mammalia; order Primates; family Hylobatidae; genus Symphalangus; species Symphalangus syndactylus. The sequence continues at coordinate 37,192,204 of NC_072445.2, forward strand.
CAGGCCCCAGCCCAGTTAAATCAGAAAATTTTAATGTGCAGCCAGGGTCCAGAAGACCCTAGGCTAGGGTCTGCTGAAGTGGGGAAGAGGCACTGTCCCACCATGCAGAGCAACTGCACCAAGGCTCCAAGGCAGGAGGAAAGAGAGGGGCCCACGGAGGGCAGCCCTGCAGGGGTGACAGGGGTAGGGGTGGGAACAGAGTGGCCCAGGTGTGTTGTGCCCATAGAGCTTAGGGGAGGGAGGAAGAGGACCAGCGACGGCAATGTCACCTTTTCGCTGTCTGGCCTTGGGACATCACTTTCCCTGTCTGGACTCCAGTGTCCTCCCTGCTAGTGCAGCACTGGACTGAAATGGGAGGCGGGAGGGGCAGGATGTAGTCGAATCCCAGTTCCATACCCCGTGCCCTCCAGGCCCCGTTCAAACCTCAGTCCTGCCCTAGCTGGCAACTTACCTGGCCCCCTTCCTGTTTTCTCATCTGCAAGGCGGGGGTGATGGCACCTACTTCACCCAGTGCCTATGAGAACCGCATTGGAGACAAATATTTTACAACACCTCCTCCTCCCTGCCTCTCAGCTGACAGCTGTGCTCTGAGAAAAAGGGAGGCACCTAGAGACACTGTGGCCCCAAACCCACCTCACCCCACCCCTAGGCCCTGCCTCCCTCCCCCTGGGTTCCCAGGCCCCCTGTCCCTCCACCCCTCACCCCCTAGTCTGGGCACTCCTGCTGCAGGGCTGGGATGTGCTCTCCCCTCTCTCGAATGATCGCTTTTCCCTCACATGAGACTCTTTCCCATGCAGAGAGAATCATGCTGTTGTTTCTCTCATCTAAGAGACAGTCGAAAGGGCCCCGTAGACCGCCCAGTGCCCCCCATGTTGCGGGCCCATGTGTCTCCTCTCTCTGGTGGCAGAGGACACTCCTGGAAAGGCCTGTGCATCCTCTCCATCTCCATTCCCTCCGAAGCCTTTCCAGTCGGCCTCTGGCCCTCACCAGCCACCACTGACCCCCACGGCCAGTCTCCAGTCCTCCTCCTTGGCAGCATGCTGTCTGCCTCCGGGCTCCTCAGACACCACACTCCCACTCTGTCACAGCTCCGTCTCCCTGGGTGGCCCTCACATGGCCAGGGCTCAGGTCTGGGGCCTCTTCTCTTCTCCACTCACGTCTCCTCCCTCTGGGATCTCATCGGGGCAGTGGCCTTAGATCCCCCTGAACTCCAGCCTCACAAATCCACCCGCCTCCTCAACGGCCCCACTTGGATGTGGGACAGGCCAACTTAACATGTCCCCAGATGACTGCCCCCTAGCCTGCTCCAACGCTGGCCTTCGCCATCTCAGGACACAACACCACTGTTCACCCAAGAACTCAGGAATCTCCCTCACCCCACACCCCGCTGACTCTCCCTTCAAAATATACCCAGAATCCAGCCACCTCTCACCTGTCGGCCACAGATGCCAGGGTCTGCCCCAGCCCCCTCTCCCACCCGGAGGGCTACATGGCCTCCTAATGAGCTCCCCTGCTTCCGCCCTCGCCCCCTACTGTCTATCTGCCAGACAGCAGCTGCAGTCATCTTTTTAAAACATAAATAATGTCACTAAAGTTGCTACACAACCCCCCACTGCTAAATTTGACTGGCCTTTTTAAAAAATGAAAAATAAAAACATAAATGTAATTTCGACACATCACACCCCTGCCGAAGCCCTCCAGTGAGTGACTCACCAATCTGAGAACAGGATCGCCGTGCCTCCGGGCCCCAACCTGTTGACTCATCCTCACCTCCAACCACTCCCCACACCTCACTCCACTCCAGACCCCCTGTGCTTCCTCTTCCCTGAGTTGGGGCTAGCACCTGCGGCTTCCTGTCCCGAGATGCTCCTCCCTTGACATCTGCAGGGCGCATTTCCTTTGCTTTAAGTCTGATTCATGATCCTGACCCCCACTTTTGCCCCATCCAGAACAGCCAGCCCATGCCCCTCACCCCTTATTTAAACCCTCACCCCTGCTTTATTTTTCCTTTGTAACACTTATCAATTCCTAACATATATGTGTCAGTATGTGGATATATATATATTTTAATTAATAGATTTTATTTTTTAGAGCAGTTTTAGGCTCCTAGAAAAATTGACCAGAAAGTACAGAGAGTTCCCATACACCCCCTTCCACTCACATAGTATCCACCCTTACTGTCCATACTGTGCGTCTCTGTGGTACATTTGCTAGCACTGATGAACCTACATTGACACATCATTATCACCCAGAGTCCATAGTTTACATTAGGGTTCACTCTCGGTGGTGTATATTCTATAGGTTTTGACTCATGTTGATGACATGTATCTACCATTGTAGTATCATACAGAAAAGTTGCCCTGCCCTAAAAATCCTCTGTGCTTTCTACCTATTTACCTCTCCCTGCCCCACCCCAATTTCTGATAACTACTGATCTTTTTACTATCTCCATAGTTTTTCCTTTTCCAGAATGTTATCTAGTTGGAATCATACAGTGTGTGGCCTTTTCATATTGGCTTCTTTCACTTAGTGAAATGCATTTAAGGTTCCTCCTTGCCTTTTCATGGCTTGATAGCTCATTTATTTTGAACACTGAATAATATTCCATTGCCAGGATGTGCCACAGTTTATATAACCATTTGCCTATTGAAGGACATCTTGATTGCTTTTAAATGTTGGCAATGAAATGTCTTGACATTCACAGGACACAGCAGCATGTTAAAGGCCCTGATGAGGCCTACCCTAAAGAGCACCCTTTACCTGGGTTGAACCCAAAAGTAAATTTCCCAAATTTGACCATGGACAATCTGTCCAGGTGCCACCTCCCACCTCCTGGGTGCCACAGGAGCTCATACTAGGAGGACAAGTACCCTCTCTCAGCTGGGGCAGCCCATAAAGTCCTTGAAGGGGCTGAGCATGGTGGCTAACACCTGTAATCCCAACACTTTGGGAGGCCGAGGCAGCTGGATCACCTGAGGTTGGGAGTTCGAGACCAGCCTGACCAACATGCAGAAACCCCGTCTCTACTAAAAATACAAAATTAGCCGGGCATGGTGGCATATGCCTGTAATCCCAGCTACTCGGGAGGTTGAGGCAGGAGAATCACTTGAACCTGGGAGGCGGAGGTTGCAGTGAGCCAAGATTGCACCATTGCACTCCAGCCTGGGCAACAAGAGTGAAGCTCTGTCTCAAAAAAAAAAAAAAAAGTCCTTGAAGGAGAGAGACTGTGGCTGAGAGCCACAGAGCCGGGCACCAGAAACCACGTAAAGGGAGCGGTGGAGTTTGGAGGTTTGGAGCACATGCGCCCAGCTGGGGTGAGGACCCCTAGAGGAGCAGTAGGAACTGAACTGGGACCCAACTCTGGTGCCCACCGGCTACGTGGCCCTGCGCAAGCCAGTCCCCTCCTCTGTCCTGCAGCATTACTGTAAGATGAAGGGACTGGGCAAGGTTGGTCCTACATCCCAAGGTCCTTTGTCCAGAGCTTCAGAGGCTATTGGATGGGACCTTAGGTTGACTTCTAGAATTCAAAAAGTCTGGGCCGGGCGTGGTGGCTCACGCCTGTAATCCCAGCACTTTGGGAGGCCAAGGGGGCAGATCACTCAAGCCCAGGAGTTCGAGATCAGCCTGGATAACATGGCAAAACTCCATATCTACTAAAAATACAAAACATTAGCCAGGCATGGTTGCTCAAGCCTGTAGTCCCAGCTACTTGGGAGGCTGAGGTGGGAGGATCACTTGAGCCCAGGAAGTTGAGGCTGCAGTGAGCCATGATCGTGCCACTGCACTCCAGCCTGGGCACCAAGAGTGAGACCTTGTTTCCAAAAAAAAAAAAAAAAAAAAAAAAAAGGTTAAACATGGAGTTGGCTGGGAGCGGTGGCTCACATCTGTAATCCCAGCACTTTGGGAAGCCAAAGTGGGCAGACCACCTGAGGTCAGGAGTTCAAGACCAGCCTGGCCAACATGGCGAAACCCCGTCTCTACTAAAAAATACAAAAATTAGCTGGGCCTGGTGGCAGGCGCCTGTAATCCCAGCTACTCGGGAGGCTGAGGTAGGGAGAACTGATTGAACCCAGGAGGTGGGGAAGGTTGCAGTGAGCCGATATCATGCCATCGCATTCCAGCCTGGGCAACAGAGTGAGACTCTGTCTCAAAAAACAAACAAAACAAAAACATAGAGTTACCATATGACCCAGCAATTCTACTCCTAGGTATATATCCAAGAGAAATGAAAACATATGTTCACACAAAAACATTCATATAAATGTTCTTAGAAGCATTATTCATAAAAACCCAAAAAAGTGGAAACAACTCAAATGTCCATCAATGGATGAGTGGATAAACAAAATGTAGTATATTCATACAATGGAATATGATTCAGCCATAAAAGGAATGCAGTAGTTACATGCTACAAAGGGGGATGAACCTTAAAAACATTATACTAAGTGAAAGAAGCCAAGGCTGGGCGCGGTGGCTCACACCTGTAATCCCAGCACTTTGGGAGGCCGAGGTGGACAGATCACCTGAGGTCGGGAGTTCGAGACCAGACTGACTAACATGGAGAAACCCCGTCTCTACTAAAAACACAAAATTAGCCAGCCATGGTGGCTGGCGCCTGTAATCCCAGCTACTCAGGAGGCTGAGGCAGGAGAATCATTGACTCCAAGAGGCAGAGGTTGCGGTGAGCCGAGGTCACGCCATTGCACTCCAGCCTGGGCAACAAGAGTGAAACTCCATCTCAAAACAAAAAACAAAAAAACAAAAAAAGAAGCCCATCACAAAAGGCTTATATGATTCAATTTCTATGAATCTTCCAGAATAAGCAAATTTATAGAGACAGAAGGTTGTTTGATGGTTTCCAGAGCTGAGGGAGGGGGAATTGGGAAGTAGCTGTTAATGGACATGGAGTTTCTTTTTGGAGTTACGGAATATTCTGGAATTAGATAGTGGTTACCCAACTTTGTAAATATACTAAAAGCCACTGACATGTACATTTGAAAACAGTAAATATTATGGTATATGCATCGTATTTCAATAAAAAATGTGTTTATATAAAAGATCCACAGCTCCTTGGAGAGCTGGCTGAGTCCAGCTCTGAGGAACGTGGAACATCTTCACACCAGAAAGCAAGGGTATTTTCTTTTTTCTTTTTTCTTTTTTTTTTTTTTAGACAGAGTCTCGCTCTGTCGCCCAGGCTGGAGTGCAGTGGCGCAATCTCGGCTTACTGCAAGCTCCGTCTCCCGGGTTCACGCCATTCTCTTGCCTCAGCCTCCCTAGTAGCTGGGACTACAGGCGCTCGCCACCACGCCTGGCTAATTTTTTGTATTTTTAGTAGAGAAGGGGTTTCATCGTGGTCTCAATCTCCTGACCTCGTGATCCGCCCACCTCGGCCTCCCAAAATGCTGGGATTACAGCCGTGAGCCACCATGCCTGGCCAAGCAAGGGCATTTTCAAAGACCCGTGTGAACGTATGAAAAAGATGTCAGAGGCCGGGCGCGGTGGCTTGTGCATGTAATCCCAGCACTTTGGGAAGCCAAGGAGGCTGGATCACTTGAGATCAGGAGTTTGAGACCAGCCTGGCCAACATGGTGAAATCCCATCTAAAGATACTAAAGATACAAAAATTAGCCAGGCATGGTAATGCACGCCTATAGTCCCAGCTACTCGGGGAGCTGAGGCAGAAGAATCACTTGAACCCGAGGAGGTGGAGGTTGCAGTGAGCCGAGATCATGCCACTGCACTCCAGCCTGGGCAACAGAGTGAGACCTTGTCTAAAAAAAAAAGAGTCCATTTGAAGAAGTTCCCACTGGCCAAAGATGAGACAATTTGAGCATTACTGAGAATAATGATTGCAAGTGCTAAAACACATCAAATTTATAAAAATCCATAATGATAATGAAAACTAAATTCTAAAAAAAAAAAAAAACAAAAAAAGTCTGCTAGTAACCACATACCTGCAAGAACGTGGACCACTGGGATTCTGCACACACTGCTTTGTGTAGGTGTGATTTGGTACAAGCACTCCGAAAAACAGTTTCACATTATCTATAAGGTTAAAGATCACATACCCTATGACCTAGTGATTCCATTCCTTTGCATAAACCCCGGAGAACTGCATGCATATGTTTACCTGGGGATATGTATAGAGCAGAAACTTTTTTATCTTATCCCTTCATGGAAGCCAGGAGAACTTTTCATAGTAGACACAAATCAGAAAAAAACCCTGATGTCTGTAAACAGACTGGACAAGTATATCATGGTTTATTCACATATTAGAAACTATTATATATAATGAAAAATGAGCCAGGTACAGTGGCTCATGTCTTTAATCCCAGCACTTTGGGAGGCTGAGGTGGGCAGATTGCTTGAGCCTGGGAGTTCAGGACCAGCCTGGGCAAAATAGGGAGTGCCCCATCTCTACAAAAAATTTAAAAATTAGCTGGGTGTGGTGGTGCACACCTGTGGTCCCAGCCACTCGAGAAGCTGAGGTGGGAGGATCATTTGAGCCCGGGAGGCAGAGGTTACACTGAGCCGTGATGGTACTACCGCACTCCAGCCTGGGCGACAGAGTGAGATCCTTTCTCAAAAAAAAAAATAAATAAAAAATAAAAAATAAACACAAAAGAAAAGAAAATGAAAGGACTGATGCTACAAATAACAACCTGGATCCTGGTAAAAAGAATATGTTAGTTTAAAAAAAGAACAAACTTTAGATGCCAGGAGTAGTGGCTCATGCCTGTAATCCCAGCACTTTGGGAGGCCGAAGTGGGTGGATCACCTGAGGTCAGGAGTTCGAGACCAGCCTGGCCAACATGGTGAAACCCCATCTCCATTAAAAATACAAAAATTAGCTGGGTGTGGTGGCGTGCGCCTGTGGTCCCAGCTACTATGGAGGCTGAGGCAGGAAAATCACTTGAGCCCCAGAGGCGGAGGTCACAGTGAGCTGAGATTGCACCACTGCACTCCAGCCTGGGCGACAGAGCAAGACTTTGTCTCAAAAAGTAATAATAATAATAAAATTAAAAACAAAATAAAAAAGAACAGACTTTAATGAATACATAATTCATTACTTAAAATTCAAAAAAACCAAGTGTGGTGGCTCCTGCCTGTAATCCCAGCACTTTGAGAGGCTGAAGCAGGAGGATCACTTGAGCCCAGGATTTCAAGTCCAGCCTGGACAACACAGGGAATCCCCATCTCTCTAAAAAATAAAATAAAATAAAAATAAATTTAAAAGGTAGCTGGGCATGGTGGTGCACTCCCGTGGTCCCAGCTTCTCAGAAGGCTGAGGTGGGAGGATTGCTTGAGCCCAGGAGGTTGAGCCCAAATGGGCCAAGATCACGCCATTGCACTCCAGCCTGAGCAAGACCCTGTCTCAAAAAAGAAAGAAAGAAAGAAAAATCAGAAAATTCAAAAAGAAACAGAACTCTTTGGTTTTGGATGCATACTTACGTGGTAAAACCAAAAACAAAGCAGTGAATAACCCTAACTATTTAGAATGGTGGGTTCCAGTGGGGGAGGGAGGGGCTTGTGATAGGAAAAGGTCTGAGGGGGTCCTTTGGTGCTGTGGCAATGTTCTGATTTTTTTTACCTACATGATGGAGACATTGGCTTTATATTAAATTTGTTAAAATGTTGCTATGGTTTGAGTGCGTCCCCTCCAAAACACATGTTAAAATCTGATTCCCAATGTGGCTGTGTTGGGAGGTAGGGCCTAGTGAGAGGTGTTTGGATTACGGGGCACTGCCCTCATGACTAGGTTAATGCCACCTTGCTGGAGCGCTGTGGGAACGGATTAGTTCCCACGAGAGCAGGCTGTTATAAAGTGAGCCCAGCCTCTCGTCTGTGTCTCTTTCGCACTTGCCCACTTGTCACTCTGGCACCTGCTCCTGCCGTATTAGAATACAGCCAAGTGGTCCTCACCAGAGGCCAAGCAGACCCGGCGCCATGCTGCTTGGACTTCTCAGCCTCCAGAATTGTAAGCCAAATAAGCTCCTTGTCCTTTTAATTTACCTGGGCTCAGGTATTCTGTTATAGCAACACAAAAAAGACTAAGACAAATATACAAATGTACAAATGTACAACCTGTTTTATATGTGTTTACATTTTTTTAAAGGAAAAAATATTCACTGGTCACCATTGGAGGTTGCTACAGCACCAACTCATTTCTTTAAAAATGGATAAATAGGCTGAGCGTGGTGGCTCACACCTGTAATCCCAGCACTTTGGGAGGCCGAGGCAGGAGGATCACAAGGTCAGGAGGTCGAGACCAGCCTGACCAACATAGTGAAACCCCATCTTTACTAAAAATACAAAAATTAGCCAGGTGTGGTGGCGCGTGCCTGCAATCCCAGCTACTCAGGAGCCTGAGGCAGGAGAATCACTTGAACCCAGGAGGCGGAGGTTGAAGTGAGCCGAGATCATGCCACTGCACTCCAGCCTGGGTGACACAGCAAGACTCCATTGCAAAAAAAAAAAAAAAGATAAATAGGCTCGGCGTGGTGGCTCACGCTTGTAATCCCAGCACTTTGGGAGGCCGAGGAGGGTGGATCACGAGGTCAAGAGTTCAAGACCACCCTGGCCAACATAGTGAAACCCCATCTCTACTAAAAATACAAAAAATTAGCCGGGCACGGTGGCACGTGCCTATAGTCCCAGCTACTTGGGAGGCTGAGGCAGGAGAATCGCTGGACCCTGGGAGCCGGAGGTTGCAGTGAGCCAAGATAACGCCACTGTGCTCCAGCCTGGGTGACAAAGCGAGACTTTGTCTCAAAAAAAAAAAAAAGGATAAAGGGGCTGGGCATAGTGGCTCATGCCTGTAATCCCAGCACTTTGGGAGGCTGAGGCGGGAGGATTGCTTGAGCCCAGGAGTTCAAGACCAGCCTGGGCAACATGGGAAGACCCTGTCTCTACAAAAAAAAAAAAAAAAAAAAATGGCTAGGCTTGGTGGCGCACAGCTGTAGTCCCAGCTACTGGGGAGGCTGAGTTGGGAGGATGCTCAAGCCCAGGAGGTTGAGGCTGCAGTAAGCCAATATCATGCCACTGCAGCCTGGGTAACAGAGTGAGACCCTGTCTCAAAAAGCAAACAAACAAAAAAAGGATAAAGTGAAGGAATGGAACCTTTATCCTCCAGTATGCACCGTGTTTCAGAATAACAAAATAGGTGAAGAGGAATAGTTCTTTTTAGAAGTCTAGCTCATAAATGCAAACAAAACGATCAAATTAGAAAAAAAATAACCATCTGGAGAAGAGAAAATATGACAGAAATCGGACTTGTGCTTGCAGTAAAGATGAGATGGCCAGAGCCCTTAGGAGTCCTCATCTTTCTGTGCCCCTGGTCCCCCAGCTGTTGCAGGGAGTGCCTGTTCCCTGCAGACCACAGCACCCCAGCAGGCCACACCCACAGTGAGATGGACATGATTTCCTTTCTTTCTTTCTTTCTTTCTTTCTTTCTTTCTTTCTTTCTTTCTTTCTTTCTTCTTTCCTTTCTTTCTTTCTCTCTTTCTTCTCTTTCTTTCTTTCTTCTTTTTCTTTTTCTTTTTTTTTTTAATACAGACAGCATCTCCCTATGTTGCCCAAGTTGGTCTTGAACTCCTGGACTCAAGCGATCCTCCCGCTTTGGCCTCCTAAAGTGCTGGGATTACAGGCATGAGCCACCATGCCCGGCCTGGACATGCTTATTTGCATATGTTTCGCATACAAAATTCACACAAAGATTCCCGAAGTTCTGCCAAGAGAGGCACAGTCCCTCAGTGCAGCCCCTGGAGGAAGCCCTCAGGGCTGAGGTTTGGAACAGAGTGCTGGCCTCCTCTGCCACAGCCCAAATGAGCAATGGTCAGAGAGGCCTGAGGGCCAGGGAATGAGGGGGTCCTAGGGAGAGAAGGGAAATCCCGAGCTGACACAGGCCTGGAGTGCCCACCCCCGAACTACTGCCTCATAGATGCCCATTACCAAGGCAGTCCTGGGGGGTGCCCTCTCCACCCTTACATTCCTCAGGTGGCAATTTTGTGATTTGGTTGCTCCCTGTCAGGATTGTCTTGGCCCTGTTTGGCAGGAAAGAAGGAAGTCCCCTGTGATTTGCCACCCGCCCCCGGCCCTGTCCAGGGGCCCCCAAGCCGAGCCAAGCCAGCTTTGCAGCTTACCAGGCCAGCTGGTGCAAGGGGGAGGGGCCACCAACACCCAGGCCATGCTGGGGCTGGCAGAACGGCCCACCCAGCTGTCAGGGCCAATGACAAGGGGCTGGCAAGGGGGCAGAGGCAGGGATCCTGGGCCCTGTAGGGTAGGGGAGGCCTCCTATCAGAGGTGCCCCATCTGGGGCAAGGCCAAGTGGGGCAGGTGAGATGGTGGCCAGTCATCCAACACCTGGGGAGCAGGCAGCAGTGGCAGCCCAGTGTCTGATGGAGCTGATGATAGAGGTGACACCAGATATCCTGCTGGTGGAGGGGGGAGAGAGTGTGGGGAGGGCTGGGGAAGGGGCTGCAGGAAGCAGGAGAGCCAAATTCAGCCCCGTGCTTTCGAATCCCAGCTCTATCACACGCTTGCTGAGAGATCTCGGCTGGGAGCTGCAAGTCCCTCTGCAGCCTCAGCTTACCCATCTGAAGATGGGGTGCTGTGAAGGCGAAGGGGAGCCTGGCACAGTGCTAGCACATAGTTCATGCTCAACAGACATGGTGTTGTCATTATGGAAGCTGGGACTCCTGAGGGCTCAGTACGGGTAACCACGGTGGTGGCAGCTAAATACTGGGCAGATCCACCGACTGGCAACTCCAGGGACAAGGACAAAGTGTGTGTCATTCACTGCTGAATGGCCCGACGCCTAGTTCAGCACACAGCACACCACACGCAATACATATTCATTTAACATTCAAAGGATGAACGCGTGAGAGTAAAACTACAAACCAGCAGCCACTAAGACGATTTGCCAGCTAACCAGAGGATCCCGTGTAAGGATCTGAGCTTAAATATAACCCCTTCCTGGCTGTGCAACCTCAAGCAAGTCATTTCAGCCCTAAGAACCTCAGCTTCCTCCTCTAGGAAATGGGAGTAATGATCATTAATAAATACCATCCCCACAGGCTTGTGGCAAGGCTCAAAGCAGAAATGGATACGGAAGTAGAGGGGGTACTGCCAGTGTCGTTCTATCAGGTGGGGTACCCATCTCTCAGCAGCTGTGGGTGCTGGCTGCTAACAGCTCACAGCTGCCCCCTTCCCCTGAGAGCTGCCCTCGGCTTACAGGAGCTGCCTCATCTGGAGATGCAGGGGGAGGCTAGGCCCTTCCCTGGGAGCAGCTTGCAGACAATGACCGCCTGCTAAGGGGCTACAAAGGCCTGGCCCCTTGTCTGGAGGAAGGTAACCCTGTGAGACTTGCTGTTCACGATCTAGAGCTCTCCGTGGGATCCTAGCTGTAAGCACATCTTTTCCCGCTCTAATATGAGCATGCCTGCAATAAATCATTTGCCCGGGAATCCTTGTCTCAGCTCTGCTTCTAGAAGACCAGACCTGAGACAGGAAATATTTTGTAAACAATGACACACTAGGCACAAATATGCGTTTTAAAAAAATTTTTTTTTTAATTTTAGGAAACATTGAAAGTAGAGGAGCTAGCAATGTGAGAGGAGGAGGCAGTCAGCTCTGTGGGCAGGGGTGAGGGGCAGGGGAAGGCCAATCATGCTGCTCTGCCCCCACCCAAACCCTGCCTTCATGGAACGCTTGGGCAGGTAAGGGAGACAGACAAGAAACCAACAAGAGCATAATGTCAGGGATAAGTGCTATGAAGATGATAAAGTAGAATCAGGGGATGGGGGACAACGAGGGCTGTTTTTGATGAGGTGGTCTGGGAGGCCTCTCTGAGGGGGTGATGTAGGTGGAGATGTGAACATCATGAGCCATGCAGGCCTTTGGGGAACAGAATTCCAGGCATAGGGAATAGGAGTGCAAAGGCCCTGGGGCGGGGTGTTTGATGGGTCCAAGAAATGACCTGGGGATCAGTGAGGCTAGGATGTATGAGAGAAGGTCTGAGGTATTGGGCAGCCGGATCACATAGGGCCTTGTAGGCTATTATAGGGCTTTTTTTTTTTTTTTTCTGAGACAGAGTCTTGCTCTGTCGCCCAGGCCAGAGTGCAGTGGTATGATCTCAGCTCACCGCAACCTCCACCTCCCAGATTTGAAGGATTCTCCTGCCTCAGGCTCCCGAGTAGCTGGGACTACAGGTATGTGCCATCACGCCTGGCTAATTTTTGTAATTTTAGTACAGATGGGGTTTCACCATGTTGGCCAGGCTGGTCTCAAACCCCTGACCTCAGGTGATCCACCCACCTCGGCCTCCCAAAGTGCTGGGATTACAGGTGTGAGCCACAGTATCTAGCCTGTTATAGGATTCTGGGCTTTATTCTGAATGGGAGGGGAGTCATTGAAGAGCTTTAGCAGAGGAAGGATGTTATCTGATTTAAGTTTTAAAGGACCTTTGGCTGGTGAGGCAAGGACGGGGCAGGAAGACCAGGTAGAGGCTGCTGCAAACATCTAGGAGAGAATAGTGGAGGCTGAGAAGGGAAGGCAGCAATGGAGGTGATAAGAAGTGGGTGGATTCTGGGTGTTTTGAATGTAGAATTGAAGGACTTGTTGATGACTAGATGAGGTGTCAGAGACAGACAAATCCCAATTTACAGAGAGGACAGAAGAACATACTAAATAACACCACAGGGATGCAATCAACAAAATCCAGTCTGCAGGAAACACAGCAGGACAAACCACCTGCTTTTTCCCATAGATAAACTGCAAAAGTGTAAGAAAAGATGGAGAGGAGAACTGTGGATTCAAAGAGACTAAGACATATCAACCAATCACAATGTGTGAACCTTACCTGGAACTTGATTTAAACAAACTATTTAAAAAACAAAAAGACATGTCTGAGACAATAGGGAATGTGAATACTAAGTGAATATTTGACTATATAAAGGAATTAATACTTCTTAGGTGTAATAATGGTATTGTGATTACATTAGAAAAGTCCTTATCTTTTAGAGAAATATCTTGATTGAGAGGAGACTGGACATGTGTTGGTATCTGCTGATGCTAAGCCATGAGTATATGACTGTTATATGACATTTTCTCTACTTCTGTAAATGCTTATAATGTTTCACAATAAAAAGTGTGCAAATAAAAGAAGAGGAAACAGAATCCAAGGGAGGAGGTTGAGTGGCCCTAGGCCCCTCAGTGAGTCAGTGTCAGGGCCAGGACCTTAGCCTGGACCCCCAACCCCCAGCCCTCCAGCCCTGCCTTGGCTGCCCCTCTTGTCCTCAGTGGCTGGTCAAGGCTAGACCGCGGGAACCGAGTGATGAAATGTGTGACCTCAGGGAAGGCCCAGATTGGGCAGAGTGGAGCTGAGGTATGCAGGGTCTTTGCCAGGCCCTGCAAGGAGAAGCAGCCCTGGGCCACCTGTCCCACAAGGTCCAATGAGGCTGATCATTTAAAATGCCCTGCAGCAGCAATCCAAGCTGGCTGCCCCACCAGCCTCATGGCCCATGTCCTCCCTTGTGTTCCTATGCTGATTTCCTCCCCAGCCCCTGAGCCCACCACTCACATTCCAGCCTTTGCATCTTTGTCCCTGCTGTCACTCTGCTGTCACCACCCCCCGCCCCCCACCCCATCTCTGGATCTGACCATCCTTTCCTTCCAGGTCTGCCTTCTGCAGAAGACAACCCTCCTTCAGTCTTCCAGAACACACTTGCCTCCAGTCTCTGAGACAAGAGATTATCCCTATTCCTCGACGACAGGTGCTGAGGCACAGAGGCTCACAAGCACAGCTTCTGGAGCCAGACTGCATGGCTGTGAATCTGGCTCAGCCACTTTCTCACTGTGTAACCTCAGGCAAGTTACTTAACTTCAGTTGCCCCATCTGTAAAATGGGGATAACCCCATGAGGTTACTAAGAGGACTAAATGAGTTATAAATATGGATAAATAAAAGAGTGCCTGGCACATGTCAGGGATCCCTGGCCCCTCCTTTGTGCCCCTACAAGACTCCCCAGGGCTACGCAACCACCACTTTGCCAGATACCCCACTTCTGCCATACTCCTTCTGCAGCCCTCCTGATACCCAGATGTTACCTTACCTTACCCCCTTTCCCATCCTGCCGGGTTTCAGGCACCACAAGTCTGGAGGATGGAGAGGGGAAATAAGCCCATGAGGGGACCAGTTAGGAACCAGCCATAAATAAAAACTCTCCAAACACACGTGGCAGCATGTGACTCAAATGCCATCAGATTAAGGGGAACGGAGTTTACGTGCTCATTTTTTTAGCTTTCTAAGAAAAAAATTCCCAGTATCATCAAGTGCAGTTTTAATTTTTTTCTTTAGGAGTAATGATATTTGTTTATAAAATGCAAACAGCACAGAATGGCTGAAACAAAGAGGACGCATTCTCCCTCCATCCCGGCAATAGGCCTCCCCCCAGAGGTAAGCTCTAATCACAATCAGGTATGCAGCCTTCTACACATTGTTATGTAAATATGAACACAGAGGAACATATGTACATGTACTTTAAAAATTGCATCATACTACACACATTGTTCTACAAAGCCACTTGCTTTAACTTATTAGTACTTTGTGACCATATTTACACACTGGTAATAAGCTCCGCCCCGTCTTGTCTTAGTGTCCCCAAGCACCTAAAGTGGTGCCTGGCAGGCAGCGACATTCAGAGATCCGTTGACTAAATCCCAGAACGAACCACTGCCTGAAATCACAGCGTACAAAGAGGTCTTGACTTTGTCACTGGTCCTCCTGACAGACATCTAGCTTCGCTACACTGACTGTCTCTGCCCAGCTAATCTTTGCACACTGCTCAGAGTGTACCTGTGGGATAAGTCCCAAAAAGTGGAATTGCCAAGTCAACACTGTGACCGCCGTTGCCAAAAACACAGCGCTAACGTATGCTCCCCAACTGACGTGAGAGTTCCAGTTTCCCACGCCCTCCGCCAAATGAGAGCTTTCTTAGGATGAGGACTTTTATTTCTTAAATGGATTAACCCTTTTTAGTGATTCCACCCTTGATCACCACATCTCCCTTTGTCTCACTTGCATAAACGAGAAAACTATTGTTTTATTATTTCTCAGCAGCACCAAGGAGCCAAAATCCATAAATAAGGGACTACTTTCTAGCCAGTATAGAAAGTTAACAGATGGGAAATTTGGAACAGCTCACCTGTTTCTAAAAATGGATGTGTTAACGTTTTAAAACTGTCAACTTCAAACAAGTATCTATTGATTCTTCCCCCACACTCAAGAAGAGAAAATTCTCACCCTCTCTTTCCACTCCTCCCTATCCCAGCCTACAGTGGCCACATTTAGTCAATAAAAATTCAGGGCCAGACGCGGTGGCTCATGCCTGTAATCTCGGCACTTTGCAAGGCTGAGGCGGGCAGATCACTTGAGTTCAGGAGTTTGAGACCAGCCTGGCCAACATGGTGAAACCTCATCTCTACTAAAAATACAAAAATTAGCTGGGTGTGGTGGCAGGCACCTGTAATCCCAGCTACTCAGTAGGCTGAGGCAGGAGAATTGCTTGAACCTGGGAGGCAGAGGTTGCAATGAGCCTAGATTGCAGCCTTGCACTCAAGCCTGGGCGACAAGAGCAAAACTCCATCTCAAAAATAAACAAATAAATAAAAATAAAATAAAATAAAAATTCAGGACACCTAGTTAAATCTGAATTTCAGATCAATGACAAATACAGTTTTTTATTAAAAATATGTCCTATGCAATGTTTGGGATATACTTAGACTAAAAAACAACAAAAACACATTTGTTGTTTTTCTGAAATTTAAAATTACCTGAGTATCCTGCATTTTATATAGAAAGACTACCCTAGCCCCTACCCAGCATTTTAATATCAAGTTATTTTTAGCCTGGACAACAGAGTAAGACCCCATCTCTACAATAAAATTAAAAAATTAGCCGGGCATGGTAGCACTCAGCTACTCAGGAGGCTGAGGTGGGAGGATCCCTTGGGCCTGGGAGGTCAAGGCTGCAGCGAGCTATGATGGTGTCACTCACTCCAGCCTGGGTGACACAGCAAGACCCTGCCTCTAAAAAGAAAATAATAATAACAATATCGAGTGATTTTAAAATAATAGCCAAGGTAGGCCGGGCATGGTGGCTCACGCCTGTAATCCCAGCACTTTGGGAGGCCAAGGCGGGTGGATCACGAGGTCAGGAGTTCAAGACCAGCCTGGCCAAGATGGTGAAACCCTGTCTCTACTAAAAATACAAAAATTAGCCGGGCGTGGTGGTGAGCGCCTGTAATCCCAGCTACTCAGGAGGCTGAGGCAGAGAATTGCTTGAACCCGGGAGGCAGAGGTTGCAGTGAGACGAGATCGTGCCACTGCCCTCCAGCCTGGGCCACAGAGTGAGACTCCGTCTCAAAAAATAATAATAATAATAATAGCCAAGGCCTCCCCTGCCCTCCCAGTTTTCAGGTATCCTGCAGCCCCTCACACCCAAGGTTGAGGTCTTCAGAGGCAGCACCCAGGGGAGGGTGGAGGGGAGCCCCCGACCCCAGTCTCCAGCCCAGCCCTCCCCTCCAAGCCACCCTGTCCCTGGCTGGAAACCAGCCACAAAGTGTCCACAGCAGGTGGGTCTGAAGTGGCTCATGGGTTTTCTTCATTTGGCTTTCCAGTACATTCTAAATTGCTCCCCACAGACACGCTCCCTTTCTGGAAACGGCACCAGCAACTTCCCTGGCATTAGAGGTCCTGTCTCCCCAGAGCCAGCTGAGGCCAGGCTCCAGTTGATCTTGTCCCTTCAGCCCACCTCTGGGTTCCTCCCACCCCATCTTTCCTGGTGATGAACACTATCTGTTGCCCCAGGGGGTGGGTGCTGTCAGCAGGCGACCTCAGTGGGCAGATGCTTCAGGGACTGCTGCTACCACAGAGCCACCTGCTGGAAGGCATGCCCAAACCCAGTGCCTGACGGGCACAGGATGCTGGGGTCTAGGGCCTGAATCTCACAAGCAAATGGGCATGAACTGAAAGGCCACTCTAGCCCCAGGGCACCCTGTTGCCTGTTGGGACTACATCAGAGTCCACTTCCGCTTCATCCAATCCCACTTCCTTCCCTGCTTTCCACAGTGAAGCTCCGGGACCCCTCCTCTACCTGCCTGCCAATCCTCACGGCTACTTCCTGGGACCCTGACCTGCCCCCAAAGTCCCCAGCCCAGACCTCCCCTCTGGTCCATCCTGCCCCTGGCTGGAAACCAGCTATGAAGTGCCCATGGTGGGTGGGTCTGATGTGGCTAATGGGCTTCCTTCATTCGGCTTTCCAGTATATTCTAAATTGCCCACAGCAAACCTATATTACTTTGGTAATAAGAAAAAATAATAAAAGCTATTTTTCTTTAAGAAAAAATGTAAAACCAAACCAAGCAGCATCCTTCTTATCTGGTATACCCACTCCTCCCCCAACCCCTCCACCTGGTTCCCCAGGGAGGGTCCCCCAGATTAGTGAATGCCCCCACGCCTAATGTCCTCTCCTGTCCCTTCTGTCCTTCCAGACCTGCAGCCAGTTTCACTTCTCCAGGGAAGGCTTCTCATTCTTGCTGTAGGGATACCTGCAAACTTCTGAATGGGTCCCTCATCTCCTAATGGGAGAAGAATGCAAAATATGTCCTGATATTGGTGAGGAGAGAAAGTAGATGATGGGACCAACAGTCACTCACTCACTCCACAAGCCAGAGCTGGGTCTACTCTGTGCCAGGCCATGGGGCCACTGGAAATAGCACATAGACTCTGCCCCCACAGACCCCACAGCCCAGCAGGGAGAGGACACTGCATGATGGCAGGGTTCCCAGGGGAGGCAGCCAGGCTGTGGGGAGGGGATCATGGGTGGGGCTCCCCGCCCAAGCTGGGGAAGCTTCTGGAGGGAAAAGGAGTCTCAGTGGACTCCCGAGGGTGAGAGGTTTGGGTGGGAAGGAAGAGGGAGAGGAGAAGACAGGAACAGCCTGTGCAAAGGCCTGCAGGTGACAGAAGCCCCACTTGCTTGAGGAACTGAAAGCAGCTCAGGGCAGACAGGGGGCAGAGGGAGGGCAAGAAGGGAGAGTCAGCCTGGGTGTGGGAATGGTGGCAGAGCCACGTTAGGGAGACTGCATGGCTGTCAAATAGCAACGCGGGCCACTGTGGAATGAATGAATGATTGAATGACTGAATGTGAACTCTGGGAAATAGCTGGCAACCTGAGGGAGGGGGTTGAGTCCCCTCTTGGGCTTTCCCTCTATTCCCCAGGACCAAAGAGCTTCCCAAACCAGACAGTTCTCTTTAGGCCCCTCCTAAGCCTGGAAATCTTGATGTCCTTCATAGACACAGGCCTGTGGCTAGGCCAGAACCCTTGTTGGCAGCCTCTTCCTCTGGAGTGGGTTTGCTCCTCCACACACTAGGGTCATGAGACCCCTGAGAGCTTGCTATGAAGACCCTAGAGGCCGAGGAAGGCCTGGCTTGGGCCTTCCCAGCTTCCCTGATGTTGACCTGGATTTTCCCAAGGGCTGGGACAGAGGCAGAGACTCTGGTCTAAAGTTGGCACCCCGGGAAGAAAGTGCCAACCCAGCGGCCTGAGGAGAGCCAGACCTTCACATCAGGCCTTCCCTCAAGCCAGGACCAGGCCTGGACACTCAAACCAGGGGCCCATAAGACCCTCTGGAGCCAGCAGGTTGCAACACTATCTCCAAAAGGCATAGCTGCCCATCAACTCCAGGCTTAGGAAGGGCCTAGCCAGGCATGGTAGCTCAGGCCTGTAATCCTAGCACTTTGGGAGGCCAAGGTGAGCAGATCACCTGAGGTTGGGAGTTCGAGACCAGCCTGACCAACAAGGAGAAACCCCGTCTCTACTAAAAATATAAAATTAGCCGGGCGTGGTGATGCACGCCTGTAATTCCAGCTACTCGGGAGGCTGAGGCAGGAGAATCGCTTGAACCTGGGAGGCAGAGGTTGTGGTGAGCTGAGACTGTGCCTTTGCACTCCAGCCTGGGCAACAAGAGTGAAACTCTCTCTCTCAAAAAAAAAGCAAGGGCCTACTAAAGAGAACCACCTGGTTTGAGTGCCTCTTTGGTCCTGGGGAATACAGAGAAAGCCCAAGAGGGGGCTCGACCCCCTCCCTCAGGTTGCCAGCTATTTCCCAGAGTTCACATTCACTCATTCAATAAGTCATTCATTCCACAAATTACTTGGTGCCAAACCCTGCTTTGGTGCAGGGGCAATGACAGAGATGAATCAGATTCCCAGCCTGAAGGTACTTCTGGTCTAGAAGGAGATGAACAAGACAAATAACCCAGCCACAAGGCAGTCCAAGAACATAGGGCAGGGGGCAAGGATCTCACCTGGGGTATCAGGGAAGCTGCTGGAGGGGGTGGCTTGAGAGTGATGATTTGGACTTGTGATAGAAAGGCCAGGATGGAGGATGGAAGAAAAATCACTGACAGTCCTGTTTGCACCCCAGCTGTGCCAGGGGCTGGGGCAATGTGGGTTATTTATGGTTGTGCCTAGAAATAAGCGGCCATATGTGTCACTGCCTATGTGGTGCAGAGCTGTGCTGTTGTGGGTAGGGGCAGCTGGGGCTTGAAGCTGGGTCTGGCCAAGCTCCCGGGTTTGCCACCACATCTCCTACACCCTGACGACCCTTTAACCTTTTCACAGCCTCTTGTAAGGTGAAAATAAGGGGCAGAGACAGCTCTAACAGGCAGCAAGTGGCCTGGGGCTTGCAGGGGAGGGCAGTGCCCAGCAGCCCATGGCTTCTCTATCTGCGGGTCTTTTAGCATCATCGCCTCCTTCATGCCTCCTCCCCCCTCCCCGCTCCCATCCCAGCTGTGGGGGAAGGGGTAGGGGACAGAAGGAAATACCTTTAACCATAAGCCAGACAGGCATCAGCTGCTGTGTTTCTCCCCAGCCCACTCTGATCCATAAATAGCCTATGCACCAAGCTGCCACCAGCCCACCCACCCCTTCTGGTAGCAGTCCAGAGACCCGGACCACCCGGGCCCAGGCCCCAGCTTCCCAAGGAACCTATTTCCGGGGCTTTTCCTGGGGTAAGGGCCTCCGTTGCCGGCTCGCTCCCCCAAGGGACCCAGCGCAGGGCATCCTGGCACTGCCTGGGTGATGCCCGCGAACTCTGTCCCCTGAAGGCATCCCCGGACGCGCACCCGCTTCTCTCCAGGCAACTGCCCAACCCTGCCCGGGCTCTGGCCCAGGGAGATGTCAGTCCCGGCGCCCACTTCCAACACGCACTCCCTAACTGGACACCCGCACACACAACCCCCCCGCCCTCTATTCAAGGGCCAGACCCCCTACCTGGGAGCAGGAGCGCCGGGCACCATCGGCGGCGCCTCGGGGCGAAGCAGTACGTCTGGACCCGGCCTCAAGCCCGGCCGACTTCCCGGGGGAGGAGGGGGCTGGCGCTGCCGCCGCCACCGCGTCGCTCTGGGATCTCGCCGGGGCTGCGGGAAGGAGGAAGGTCAGAGCCGAGGCGGAGTGGGGGGAAGGATGAGGAGGAGGCGTGCACAGAGCAGCGCAGATTAGAGAGGCATTTTTAGCGAGCCAATGGTAGCGCGGGCAGGGCGGCGCGGTGGCTGCGCAGGTGGACGCGCCGCGGCTGCCGGGGAGGCAGCAACCAGTTTGGCAGGCGCCGGGGGTGGCGGGTGGCGGGTGGGGTCAGGCTCCCCGCTGCTTCAGCCGACCCCTGCCCCAGCAGTCTTGCCTGGCTCCCTCTTCCGGGGGCTGCCCGCGGCTCCGCGCGTGCCGGGAGCCCTCCCGTGCGCCCTCCTCCCCAGCCCTCCCAGCTGGCGCGCTCGGAGCCCGGGATGTTGCTCCCTGCCTCTCTCCCCATCTCCCCATCGCCTTGGCCTTTCCTCCTCTTCCGAGCCTCGGCGTCCCTTGGTGCGTGCGGGTTCCTGTGTGGTGGGTGTGTTGAAGATGTGCGTGTGAGCTGACTTGGGAGCGACACCCCCTGCACCACCGCCCCACTGATGCCCATCCCTGCCCGCAGCTTCTGCCCTGTGACCCCATGGGGCAGGGTCGCTAACCCTCATGTCCTAGTTCCAGCAGGACCGGCTGTCGCCAGAGCAAACTCCAGGCCATGTCGTTGGAGCTCTCTAGGGGGCTTGGGGCCTAACAGGGGACCCTCAACGGCCTTCACTCTTCCGAACTTGAGCCCTGAATGCTGCCTGGAGCCTGGACGCTGCAGGGAGGAGCGGGGCACATACCTATTGAAGACCTGTTCTGTATCAGACACTGATGAGGGGCTGGGCTGCAGCAGAGGACAGAACAGACCAAAACTCTGCCATCTCATAGTTCACATGTGTGAGGGAAGATAGATACTCAATATCAGCAGCTAAGAGTGTTTTGTTTTGTTTTTGTTGTTGTTGTTGTTGTTTTGTTTTGTTTTGTTTTGAGACGGAGTTTCACTCTTGTTGCCCAGGCTGGAGTGCAATGGCACGATCTTGGCTCACCGCAACCTCCGCCTCCCGGGTTCAAGCGATTCTCCTGCCTCAGCCTTCCGAGTAGCTGGGATTACAGGCGCGAGTCACCATACCCAGCTCATTTTGTATATTTAGTAGAGATGGGGTTTCTCCATGTTGGTCAGGCCGGTCTCGAACTCCAGCCCTCAGGTGATCTGCCCGCCTCGGCCTCCCAAAGTGCTGGGATTATAGGCAGGAACCACTGTGCCGGGCCAAGCGTGTATTTTAAAGTGGTATGCACAGAGTGGAAAAATAAAGCCAGAGCTGAGAGCGGTGGCTCACGCCTGTAATCCCAGCACTTTGGGAGGCCGAGGTGGGCGGATCACGAGGTCAAGAGATCGAGACCATCCTGGCTAACACGGTGGAACCCCGTCTCTACTAAAACAAAAAATTAGTCGGACGTGGTCGCGGGTGCCTGTAGTCCCAGCTACTCTGGAGGCTGAGGCAGGAGAATGGCGTGAACCCAGTAGGCAGAGCTTGCAGTGAGCTGAGATTGCGCCACTGCACTCCAGCCTGGGCGACAGAGCGAAACTCCATCTCAAAAAAAAAAAAAAAAAAGAAAGAAAGAAAGAAAGAAAAGAAAAAATAAATAAATAAAAATAAAAATAAAGCTGTAAGAAGGGAAAAGAAGTGAAATTGCTCAGGACCAGAATGGGTCTCTGCCCTTTACATGTGTAGAGATTAGGGGGTGAGGGTGGTGGCTGAATTTGAATGTGAGCCCCTCAGGTAGGCATGCAGACTCTAGTATGCCACAGAGCTTACTACTCCCTATTGTTTGAGCCTGGAATAATCACGTTTATATTTCCTGACTTCCCTCTCCACATACTTCACCAGAGGCACTGAAATTCATGTCCCAGTGACCCAGGGCAATGCCTGAATGCAGTATTTATTCGTGCAATAAGAATTCTCTGAGCACTGACTGCATGTTAGGTGTTGGAGCGTGGGGCAACTCAACACCTAGCTGGGGAGGCCAGATGGTAGTATGTACCTCAAGGCTGACTAGGACAGCCAAGTGAGTGGACAATGTTCTGGAGAAGGTCAGTAAAAGGCTCTGGTTTAGGGCCATCCAGGAAGGCTTCCTGGAGGAGGCAGCATTCCAACAGGGTGACAAAGGTTAACTGGGATTATGATGAGCCAGACAGGGCAGGAGGCAGGGATGGATTGCTGGGAAAGGTCAGCAAGGCCAGGGGACATTTGGCAAGTGGCTAGGGCCGGGTCATGGAGCACTGCTGGACACCCTCTGTGCAAGGGGTATGCTGTTTGTTTCAGGCTGGTGAAGCCCCACCCCCCACTCCCACTCCAGCAGGTCCTGGTCCTAGCTGCCCTTACCCCAACCTAGAATTTCCCAGTAGCCCCAGAAGGAGGTGTGACGAGCATGTGGGTGGGTGGGGGGAACATCAACTTCACTCAGTTGCTTGCTTGCTGGGTGAACATGGACAGGTAACTCAACCCCTTGAGATTCAGCCTTTTCATCTTAATAGCCGTGTGGCAAGTTGCCTACTTGATGTGTTCCTTGGTTCCCCGGCTTGGAAAAGGGGCATGGCAACAGCACCTACCTCACAAGACAATTAGGTGAAGTGCTTAGCACATACGCACTCAGTTAATTTTGTTGTATTGATGATGATGATGATGATGATAATTACACTTGCCTCATAGGGTTATTGCAATTAGACAAAGAATGTAAGTCACCTAGCATAGTGCCTGGGACTCAGTAGGTGTGCCAAAATAATGGTACTATTATTATCATCAACTACATGCACCCCAAAATTTCTCCCTTTCTGATCTACCACAGTGGTATGAAATACCCCTCTTTAGACAGAGCTTTTTTTTTTTTTTTTCTTTTTTCAGACAGGGTCTTGCTCTTTCGACCAGGCTGGAATAAAGTGGTGCAATCACAGTTCACTGCAGCATCGACTTCCTAGGCTCAAGCAATCCTCTTCCACCTCAGTTTCCCAGATAGCTGGGGCTACAGGCGCATGCCACCACACCTAGCTAAATTTTAAAAATTATTTGTAGAGACAGGGTCTCCCTATGTTGCCCAGGCTGGTCTTGAACTCCTGGGCTCAAGTGAGTCCCCCACCTCAGCCTCCCAAAATGCAGGGATTACAGGCATGAGCCACCGTGCTTGGCCTACAAGGACTTTCTTAATGTAAAGAAGCTAATTCCCCAAGAGGCTCTTAAAGGACAATCTAGGTTGGATAGACTAACAATTGGCCCCTCCCCTACTAACACATTAGCCTGGCTCAATGTGTCATGAGGAGCTTTGATGTAGATGGAATGAAGCCCAGGCCTGGAAGGTTTTGAAAAGGCAGTGAAGTCCAGAGCACAGAACACTGACTGAGAGAGGACACTCGATGTTCCTCGGCAGCAGGCATTCGGTGGAGGATGGCAAGAGCAGGAAGAGGACGTTCACAGGGGACAGGGTATAATGCAGAGGGCACAGGGAGGACTCTGCCTTCACAGGGGTGGAGCCACTTGGGGACAGTGTGGAAGGGCAATGGCTGGTCAGACCTGATTGGGCAGAGGTAGGGAGAGGGAGGAGGTGGGTGGGGAGAGGGGTGAGGGAGGAGGTGGGTGGGGAGAGGGGTGAGGGAGGAGGTGGGTGGGGAGAGGGGTGAGGGAGGAGGTGGGTGGGGAGAGGGCTGAGGGAGGAGGTGGGTGGGGAGAGGGCTGAGGGAGGAGGTGGGTGGGGAGAGGGCTGAGGGAGGAGGTGGGTGGGGAGAGGGCTGAGGGAGGAGGTGGGTGGGGAGAGGGCTGAGGGAGGAGACTGAGCTGGGCTTACTCCTTTAGGAGTTGAGGCTTCCCCAAAGCTGAATTCAGACCTTCGCAGCCTCAAGCCCTGAAAAAATTAGAGTGGAACACACACACACACACACACACACACACACACCCCTGTCCTGTGTAATCTAAAATAAACTGTTATTTTAGGAATTGACACAACTTCCATGCTTCCTAAAATTAAACTAGCTTTCTTCTAGATTTTCTGTCGGCAAAACTTACGTTCATCAAAGATAAACTTTCTCTCTCCCTCTCTCTCTCTCCTCTCACCTCTTTCTCTTATTGTTTTGTGCCCCGCTCAGAGAATAAGACTTTCTCCCTTTTGCACAGCACTTTTCACTTTTTTTTTTTTTTTTTTTTTTGAGACGGAGTCTCGCTCTGTCACCCAGGCTGGAGTGCAGTGGCGCGATCTCGGCTCACTGCAAGCTCCGCCTCCCGGGTTCACGCCATTATCCTGCCTCAGCCTCTCCGAGTAGCTGGGACTACAGGCGCCCGCCACCACGCCAGGCTAATTTTTTGTATTTTTAGCACTTTTCACATCTTTTTTCTCCTCAATACACTTTTTTTTTCTTTTTTCTGAGACAAAGTCTTGCTCTGTTGCCCAGGCAGGAGTGCAGTGGCACGATCTCGGCTAACAGCAACCTCCGCCTTCCAGGTTCAAGCAATTCTCCTGCCTCAGCCTCTGGAGTAACTGGGATTACAGGCACGCACCACCATGCTTGGCTAATTTTTGTATTTTTAGTAGAGATACGGTTTCACCATGTTGGCCATGCTGGTCTTGAACTCCTGACCTCATGATCCACCCACCTTGGCCTCCCAAAGTGCTGGGATTACAAGCGTGAGCCACTGTGCCCGGCCTCAGTGCATTTTTTCTCAGTCCCATTAAGATCTGACTAGCCTCAGTTTCCATGGTACCTTCCTTCCCACTGAGAGCTTCGAGCCCTCCCTCCATCAGAAGCCTCCTCTGTTAGGCTGTCTGTACCATGGAGGGCAATGAGGCAGGCCTACAGACCTCCCCAGAGGAGCTTTCACACGCAGATATAACTTGTGGAAAGGACAGACCAGCACTGGACAAGCCTGTGAAGTCAACCAACCCATAAATGAATAATGGATGCTAATTAATATTGAATGTTTAGCCTAGGAGAGCAGGAGGGTGGTGGTAACGCTGTGAGTTCCCTTTTGTTCCATCCAACGTGAAAGGCTTCAAGGAGGAGGTGGAGTTTTGAGGAGTTTCTCTATTCTTACCACCTCTCTGGTTAAAAAGAAAGGACATGGATTTTTTTCCCGAATTTTGGCAGAGCAGGACTCTGAAGCCCAGAGACGGAAAGTGACTCATTCAAGGTCACACAGCGCATCCGTGACAGAGCTGGGGCTAAAAACAGATCTCCTGACTTCTGGTGCTGTCTTTGCCACATGATTCCTCCCCCGCAAACCTGCATGGAGGTGGGCAGGTCAGAGCGTGGAAAGCAGTTGGCCCAGTCACCCATTGTGGTGTTTTATTTTATGAGCTGCCTTTCAGCAGCACGCAGGGACATGGGCAGGACACCTCCGAGGCACAAAAGTACTTTAAAAACAGTCTCACAGCTCCTTCTGCCCTCGCCTTATCCTCCCACCAGCTGGCTTCACACCTGCAAATTGAGTGCCATCACCTGCCTGGTGGACAGAGGCTGTTGCCAGCTGTGTCCTGAATCCTGAACCAGGATGTCAGGAGCCTCAGAACTGTGCCTTCCTCAGTCCATGACTCATGGCTGGGAAGTTAGAAACTCCCTGAAGATGACATCGCACCTTGACAAGGCCCTCAGTCTTGGAAGGTGCCCAGAGTTAAGACCCAGACTCAGCCTACTCACCCCAGGACATACAGACACTGTGGCAAACATAGCCCTTTTCCTGGACCAGGTACTTTCTTTCTTTTCTTTTGAGATGGAGTTTCACTCTTGTTGGCCCAGGCTGGAGTGCAATGGCATGATCTCAGCTCACCGCAATCTCTGCCCCCTGGGTTCAAGCCATTCTCCTGCCTCAGCCTCCCAAGTAGCTGGGATTACAGGCGTGCGCCACCACGCCTGGCTAATTTTGTATTTTTAGTAGAGATGGGGTTTCTCCATGTTGGTCAGGCTGGTCTCAAACTCCCAACCTCAGGTGATCCGCCCACCTCAGTCTCCCAAAGTGCTGGGATTACAGGCGTGAGCCACCGCGCCCGGCCGTGGTACTTTCTAAGCTTTACACATGGAAACTACAGGGATGGGTCTGATTACCAGCCCCCATTTCACAGACAGGAGAACGGAGGCCCATAGAGGTTAGGTAACTTGCCTGAGGTCACAAAACTGGTAGGTGATAGAGCTGGGATTCAAACCCAGGCCGTCTTGTTCCAAAAGCCATGTTCATACAGCTAAGAAATCATACAGTTAGGGAAGAAGCAAATATTTACTAAAGGCATTACTATGCACAGGAGGAGTTTACATACTTGCCCTCATTTTACAACTGAGGAAACTGAGGCTCAATGGGTCCTTCGGGGGTGCCTCTCTCCAAGTATAAAAAGAGGACACTTGAGATTGTCCTGGGGGCAATGGCTCTGGAACAAGCCTCTATGGCCCAGATACCATTGCCACCTAGTGGCGTTGTACCTTAAACGCAAGCAGAATACCTAAGTGAAGGCTGGCCAGCAGGTTCAACACGTGACAGATTTTGTAATTTTTGTTTGCTTGTTTAGGATGCCAGTTAATTT
The DNA here is from genome assembly GCF_028878055.3 of Symphalangus syndactylus. Taxonomy (NCBI): domain Eukaryota; kingdom Metazoa; phylum Chordata; class Mammalia; order Primates; family Hylobatidae; genus Symphalangus; species Symphalangus syndactylus. Next base: position 37,219,197 of record NC_072445.2, read on the forward strand.
TAACTTTCTTTTCTTTTCTTTTTTTTTTTGAAACGAGGTCCTGCTCTGTCTCCTAGGCTTGAGTGCAGTGGCACAATCATGGCTTGTTGCAATCTTCGCCTTCCAGGCTCAAGCAATCCTCCCACCTCACCCTCCCGAGTAGCTGGGACTACAGGCATGCACCACCGTGCCAGGCTAATTTTTGTATTTTCAGTAGAGACGGGATTTTGCCACGTGGGCCAGACCGGTCTCGAACTCCTGGTCTCAAGCCATCCACCCGCCTCAGCCTCCCAAAGTGCTGGGATTACAAGTGCGAGCCACTGCGCCTGGCCAATAATCATCTTTTATATTTAAGATGTGGTCTTGGGCAGAGTTCATCGTTAGTAATGTCATCCTCAAAATTAATGGTGGTGGGGGGCAGGGGAGAATCTGTACAAAGTATTGATTTTTCAGTTTTCCAAGAGCCTCCACATGCATTGTTACCTTTGACTCTTACCACACCAAACATTACTTTGACTCCTACTTGTTTTTTTTTAAATGAGAAAATGACTCATCCAAGGGGCATCAATTGAGCTGGTCTTTGAACCCAAGCCTGATGCCCGGAACCGGTATCTTGTAACTGGAGAGGTCCCACTGGGTCAAGCTCCCATGTCCCAGGCCCAGAGAGGCTGGGTGAGCTGCCCAAGGGTGCCAGTGGGTCCATGGCAGGCTTAGGCCTTAAGCCCTGGTGTCCAGAATTTTAGGGCTGAGTTCCTCTCCAATCCTGGGCTGTATTTCAACTTCTACTTCCTCCAAAGCAAATGCACCCAAGAAGAAAACAAAAGTTAAACAGAGGCACTGCCATGAAGCCGTTGGGCTGAGCAAATGATACCCCGGAGTATGACACATTGGCAGGTTAAGTACTTTGAACTAAAGGAAAGGCCTCCAAAGCAGCTTCGGAAACAAAGTCTGTCGCCCTTCTCTTGTGAGCTCCTGTCTCTCGCCCCTCTTTCTCCCCTGAGGAAGTCATAGAAACCAGAATTCCTCTTCTCCAAGGTGAGACATAGAAACTAGAACCCCTTTCCCCCAAAGCAAGCCATAAAACCTAGAAAGGTCACTCTCTCCCTTCTCTCCTGAAGACCCTCCTTCCAGAAAGGTCCTGCCCCAGACCCTGGGGGAAGGAAGGCTACACAGAGAGACCAAGATGAATCTGAACAGAACGCCTTGCTGGTGTTACAGGATCTTTGGGGTGTCGATTTTCTGGCCAGACACGGTGCCTTTGCCCGAGTTCTCATCCTGCAGTACACAGACAAGTGAAGGGTGAACGAGACGAAGATGAGCTTACTGAATGTTACAACAGCTCAGAAGAGACCCGCAGTGGGTAGCTCATCTCTGTAGGCAGGGTATCCCTCAGTTAAGTGTTCAGTTCTAAGCAGAGAGGAGGCCCTAGAGGGGGTAGCAGCTTTCAGCAGAGAGAGGAGCACCTCTCTGCAGCTGGTCATCGAGTCATCTCCAGCTATCAGCAGAGAGGGTAGTTCCTCTTGTCTCCAGCTCTAAGTAGAGAGGGTAGCTCCTCTCTGCAGCTGGTTGTGTCCCATCGTATCTCTGACCTCTTTGTTCTCTGGCTGTCCTCTGCCCTGCTCTGGCTGAGCCCAGGGCTTTTATAGACCTCAGAGGGGAGGAAGCACCTGCCGATTGGTCCAAGGGTGGCCATGGGTGGGCCGGAAGAGGCACCATGAGTCCCCACTCCAGTTTGCCGGGACTGGCAGCCTGGCCTCCAGCCTTCAGGCCCTCCCTAGCCTGAAGGTAGGGCCTTACCAGGAAACTGCCCCCTTCTGCCCAGGCTTCCTGCTGCCATTCATGGCCCTAGGGCTCAGCCCCAACCCTGCTCTGAGATCAGAGCAGGTGCCGGGAGAGGAGAGAGGCCAGGCAGTGGAAGCAGCAAACACCCTCGAGCCTGCAGGGACAGGGCGAGGCTGGGGGGCCTTCCTGGGGCCCCTGAGGGTGCATGCTGCAGAGACTCCTAGGTCCTGTGCTTGGAAGGGCAGCAGCTGCAGCTGTACCCTGGAGCTCCCAACCCACCAACTCGGAAGGGGCGGGGTACCTGCTTGTCCCCAGGGAGCGGGAGGCCCAGGTCTGCAGCTGTTGGTCAGGAGGCTGCAGCTGCACCCAGGAAGGCAGATCTTGTCTGCTCCTGGCCCCCTCCAAGAGCACAGGGAGGCTGGGATCCACAGCCGCAGTTTGGGTAACTGTAGCCCTGCCCAGGAGGGCAAGGGCTCCTGCCTGCTCCGTAGAGCAGGAGGCCTGGGTCTGCAGCCATGGTTTGGGCAGCTGCAGTGTCACCCAGGGAACTCCTGCCCCAACTCAGAAAGGGTGGGACCCCCACCAGCTCCATGAGTGTGCAGCCCCAGCCACGCCTCCCTGCTGCAGCCAGTGTGAGGGCAGCAGCCACTGCCATCACTGGGCTTCCCCTTTCAGTCTGTTACCACTAGATCATGCCCTTTTGTCCAATCCCATTTCTGCATGGCTGTCCATTTTTCTACCTAAGCTTAAAAACAGACCATTTTCCAGGGGTCTTTGGCCCTTCATTTCTGAAGGCTTTGTCAGTTTATGTGACAAAGTTTTATGTCACATAAAACCTTGATTAAATAAATGTGGTATGCTTTTGTCTTGTTAACCTGTCTTTTGCTATAGAGTGTTGGCATGATCCCTAGGATGGGTGAGGAAAGAGATCACACCTGTCTGCTCCTACAAGGCTCACAGCTGCAAAGCACCCCTTCCAGCCCATAATCTCTTTGCTGCTTTTCAGTCTGGGAGCACAGGGTCTTCTTTCCAACTGGGCCTTTTTCATCATGCAGCCAAGCATTAGGTCAAGGAGGAGAAAACCACAGTTCAGGCAGATCAGCCTGCTCATGCCCTGGCCCTCCTGCCTTCTGTCCCTTTTTCATGCTCCCCCTCTTCTCAGAGCCAGGAGGGCCCAGCCCAGATGAGATGGAATACATCACAGAGTTTAGAGCCAGGGGCTGCATCTGATTCTGGTTCCGCCGCCAACTCACCACATGACCTGGGATGGGACATCACCTCTCAGCCTTGGTTTCCTCACCAATGCAATGAAGGTGGATCGCAGCATGATATGTTGGAGCTGAAGCCTGAAAACCACCTAGGGCCAGGCGCGGTGGCTCAGACCTGTAATTCCCAGCACTTTGGGAGGCCGAGGTGGGCAGCTGACCTGAGGTCAGGAGTTTGAGACCAGCCTGGCCAACATGTTGAAACCGTGTCTCTACTAAAGATACAAAAATTAGCTGGGCGTGGTGACACACACCTATAATTAATCCCAGCTCCTCGGGATGCTGAGGTAGGAGAATTGCTTGAAACCAGGAGGCAAAGGTATTGCAGTGAGCCGAGATCATGCCATTGCACTCCAGCCTGGGCAACAAGAGTGAAAGTCAGTCTCAAAAATAAATAAATAAATTAATTAATTAAATGAAAATAAAAATAACTCACTTTGGGCTGGGTGTGGTGGCTCACGCCTATAATCCCAGCACTTTGGGAGGCCGAGGTGGGTGGATTACCTGAGGTCAGGAGTTGGAGACCAGGCTGGTCAACATGGTAAGATGCTGTCTCTACTAAAAATACAAAAATAAGCCAGTTGCGGTGGCACGCACCTGTAATCCCAGCGACTTGGGAGGCTGAGGCAAGAGAATCGCTTCAACCCAGGAGGCGGAGGTTTCAGTGAGCCAGGATTGTGCCACTGCACTCCAGCCTGGGCAACAGAGTGAGACTCTGTCTCAAAAAAAAAAAAGAGGAGGGTCTGTTCTCCATCCCTTTCCAGTAGGGTGCTGTGACTACTTTGACCAACAGAAGATGGCAGAGTGGCATTGTGCTAGTTCCCAGCCTAGCCTTTAACCAGCTGGCAGTTTCTGCTTCCTGCCTCATGTGGATACTCCTTTCAGCAGCCCTCTGACAGCCACCGCCAACCAGCAGCCGTGACAGAGAGAGGGCTGTCCTAGACTTCCAGCCCCATCAGGCCTTCAGAGACTCCAGCCCCAGCAGTAACCTAACTGCAAAAACACAAGAGACTCCACCCAGCTGAGCTGGGTCAACCCACAGAATCAGGAGAGATACTCATACATTGTTGTTTGATGCCACTAAACTTTGGGGTGGTTTGTTATGCAGCAAGGGACAGCCCAAATGGAGGCTTTAAAGTGAGGTGACTTACTGGGCATGGTGGCTCCCACATGTAATCTCAGTTACTCAGGAGGCCGAGGTGGGAGGATCACTTGAGCCCAGGAGTTCAAGACCAGCCTGGGTAACATAATGAGATCTTGTCCCTAATTTTTGTTGTTGTTGTTGTTGAGACAGACTGTCACTCTATCACCCAGGCTGGAGTGCAGTGGCATGATCTTGGCTCACTGCAACCTCCGCCTCCCAGGTTCAAGTGATTCTCCTGCCTCAGCCTCCTGAGTAGCTGGGACTACAGGCACACACCACCATACCTAGCTGATTTTTGTATTTTTAGTAGAGATGGGGTTTCACCATGTTGGCCAGGATGGTCTTGATCTCCTAACCTTGTGATCCACGCGCCTCGGCCTCCTAAAGTGCTGGCATTACAGGTATGAGCTGCTGCACCCGGCCACCTAAATTTTTTAAAAAATGAGATCACTCATTGTGGGTCCCAGGTCTTGGCTGTGGTTCTGTTGGTTAATAGTGTTCAGCTGGGCAAAATGGTGGGCGAGAAAGCAGAGACCCCAGCCAGGCTGTTCAGTGTCAGCCTCCAGCAACAACAGCTATTGTAAGGTGCTGGCTCAAATGTTGTCAAAGCTCCACCTCCTTGTCTGTTTTGGTCTCTCCTTTTGCCCTGATGGTCTGTGTAGCACCATTAACACCATTTCTGGTCGTACTGACAATGTTCTCTGCTGCCCTTAAGCCATAAGTCACCATTTTGTAGTATCAGTAAATCAAATACAAAAGCCGAGGCTGCTCTGCTGGCTACCTGTGTCTCCCTGGCAAAACTGGAACTCGTAGGAACTTGGCTCATCCTCAGTGTGCAGTGGGATGGCTTGGCCCCATCATTTGGGCCCTGGACCCTTCTCTCTCTGGCATTGTTTCTCTCTGTGTGTCTCAGAAGTTTCCTCGTGATTTTACCCATGGACCAACCAAGGGACAAATTCAGACCATCAGTGTTCTATCCAAGTCATTCAGTTCAGTACATTCTTCTCATGTACTGAGAGCCCAATGTGTCCCAGGCACTGTTCTAAGTGCTGGGAATATGGCCATGAACAAGACAGACAAAATCCCTGCCCTCATGGGGCTCACAGAACTGGGAAGAAAGAAAAATGATTAGCAGATAAACAAATAAATAACATCAGCTGGTGATAAATGCTACAAAGCATAACAGGGGATTGGAGAGCTAGAGAATAATAGGAGATATTCTTTAGAGGGGAAGTCAGTGAATGCTCCCAAGAAATAATCAAGGCAACATATAAATGACTGGAAGAGCCCGGCGCAGTGGCTCACGCCTGTAACTCCCACACTTTGGGAAACCAAGGCAGGTGGTTTGCCTCTGAGCTCAGGAATTCAAGACTAGCCTGGGCAATACGGTGAACCCTCGTCTCTATTAAAATACAAAAAATTAGCAGTGTGTGCTAGCACACACTTGTAGTCTGAGCTACTTGGGAAGCTGAGGGACAAGAATCACTTGAACCTGGGAGGTAGAGGTTGCAGTGAGCCGAGGCAGCACCACTGCACTCCAGTCTGGATGACAGCACGAGACTCTGTCTCCAATAAATAAATAAATAAATAAAAACATTAAAATTGAAAATGGCCAGAAGAAAGAATTAAAACATCTCGAAGAAATTTGAATCTGCAAAATTTGATTAGAGAAATGATACCTGGTAAAAATAATGGCCACAAAAAATACTCACAATTAGAGGAAATTTAAACAATGAAACTTGCTGTGTACTCTCCCCCCAGACCCCCCAAAAAGTCAATAACTCACATGGGATTTTAAAATTTGTTAGAAGAGAATTGATCCCAGTGATAATAATCTCAGCAACATAAAAATCAAAATGGAAAAAAGTTACTGCATGCTATAGAAAATTACTTAAGGAATTATCTTGTTTAATACTATTCACTCCAGAAAATATTTTCTCAATGAAAATTGATAATGAAAATAAATCTGATTAAAATTTTATTTTTAAAAATGGGGTCAATAGGCAAATCCATAGAGTCAGAAAGTGGATTCGTAATTGCCAAGGGCTGAGGGGAGGGGAGAACGGGAAGTGACTGTGAATATGGGGTTTCTTTTGGGGGGACAGAAATATTCTGGAATTAGGTAGTGGTGATTGTTGCACAACATGATGAGTGTAATAAATGCTACTGAATTGTACACTTTTTTTTGAGACAGGGCCTCACTCAGTCACCCAAGCTGGAGTGCAGTGGCGCCATCGTGGCTCACTTCAGCCTCAACCTCCCTGGCTCAAGCAATCCTCCTACCTCAGCCTCCTGAGTAGCTGGAACTACAGGTGTGTGCCACTACACCCAGATAATTTTTTCCTAGTTTTGGTAGAGACGGGGTCTCCCTGTGTTGCCCAGGCTGGTCTCAAGCTTGTGGCCTCAAGAAGTCCTCCCCCTTGGTCCCCCAAAGCACTGGGATTACAAGCGTAAGCCACTGTCCTGGGGAATTGTATGCATTTTAATTAAATTAATTTTTATTTATTTATTTATTTTTGAGATGGAGTTTCCTTTGTCGCTCCGGCTGGACTGCAGTGGCACTAATCACAGCTCACTGCAGCCTTGATTTCCTGGGCTCAAGAAATCCTCCCACCTCAGCCTCCCTAATAGACGGGACCACAGGAGTGTGCCACCATGCCTAGCTAATGTTTTTATTTTTTATTTTTGTGGATACGAGATCTCCCTTTGTTGCGAAGGCTGGTCTCAAACTCCTGGGCTCAAGTGATCCTCCTGCCTCAGCCTCCCAAAGTGCTGGAATTACATGCGTTAGTCACTGCACCTCGTCCTGTAGTTTTGAAGTCAGGAAGCGTGGCCGGGCCTGGTGGCTCACGCCTGTAATCTCAGCACTTTGGGAGGCTAAGGTGGGCAGATAACGAGCTCAGGAGATAGAGACCATTCTGGCTAACACGGTGAAGCCCTGTCTCTACTAAAAATACGAAAAATTAGACGGGCGTGGTGGCACGTGCCTGTAGTCTCAGCTCTTCAGGAAGCTGAGGCAGGAGAATCGCTTGAACCCGGGAGACGGAGGTTGCAGTGAACCGAGATCATGCCACTGCACTCCAGCCTTGGCAACATAGCAGGATTCCGTCTAAAAAAAAAACAAAACAACAACATCAAAAAAAACCAAGCCAGACCAGGGGTGTGCTGTGGCTAAGTTCCCAGACCCATCAGACCATAAGGGGCCAAGACCCATCAAACCCCGCTGTGCCTGACTGTGCCCCCATCACAAACACCAGGAGCAAGCTTGCAGTGACAGTGTCCACAACTCCAGATACACCTCCAGAAGTGGGGCCTCTGATTCACCCTGTTCCCACCCCATTCCTCCATGCTGTGGAGTGAGCCTCCCTCCAGAGGCCTCCCCTCCTCCGTCCAGGGGGATATACTAAGAAGCACAGGGACCTCAGAGTCTGTGCATCATTCCCCAAACTCATGCAAAAAATATTCACTGGCCATCTCCACCTCTGAATGCAGTTCCCTCCTTTGACAGCCTCTATCATTGCCCCTACTTTACAGAGGAGGATGCTGAGACTCAGGGAAGTAAAATGCCTTGCCCAGAATCAATACTAGTTGGCAGTGACCTGAGGCTAGAATCTAAAATGACCACCTGTCTCACCCTCCTTTTTGCTAGTTCCTGTGCAGTGGGCCAGATGGTGACCCCCAAAGATGTTCATGTCCGAATCCCCAGAACCTGTGAATATGTTGTGTTGCATGGTAAAAAATTTTTCTAGACGTGATTAAGCGAAGGATTTTGATATGGGGAGATTATCCCAGATTATCGGGGTGGGGGCAGTGTAATCACAAGTGTCCTCATAAAGGGTGCAGGGGGAGATTGAGTACAGAAGAGAGGATGGCAATGTGACAACAGAAGCAGAGACTGGAGTGATGTGGCCTGTGCCCAAGGAATGCAAGAGACAGGGCAAAGAAAGATTCTTCCCTGGAGCTGTCAGAAGGAGACAGCCCTGCGGACACCTTGATTTTAGCCCTGTAGGACTTATTTTGGACGTCTGTCCTCCAGAGCTGTAGGAGAACGAATGTACGATGTTTCTAGCCACTAAGTTTGTGGTAATTATTGTAGCAGCAGTAGGAAATTAATACACCCTGCTAGACTCTAACTCTTGCATCAGCCTTGCAAGGTAATGGTTATTTCCATCTAACAGATGGAGAAACCAAGGCTCAGGGAAGCTAAGTGGCTTTCCCAAGGTCACACAGGTGGTGAGTAACATAGCTGGGGTTTTGACACAGGCCATTCCAATAGACCTCACTGCACCACTACTCAAGGTAAAGATGGAACCAAACCCAGGCCTCAGGATGCCTCCCAGGCTTATTACACTTTACCAGCTTTATGGCTTGGTGTGAATTGGTTAAGCTCTTTGTGTCTCAGTTTCACCATCTGTAAAATGGAATTATAACCATAACAGAGCTGGCATATAATACACAGGCAACCTGTTCTGTTATTGTTCTTAGTGTTATACTAAACTTTCCTTAGGTTGCATTTGTTTGTACAGTTATTCCACAGGACCAGGGAGCCTCTCAGAAGGCTGTGCTCCATATACTTCTGTACCAGTGCCATCTCATGCTGCTGACACCATCCCTAGTAGCCAGGACATCAGGCAATATACCCACAGCACCTCCAGCCCCATTGCCAGTGTCCCTGACTTTCCTAAAGTAAGCCCTTGCCCTGTCTGCCAGGGAAACGGGCTAATGCAGGGTTGCTTTGGAAACATCCTGGGGAAAGGCAAGTGAGTTCAGTTTGTGTCTTTCCGCAGTTTGTCATTGTCACCACCCAGTCCAGGCTGGGTCCTGAGGGACTGAGGCCCAGGACAGCACACATGGCAGGTGAGCCGGGCATCTGACCTGGGTCTGGGCCCTCCTCTGACTCTGGCACCACACTGATGAGAGAATTTAGATGGGCACGGCCCCTCTCCCGGCCTCCTCCTTCTGCCTTTGGACAAAACAAAGTGCTTGATCATCATAATGATAATATATGATTGTTATCTACATTTAACCCTTACCACACTGTGGGTAAGTGCTGTTATCATCCCCATTGTGTAGATGAGAAAACTGACACACAGAAAGAACAAGTTGCTTTTCTTTTTAATATATATATAACTTATTAATTAATTTATTTATTACTTTTTTCTTGTTTTTGAGATGAAGTTTTGCTCTTCTCACACAGGCTGGAGTGCAATGGCACCATCTCTGCTCATGACCAACTCTGCCTCCTGGGTTCAAGTGATTCTCCTGCCTCAGCCTCCTGAGTAGCTGAGATTACAGGTGTGCACCACCATGCCCAAGAGTGCACACCTGTAAAAATACAAAATAATTTTGTATTTTTAGTAGAGACGGGGTTTCACCATGTAGGCCAGGCTGGTCTCAAACTCCTGACCTCAGGTGATCTGCCCATCTTGGCCTCTCAAAGTGTTGGAATTAGAGGCATGAGCCACTGCGCCTGGCCTATTTATTATTATTATCATTATCATTATTATTATTATTATTATTATTATTTTGAGATGGAGTTTCGCTATTGTTGCCCAGGCTGGAGTGCAATGGCACGATCTCGGCTCACTGCAACCTCTGTCTCCCAGGTTCAAGCAATTCTCCTGCCTCAGCCTCCCGAGTAGCTGGGATTACAGGCTTGCGCCACCACGCCCAGACAATTTTGTATTTTTAGTAGAGACGGAGTTTCTCCATGTTGGTCAGGCTGGTCTCAAACTCCCAATCTCAGGTGATCTGCCCGCCCCAGCCTCTCAAAGTGCTGGGATTACGAGCATGAGCCACTGCACCCAGCCTATTTATTATTTTTTTTAATGGAGACAGGGACCTCTGTATGTTGCCCAGGTTTGGCTCAAACTCCTGGACTCAAGCAATCCTCCTGCCTCGGCCTCCCAAAGGGCTGGGATTACACGCATGAGCCACCTGGCCACACTAGTTGCTTTTCTAGGCTGGTTTGCATGCTAGGCAGTTTGGTTTTGGAGCTCATTTTCTTAATGCCATCAAAGACAAGAAAGGTTAAGGAATCGCCAGAGGGCTTGTTTAAAATGCAGCTTCCAGTGCGCCTCTTCTCTAGGGATTAGGATTAGTCAGGCCTTGGCGAAGCCCAGGAACCTGCCATTTTTTAAAGCTTTCCCCAGGTGATTCTCAGATGGGACCCAGGCTACACTTTGACAATCAGAGCTCTAAAATGTTTTCCTGTCCCAAAAAATGCAGTGACACTGAATACAGGGAGAACGGGGACTACAAGATGCCAGCAGCACAGAGCTCTCGACTTCCTCCCTCATCCTCTCTCATCTTTGCGCCCTCTGATCCACTCTGGCTCACTGGGAGCCTGACAGCAAAAATATCTGGGGAGTTTTGGCAGGTGGAACTCCCCGTTTCTGCTTCCTAAGGATAAAAGGGACAGCCTGTGGAATTTGACCTGAGGCAGAAAGTCAAATCTCCACCTTGAAGGGAGACAGTCAGGCACAGAAGACAGCAGGAGTGAGGCTCAGCGCCTGCTCTCCAATTTGCAAAGATCCAGTTCCATGGCTGAGGAAGTGGAGCTGCCATATGGCATCAGCCTTGCCAGTGCTCCTAGCCAGCCCCAGAAAAAGAGCTGAGGCATCAGAGAGGAAAATGCCTGCCCTTCGGTCCATCAGAATGTCAAGGCCCCAGGCGATGGCTCTTCCTCACATGCACTCATGCACCTCCCCCTAGCCAGGAGGGAACAAAAGAATGGCTTTTGGAGTGGCCCTGATACGTCAGATTATCTGCCTTCCCACTGCAGGCTGCAGGGAGCCGTTATGCCAGGTGGATTAAGACTTTCGGGCCAGAGACAGGGAGGGCTGAGGCCCTGACACTCCACGGCTGATCAAACGGGTCTGCAGAGCTGCCACCCACACCCAGGAGCATTATTTATGGTGCCGGCCACAGGGCTGATTTGTGCTTTCCTCCTTCTCCATCTGGCCCTCCCTGGCAGGGCTCCCGGCTTGACTTACCACCGATAGGGCCATATGCCCTGCCAGCCCTGGGAGGGCCTGCAAGTGACAAGGGTAGAGAGGAAAGATGGGAGTTAATTCCTTTCCACAGTGCCAGTCCTGTGCCAACCCCTGTGCTCCCTATAGCCCCAGGTGGAAACTCCATACCTACGTGGAATCCCGTAGTGGACACACCAGGAATCCTTTCCCTCCCTTGCCCCACCCCTTAGCAACAGCTAAGGTATAGCGTTCATTTGGCCTGCAGCAAGCTTCCTAAGGGATGGCACCTGCTTGGGCTCTGGGTCAGACAAAGCTGAGCTGGCATCTCTGAAGATGACACTATCCACCCCTTTCTGCCTATGTGCACCTGTGGCTCCTCCCACTGGGAGGCGGAGTCTGTGTTCCTATCCTTGACTCTGGGCTGGTCTTGCCACTTGCTCTCAGTACCAGAAGGAGGTGGGAGTGACCGCCTGACCTTTAGGAAACCTAGAAGCTTCTGCTTTTGTGCTTTCAGGGAAAGCCACTGCCATGCTTTTAAAAAGCTCAGATTACTGCATGACAGGGAAAGCTGAGTGAAGTTTTTGTGGCCCTTCCAGCCTAACCCAATGACCAGCTGAGTGAATGAGCCTAGCCGTCTCCAGAAACCACTGGACAAGGTTTATAACACAACTGGTGGCAAGCTGTGTCCGCGAAGCCTAAAATATGAGTGAATGAGGACAAAACACCGACAGTCACAAGACTTGTGGGGGAGGAAGGAGAGGGAGGCAACCAGGGTAGCATAAGGTGGACCTGAAAACAGGAGGATCCTAAAATAGGCAGCAGACATTCAGGAGAAAGCTGGGCAGCGAGTTTGAGAAGAGCAGCTGAAACTGGGTGCAGCCAAGCGCAGGGAGCTTGGAGGGGCTGAGGCAACATATGGGGTTGATCAAGCTTCTCTACATCCTGAAACTGACCCTCCAGGGCTCCCTGTTCTGTGCAGACAGGACCCGGCAGAAACCGCTGGCCATGGAATAAAATTAAGTAGCAGAACGGGGACCATAGAAACGAAGGCCAGAAAGGCCAGAAAACAGTGGATGTGTCAGTTATTTATTGCCTCTCGGTTTCAACCTCTCCCTCTTCTTCCTTATATCAGATGAGCTCCCAAATAAGTACATTATATATATTTTCTACTTTTTTTTTGAAATGGAGTCGCCCAGGCTGGAGTGCGACAGTGCGATCTTAGCTCACTGCAACCTCTGCCCCCCCCGGGGTTCAAATGATTCTCCTGCCTCAGTCTCCCAAGTAGCTGGGACTACAGGTGCACGCCATCACGCCCCACTAATTTTTGTATTTTTTTTCGTAGAGACAAGGTTTCTCCATGTTGACCAGGCTGGTCTCTAACTCCTGATTTGAGGTGATCCTCCCACCTTGGCCTCCCAAAGTGCTGAGATTACAGGCATGAGCCACCGCGCCTGGCCTATATTTCCTACTTTTGTCCACCAAAAAGTCTAAACCAATAATGACAGTAGCATCCCCAGAGCCTGGATTGTGGTCTTGAAATATTGTTTCAACTGGGGGCTGGGCACAGTGGCACGCCTGTAATCCCAGCACTTTGGGAGGCCCGGGTGAGAGGATTGCTTGAAGCCAGCAGTTCAAGTTTGCAGTGAGCTATAATGTCCTAAAGCCTGGGCAACAGAGCAAGATCCCATCTCTTAAGAAAAAAAAAACAATCAGGGCTTCTTGGCAAAATGCTTTGCTTCAAGTCTAGAGCAGGATCACCTTTACATACCAGCTTGCAAGGCAGCTCTCAAAGACTAATAGGATAACATCAAAAAGACTCAGAAGCCAGTTTGAAGAGGCTCCCACTAGACCATGTGAGCTTTAATAAGGACAAGAATTGTAATGAGTTCAAGTCAGTCAAAGAGGTTTAAATCCATGAGTTCACAATGCTGTTAAAAAACAACTGGTCACCAATATATTTATCTTGAAAACTGGTAAATAAGTGATTCAAACATTTATCCTTCCTTCCCTATATGAACTAGACTTAAATAATAGATGAAGGAAAGCATCATCGTATAAAAATATTACAGACTGTGCACAGTGGCTCATACCTGTAATCCCAGCATTCTGGGAGTCCGAGGCGGGTGGATCACCTGAGGTCAGGAGTTCAAGACCAGCCTGACCAATATGATGAAACCCTGTCTCTACTAAAAATACACAATTTAGCCAGGCGTGGTGGTGTGCACCTCTAGTCTCAGCTACTTGGGAGCGCACCTGTAGTTCCTGCTACTCACGAGGCTGAGACAGGAGAATTGCTTGTACCCGGGAGGCAGAGGTTGCAGTGAGCCAAGATCACTCCACTGCACTCCAGCCTGGGTGACAGAGTGAGACTCCATCTCAAAATAAATAAATAAATAAATAAATAAATAAATAAATAAATAAATAAAATGAATAAAAGAAAAAGAAAGAATAGAATTAGAATACCATAATTTTGCTGCCCCTAGTTAATTAATTAATGTAGGCATTAAGTCTCAATAGCCACTAATATCACCAAAAGACAGATGCTATGTGCCTCCTGCGTGAAGACCACACACCATCACCTAAAATGTTGCTAACAGGATCCAACCTGAGCCTGATCAGTTCTCTGTGTCCAGCTGCCAATTCACCAGAAATGCAGAGAACAGAGGAACATGCTGAATTGCACCAGGAGTGTACAATTAGCAAAATCCAGACTATAGGAAACTCTACAGGTTATACAGCCCACGTACTTTGACAAATTTGTTGTAAAGAATGGAGGGAATGAAGAGTGCGACCAACACACCCTAACTGACCCCCAGTGGATCCTGCCCTTGTGTAATCCCTTCCTCTTGAGTGTGGGCAAGAACTGTGAGTTGCTCCTGGCTCACAGAGTAGGGCATATGTGATGAGATGTGACTTACGTGCTCATGTTTTTTTACAAATTTCATCTTAACCGACTGTGGGGAGAGATGCTCCTGCTAGTCTTGAAGAAGCGAACAGCCATGCCATGACCAGCTTATGGGGAGGGCCGTGCAGCAGGGAACTGTGGGTGGCTTCTAGGACTCTGGGACCTGAGGGTAGCCTCCAACCAACAGCCAGCAAACATCTGGCTGTTATCAGTCATCCAACCACAAGGAAATTCATTCTGTCAACAACCCGAATGGGTTTGGAAGTGGATTCTTCCCCTCGTGAAACCTCTAGATGAGAATGCAGCCCAGATAACAAGTCAATTTCAGCCTGCAAGTTCCTGAGCAGAGGATCTAGCTAAGCTGTGCCACAGCTTTTTGACCCACGGAAGCTTTGAGATGACAATTGTGGTTTGTTGTTTTTTTTTTAATTCAGACAGGGTCTCACTCTTTTGCTCAGGCTGGTCTCCAACTCCTGGGCTCAAGCAATCCTTCCATGCAGGCCCCACAAAGTGCTGGGTTTACAGGCATGCTCGGCCTTGTGAATTTCAAAAACTTTATTTGAACGAGTTTTTTGTTTTTTCATTTGTTTGTTTGTTTGTTTTGAAACAGAGTCTCTCTTTGTTGCCCAGGTTGGAGTGCAATGGTGCGATCTCAGCTCACTGCAACCTCTGCCTCCCAGGTTCAAGTGATTCTCCTGCCTCAGCTTCCTGAGCAGCTGGGATTACAGGCATGTGGCCCACACCCAGATACTTTTTGTATTTTTAGTAGAGCCTGTTAGCCAGGCTGTCTCCAACTCCTGACCTCAGGTGATCCACCCAACCTGGCCTCCCAAAGTGCTGGGATTACAGGTGTGAGCCACTGCGCCCAGCCTGAGCTAGTTTTTAAGTTAGAGAAAAGTTGCAAGCATAGTAGAGTTTCCTTATATCTTTCAACCTGCTTGCTTAGTATTAATATCTAGTATCTTATATAACCAAAAATAGGAAGTTAATATTAGTACGTTATTATTATTATTATTATTATTTGAGACAGAGTCTTGCTCTGTCGCCCAGGCTAGAGTGTAGTGGTGTGATCTCGGCTTGCTGCAACCTACGCCTCCCGAGTTCAACTGATTCTCTTGCCTCAGCCTCCCGAGTAGCTGGAATTACAGACGTGTGCCACCACGCCAGGCTAATTTTTGTATTTTTAGTAGAGATCGGGTTTCGCCATATTGGCCAGGCTTGTCTTGAACCCCTGACCTCATGATCTGCCTGCCTCGGCCTCCCAAAGTGCTGGGATTACAGGTGTGAGCCACCGCGCCGGGCCAATATTATTATTATTATTGAAACAGGATCTCACTCTGTCGCCCAGGCTGGAGTGCAGTGGCACGATCTCAGCCCATTGCAACCTCTACCTCTCAGGCTGAAGCCATCCTCCCATCTTAGCCTCCTGAGTAGCTGGGATTACAGGCATGTGCCACAATGCCCAGATAATTTTTATATTTTTTGTAGAGATGGGCCTTCACTATGTTGCACAGCCTGGTCTCGAATTCCCGGGTTCAAGCAATCCTCTTGCCTCAGCTTCCCAAAGTGCCAGGATTACAGGCATGAACCACTTCTTCTGGCCTCAATATTATTTTTATTTTCAAGACAGGGTCGCTGTGTCGCCCAGGCTGGAGTGCACTGGTGTGATCTTGGCTCACTGCAACCTCAACCTCGTGGGCTCAAGCAATTCTCCCACCTCAGATTCTCAGGGAGCTGGGACTACAGGCACATGCCATCATGCCTGGCTAGTTGTTTTTTGTATTTTTTTCTAAAAGAGACAGGGTTTCACCATGTTGCCCAGAGTGGTCTTGAACTCCTGGACTCTAGCAATCTTCTCCCCTCATCCTCCAAAAGTGTTGAGATTATAAGCATGAGCCACTGCTCCTGGCCAACAATATGATTAATTAAACTGTAGGACTTACTTGAATTTCGTGAATTTTTTACTAATGTCCCTTTTTGGTTCCAGGATGTGATCCAGAATCCCACTTTGCATTTAGTTGTTATTCCTCATTAGTCTCCTTCAATTGTAAGTCTTTCTTTGTTTTTTATGACACTTAGCAAGCTTTGAGTTTTTGTTTGTTTTTGTTTTGTTTTGAGCAAGCCAAAATGATTTCATGATTTCTTAAAAAGAACAAAGTTGGAAGGCTTATACCACCTGATTTCAAGACTTCTGTAAAGTTAGTGTTAAGAAACTGTGCTATTTGACCAGACGCGGTGGCTCACACCTGAAATCCCAGCACTTTGGGAAGCCGAGGCAGGTGGATCACGAGTTCAGGAGTTCAAGACCAGCCTGACCAACATGGGGAAACCCCGTCTCTACTAAAAATACAGAAATTAGCTGGGTGTGGTGGCATGCGCATGTAATCCCAGCTACTCAGGAGGCTGAGGCCGAAAATAGCTTGAACCCGGGAGGTGGAGGTTGCAGTGAGCAGAGATCACACCATTGCATTCCAGCCTGGGCAACAAGAGCGAAACACTATCTCAAAAAAAAAAAAAAAAGAAAGAAAAAAAAGAAACTGTGCTATTCATGTAAGGATAGACCTGTAAATCAATGGAACAGAAAAGAGAGTCCAAGAAGTAGATTCACAAATTCATGGTCTGTGGTTTATTGATTTTCAACAAAAGTGCCAAGGTAACTCGATGTGGTAATTCAATGTCTTTTCAACAAATGATGCTGGAAGAACTAGGTATCCTTTTTTTTTTTTTTTTTTTCTTTTTTTGAGACAGAGTTTTGCTCTTATTGCCCAGCTGGAGTGCAATGGCAGGAAGCTGAGGTGGGAGGATCACTTGAGCCCCGGGAATTTGAGGCTGCAGTGAGCTGTGATTTTGCCACTGCACTCCTGCCTGGGCAACAGAGTGAGACCCTATCTCAAAAAAACAAAATTATAATAATAAAAAATAATAAATTTGGCGAGGTGCAGTGGCTCACGCCTGTAATCCCAGCACTTTGGGAGGCCAAGGTGGGCAGATCACAAGGTCAGGAGTTCAAGACCAGCCTGACCAACATGGTAAAAGCCCATCTCTACTAAAAATATAAAAATTAGCCAGGCATGGTGGTGAGTGCCTGTAATCCCAGCTACTCAGGAGGCTGAGGCAGGAGAATCGCTTGAACCCAGGAGGTGGAGGTTGCAGTGAGCCGAGATCACACCATTGCACTCCAGACTGGGTGACAGAGTGAGACTCTATCTCATAAATTAATAATAATAATAATAAATTAGACTTGATCAAAATATAAAACCCTGGTCTTCAAAAGACACTGTCAAGAAGATGAAAAGCCACAAAGTAGCAGAAAATATTCATAATACAAATATCTGAAAAAAGAACGGATATCCAGATTATATAAATAACTCCTACACTCAACAAAAAGACAAATGGCCCAGTTTTTAAAATGGACAAAAGACTGAAGAGTAGGCTGGGCGCAGTGGCTCACACCTGTAATCCCAACACTTTGGGAGGCCCAGGTGGTTGGATTGCTTGAGCCCGGGAGTTCAAAACCAGCCTGGGCAACGTGGCAAAACCCTTTCTCTACAAAAAATACAAAAATAGCAGAGTGTGGTGGTATGTACCTGTAGACCCAGCCACTTGAGGGGTTGAGGCAGGAAGTTTGCTTGAGCCCAGGAGGTCGAGGCTGCAGTGAGCTGTGTTCATGCCACTGCACTCCATCATGGGTGACAAAGTGAGCCCCTGTCTCAGGAAATAGAACGAGAGGAAGAGAGGAAGAGGGAGAGTGGGAGAGAGAGAGAGAAAGAGAGAGAGAGAAAGACTTAAACATGATTAAGATGGTACATTTGGCCGGGCGCGGTGGCCCACGCTTGTAATCCCAGCACTTTGGGAGGCCGAGGCGGGCGGATCACGAGGTCAGGAGTTCGAGACCACAGTGAAACCCTGTCTCTACTAAAAATACAAAAAACTAGCCGGGCATGGTGGCGGGCGCCTGTAGTCCCAGCTACTCGGAGAGGCTGAGGCAGGAGAATGGCGTGAACCCGGGAGGCAGAGCTTGCAGTGAGCCGAGATGGCGCCACTGCACTCCAGCCTGGGCAACAGAGCAAGACTCCGTCTCAAAAAAAAAAAAAAAAAAAAAAAGATGGTACATTTTATTTTATTTTTATGTATTTGTTTTTTATTTTATTTTATTTTTCTCGCTCTGTCACCCAGGCTGGATTGCAGTGGTGCAATCTCAGTTCACTGCAAGCTCTGCCGCCTGGGTTCACGCCATTCTCCTGCATCAGCCTCCTGAGTACCTGGGATTATAGGTGCACGCCACCACTCTAGGCTAATTTTGTATTTTTAGTAGAGACGAGATTTCACTATGTTGGCCAGGCTGGTCTTGATCTCTTGACCTCAGGTGATCCGCCTGCCTCGGCCTCCCAAAGTGCTGGATTACAGGCATGAGCCACCACGCCCTGGAGCTCTTATATATTGCTGATGAGAATGGCACAGTGTGGTGTTATTTTACATATATATGTTAATATGCACTGGCTTCCTCCATGGTTCCTGGTTTGTAACTTCCATAGCCCTTGTTACAATCTTTTGTTATAATGATGGGTGCTGTAGGCCAGGTGCGGTGGCTCACGCCTGTAATCCCAGCACTTCGGGAGGCTGAGGTGGGTGGATCATGAGGTCAGGAGTTCAAGAACAGCCTGGCCAACATGGTGAAACCCCATGTCTACTAAAAATACAAAAATTCGCCAGGCGTGGTGGCAGGGGTCTGTAATCCCAGCACTTTGGGAGGCTGAGGCGGGTGGATCATGAGGTCAGGAGTTCAAGAACAGCCTGGCCAACATGGTGAAACCCCGTCTCTACTAAAAATACAAAAATTAGCCAGGCGTGGTGGCAGGCGTCTGTGATCCCAGCTACTCAGGAGGCTGAGGCAGAGAACTGCTTGAACCCAGGAGGCAGAGGTTGCAGTGAGCTGAGACTGCGCCACTGCCCTCCAGCCTGGGTGACAGAGCGAGACTCCATCTCAAAAAAATATGTATTAAAAAAAATAATGCTGGGTGCTGTAGGCCTCAGAAGCAGGCCTCAGGAAACAGAATCTCTTCGATTTTCTCCTGCCTTCTTTCACCTACCCCAAGCCTGAACTCTAATCTTCCTCCACCTTTCTGATTGTGGGACGTAGGACTCTCATTCCAGAGAGGGTCCGCCCTATGCCCTGGAGGCCTTCATTTCAACAAGGTTGTCTATAAAAACCCAAGAGGACAAGGTTCAGAGAGCTTCTGGATAGCTGAACTTGTAAAGATTCCTGGAAGGTGCTGCACCTGGGGAGGGCCTAGAAGCTCTGTGCACCTTCCCCCAATACCTCGCCCTATGCATCTGTGTCCGGACTTGGTTCCTTCTGGTGGGTTCTTGGTCTTGCTGACTTCAAGAATGAAGCCGTGGACCTTCGCAGTGAGTGTTACAGCTTTTACAGGTGGCATGGACCCAAAGAGTGAGCAGCAGCAAGATTCATTGTGAAGAGCAAAAGAACAAAGCTTCCACAGTGTGACAGTGTGGAAGGGGACCCAAGCAGGTTGCCGCTGCTGGGGGGGTGGGGGGAAGCAGGGCTGCGGGGGGTAGGGGAAGGGCAGCTTCTATTCCCTTCTTTGTCCCCACCCATGTCCTGCTCATTGGTCCATTTTACAGAGTGATTGGTCCATTTTACAGAGTACTGATTGGTGTGTTTACAATCCTTTAGACACAGAGTGCTGATTGGTGCATTTACAATCCTTTAGCTAGACACAGAGCACTGATTGGTGCATTTACAATTCTCTAGCTAGACACAGAGCACTCATTGGTGCATTTACAATCCTCTAGCTAGACAGAAAAGTTCTCCAAGTCCCCAGTCAACCTAGGAAGTCCAGCTGGCTTCACCTGTCATCTTCAGTGGTATCTTTTGTAATAGACTTTATAATGTTACTGGAAAACAAGACTCTATAAAGTATTTTAAAGAGGTTTATCCTTAGCCAGTATGATTGTTCCCCATGGCCTGCAGAAAGTGAGGAAGTGTACCCAAGGTGGTCAAGTTAGTGTACATTTATACATTTTAGGGAGAGGAATTGTAGGTAAAATCATAAATCAATACATGGAAGGTGTATATTGGCTCAGCTGAAAGAGGTGGGACGTCTTGAAGGACAGATGAGCTTACAGGTCAGTGTGTCCAGAATTGGTTCCTTCCAGTGGGTTCTTGGTCTCGCTGACTTCAAAAATGAAGCCATGGACCTTGGCGGTGAGTGTTACAGCTCTTAAAGGTGGCACAGACCAAGCGTGAGCAGCAGCAAGATTTATTGTGAACAGCAAAAGACCAAAGTTTCCATGGCACACAGGGGAACCCAAGCAGGTTGCCCCTGCTGGGGGAGAGGAGGGGAGGTGGGCGGGGGGACGTTCAACTTTTATTCCCTTATTTGTCCCTGCCTGTGTCCTGCTGATTGGTCCCTTTTGCAGAGAACTGATTGGTCCATTTTACAGAGCACTGATTGGTCCATTTTACGGTGTGCTGATTGGCACATTTTACAGTGTGCTGATCGGTGCATTTTACAAACCTCTAGCAAGCCACAGAGCACTGATAGGTGCGTTTTACAATCCTAGCTACAGAGTGCTGATTGGTGCATTTTACAATCCTCTTGTAAGACAGAAAAGTTCTTCAAGTCTCCACTGGACCCAGGAAGTCCAGCTGGCTTCACCTTTCATTAGGTGCATTAGAAGATTTTTCTGATCGGCAGTTGGTTGAAAGAATTAAAGCTTTGTCTAAAGACTTGAAGTTAGCAGAAGGAAATGACTGAGTTCAGATAAGGGGGATTGTGGAGGCCAAAGTTTTTTTTTTTTTTTTTAATATGGAGTCTCACTCTGTTGCCCAGACTGGAGTGCAGTGGCATGATCTTGGCTCACTGCAACCTCTGCCTCCTGGGTTCACGCCATTCTCCTGCCTCAGCCTCCTGTTCAGCTGGGATTGCAAGCATGTGCCAACACACCCAGTTAATTTTTGTATTTTTAGTAGAGATGTGGTTTCACCACATTGGCCAGGCTGGTCTCGAACCCCTGATGTTAGGTGATCCACCCACCTTGGCCTCCCAAAGTGCTGGGATTACAGGCGTGAGCCACTGCGCCAGGCCCAAACTTCTTGTTATATTGATGAAGCCTCATAGGTAGCCCCTTTCAGAAAGACTAGATGGTAAATCTCTTTTCAGAACTTAAACGTGTCAGGTTCTAATTTAATCTCTCATAGGTCCCACAAAGGCCTAGAAAGGGAAGCCTGGCTGCATTAATGGAGATTCTCTACCGATGCAAATTTCCCCCCACAAAAGATGGCTTCACAGAACTATTTCAAAATATATCAAAGAAATATATTTTGGCGTGAAATATTTTTATTTCCTTTAGGGTAGCTATTTGTCTCATGATGCTATACCAGAGTAAGGTTGTAATTTGGTATCCTATTGCCCCGAAGAGTCTGTTCTGTCAGTATTATTTCTCTATTTTCATGTTAATGCTGGTCAGTTGTGCCTAATCTCTAAATGGGAGGGAGTGTGACCTCTCTTCCAGTCTTGGTCAGGAATTCAGTTTTTCAGGTTTCTCTGGGTCCCAGAAGGGGTCTGTTCAGCTGTTCAGTCAGTTGGGAAGCTTAGGATTGTATTTTTTTATTTACAGTAATAAATTGGTAAACATAAGTAAACATTTCCCTGAGTTCTGTGAGCTGCTTCAGCAAAGTAATTGCACTCAAAGATGGAGTTGTGGGAACCCCAACGTGAAGCCAGTTAGAAGTTCCTGAGGCCCAGACTTGCTACTGGTATTGAGAGACGACAACGTGCTAGCAGCCCTCACTCATTATGGGCGCCTCCTACGCCTCGGCGTCCACTCTGGCTGCAATTGAGGAGCACTTCAGCCCGCAGCTGCACTGTGGGAGCCCCTCTCTGGGCTGGCCAAGGCCGGAGCCGGCTCCCTCCGCTTGCAGGGAGGTGTGGAGGGAGAGGCCAGGCGGGAACCAGTGCTGCGCTCGGGGCTCGCGGGCCAGCGCGAATCCCGGGTGGGCGGGTGGGCATGGGTTTGGCGGGCCCCGCACTCATAGTGACTGGCCGGGGCCACTGGCCCAGGGCAGTGAGGGACTTAGCATCCGGGCCAGCAGCTGTGGAGGGTGCACCGGGTCCCCCAGCACTGTGCTGCTCGAATTCTTGCCAGGCCTCAGCCACCTCCCTGCAGAGCAAAGCTCGGGATCTGCAGCCCGCCATGCCGAGGCACTCTGTGTCTAGCTCAAGGTTTGTAAATGCACCAATCAGCATCCTGTCAAAACGGACCAATCAGCTCTCTGTAAAATGGACCAATCAGCTCTCTGTAAAATGGACCAATCAGTTCTCTGTAAAATGGGCCAATCAGCAGAATGTGACAGGTGGGGTGAGATTCGCGAATAAAAGCAGGCTGCCCGAGCCCTCAGTGGCAAGGTTCTTGGGTGGTGGTCAACACTTTGGAAGCTTAATGCCTTTGCAATGAATTTTGCTGCTGCTTACTCTTTGGTTTTGCACTGCCTTTATGAGCCGTAATACTCAACATGAAGGTCTGCAGCTTCACTGCTGAAGCCAGTGTAGACCAGAAACCCACCAGAAGGAAGAAACTCTGAACATGTCTGAACATTTGAAGGAACAAGCTCCAGACACACTGTCTTTAAGAACTGTAATACCCCAAGGGTGCGTGGCTTCATTCTTGAAGTCAGTGAGACCAAGGATGAACAACTCCAGACGCACTGCCTTAAGAGTTGTAACAGTCACCGTGAGGGGCTGTGGCTTCACTCTTGAAGTCAGTGAGACCAAGAACCCACTAATTCCAGCCACAGTATCTGGAGGGGGGGTGGCAGGGGTAGTGTTGGAGACTGAGCTCCAAATATGTGGAATCTGACACTAACTCCAGGTAGATAGTGTGGGAATTGGTGCCCAGTTGGTGTGTGCTGCAGAATTGATAACTTGCTTGCTGGTGAGAAGTCCCCATATGTGTTGGGGTCATGGAAGTCTTCTATGTTGATTGTTGTATTGGCCCAAGGGTGGAAGAAAAACTCAGTTTGAGAGTTTTTTGTGAATACACAGGCATTTTGGAAAAGTTTGACAGTTGTGTATAAATTTTAACACATATCTCCTATAAAGCCTAGCAATCCTACTCCTAGGAATTTACCCAAGTGTATGTCCATACCCAAGCATATATCCATACAGAAGCCTGTATCTGATGCTTCTAGCAGCTTTATTGGTGATAGCCCAAAACTGATAACTCAAATGTCCATCAAAGAAGAATGCATAAACTATTTTGGTATACTTATTCAGTGGAATACTTCCTGGCACCAAAAAGGAAGGCAGGCCGGGCGCGGTGGCTCACGCGTTTAATCCCAGCACTTTAGGAGGCGGAGGTGGGCAGCTCACCTGAGATCAGGAGTTCAAGACCAGCCTGGACAACATGAAGAAACCCCGTCTCTACTAAAAATACAAAAATTCGTCGGGTGGGGTGGCGTGCGCCTGTAGTCCCAGCTACTTGGGAGGCTGAGGCAGGAAAATTGCTTGAACCCAGGAGGTGGAGGGTGCAGTGAGCCGAGATCACGCCACTGCACTCCAGCCTTGGCAACAGAGCAAGACTCCATCTCAAAAAAAAAAAAAAAAAACAGGAAGGAAATACTGAACAGGGATAAATTTCAAAACTATTAGTGAAAGAAGCTGTACCCAAAAGAGAATATAACATGATTTTAGTTATATAAAATTTTAGAAAAGGGAAATCTAATCTATAGCAACAAAAAGCAAATTAGTGGTTGCGTGGGCCCAGGACTAGGGGAAGGGGAGCGGGTATAAAGAGGTACAAGGGAATTTTGGGAGTGATAGGTGGTTACATAATTGTCTACACCTGTCGAACTCATCAAAATTGTGTCCTTAAAATGGATGGATTTTATTAGATGTAAATTATACCTGAATAAAGTTGTTTTTTTAAATGGATAAGACTGAAGAATGGTGTCTAGAGATGCACTCTTGGGTGACGAACCCCGCTGGAAGCGAGTCCTATGAGTCGGGATGGTGCGCTTAGTTGGAGGGAGCCAGGGACTACACTTGGGATGCGGCACGGAAGGGCTTCTATGGGGGGAGAGTGCGGGCGATGTCAAGGTTGTAGTTCTTGACTTGGGTGGTGATTACAAGGGTGTCTGCCTTATAAAAGTTCACTAAGCTGGATGGGCATGGTGGCTCACATGTGCACTCCCAGCACTTTGGAAGGCCAAGGGGGCCAGATCACCTGAGGTCAGGCATTTGAGACCAGGCTGGCCAACGTAGTGAGACCCCGTCTCTACTAAAAATACAAAAAATTGGCTGGTGGTGGTGCACGCTTGTAATCCCAGCTATCTGGGAGGCTGAAGCAGGAGAATTGCTTGAACCCGGGAGGCAGAGGTTGCAGTGAGCCAAGATTGTGCCACTGTACTCCAGCCTGAGCAACAGAGTGAGACTCCATCTCAAAAAAAGGAAAAAAAAAAAAAAAAACGGGGCGGGGGGGGTGGGCAGGCGCAGTGGCTCATGCCTGTAATCCCAACACTTTGGGATGCCAAGGAGGGTGGATCACCTGAGGTGGGGAGTTTGAAGCCAGCCTGACCAACATGGAGGAACCCCGTCTCTTCTAAAAATACAAAATTAGCTGGGCATGGTGGCACATGCCTGTAATCCCAGATACTCGGAAGGCTGAGGCAGAAGATTCACTTGAATCTGGGAGGCGGAGGTTGCAGTGAGCCGAGATCGAGCCACTGCACTCCATTCTGGGCAAGAGCAAAACTCTGTCTCAAAAAATAAAAAATGAAAAAAAAGTTCACTAAGCTGTATCTTTGTTTTTTGTAGTTTCTCTTATCTGATTTTAGTTTATAATTAAATGTTTACAAATAAATTCTAGGCTGGGCGCAGTGGCTCACGCCTGTAATCCCAGCACTTTGGGAGGCCGAGGTGGGCAGATTGCCTGGGCTCAGGAGTTCGAGACCAGCCTGGGCGACACAGTGAAACCCTTGTCTCTACTAAAGTACAAAAAATGAGCCAGGCATGGCGACGTGTGCCTGTAGTCCCAGCTACTTGAGAGACTGAGGCAGGAGAATTGTTTGAACCTGGGAAGTAGAGGTTGCAGTGAGCCAAGATTGCACCTCTGCACTACAGCCTGGGCGACAGAGCAAGACTCTGTCTCCGAAAAGAATAATAATAATAACAAAATAATAATAATAATAATAATTGTGGCTGGGCGTGGTGGCTCATGCCTGTAATCCCAACATTTGGGAGGCCAAGGCGGGTGGATCACCTGAGGTCAGGAGTTCAAGACCAGCCTGGCCAACATGGCGAAACCCCTCCACTAAAAAAATACAAAAAATAAAATTAGCTGGGTGTGGTGGTGGGTGCCTGTAATCCCAGCTACTTGGGAGGCTGAGACAGGAGAATTGCTTGAACCCAGGAGGCGGAGGTTGCGGTGAGCCGAGATCATGCCATTGTGCTCCAGCCTGGGTGATAATAATAATAATTATTATTATTATATGTATCAAAAGAAAAGACAGTTAAAAAGAATCTAAGAAGTAGGATAAATGCTCAGAGGTTTATACCTTGAGCATAGACTTTGATAGCAATATGATGGCCTCCAATATGGACCACCTCCACAGCAATGTGGATCATCTCCTCAAGAGTGAGGCCCAAAGCAACAGATCCAACAGGCTATAAATATGTGACATTCCCTGGACTCTGTTTTCACTTTGACACTGCTCATAATCAAATAATTCAGGAAAATAATCACAGCAGCACCAGGAAGGTGAGGTCAGAGGAGCTGCACCAAACCACAAAAGGAAAAGAGGTGGCCCACTGAAGGGGAGGGGACATCCCATGTGGAGAGGAGCAGGTGCCATTTAGAGGAGAAAACAGCCCTTCAGCCCATGGCGTCAAGTGTGTGTGTGTGTGTGTGTGTGTGTGTGTGTGTTCGGGAATGTATCAGTAGCCATCTACCTACATCCGCAAACTCACATATGCCATGCGAGCTACAAATGAAGATTGCAGCACAGATGGCTCTTTTGAAGGGGTTTCTGGATGAGTGGGAAGAGATAATGTTCTACAGGATTAGGAAGCTATTTTAGGTGTGGTGCCAGGAGATGGGGGAAGAGGTGAGGCCCAGGGTGTCTCTTGGGAATGTCTGTTTTAGTGTTCTTACACTCAGTGCATCGCTGTACCGAGGCCATGAACTGGTATCCTCAGCCCTATCCCCAGAGCCCAGGAAATAGAGAAATCTCCTGGCTGCAGTGCTGGCCACAGAGGGCACTGCTCCTCTAGGTCTCCCTCCACTCCTGCTGCGACACCAGAGATTTTATGAAAGACCCAGGAATCTCAAAAGGCAAGGGACTGAAACTTGAAAATCTTTAGAAACCACAGTTTACTCTTTTTCAAGCTGAGGAGATCCCCAGGGTCGCTGGGGACCTAAACCCTGGCTTCTCTTGGTGTTCATAGGTTCCTCAGAGTCACTGGTTCACAACTGTGGCTGCTTTAGAAATAGTCATAGCCGGGCGCGGTTGCTCACGCCTGTAATCCCAGCACTTTGGGAGGCCGAGGCAGGCGGATCACGAGGTCAGGAGATCGAGACCATCCTGGCTAACACGGTGAAACCCCGTCTCTACTAAAAATACAAAAAATTAGCCGGGCAAGGTGGCGGGCGCCCGTAGTCCCAGCTACTTGGGAGGCTGAGGCAGGAGAATGGCGTGAACCCGGGAGGCGGAGCTTGCAGTGAGCCAAGATCACGCCACTGCACTCCAGCCTGGGCGACAGAGTAAGACTCCGTCTCAAAAAAAAAAAAAAAAAAAAAAAAGAAATAGTCATTTAGGCCGGGTACGGTGGCTCACACCTATAATCCCACTTTTGCAGGCCAATGTAGGAGGATCACATCATGAGCCCAGGAGTTCAAGACCAGCCTAGGCAACATAGTGAGACCCATCCCACGCCCCTTACATCTCTATACAAAAGTTTAAAAACTAGCTGGGCATGGTGGTCACACCTGTAGTCCCAGCTGTTCGGGTGGCTAAGGTAGGAAGGATCACTTTAGCCCAGAAGGTCAAGGCTGCAGTGAGCTGTGATCACACCCCTGCGCTCCTGTCTGGGGGAAAGAGGGAGACCCCGACTCAGAAAAAAAAAAGAAAAAGAAAAAGAAAACGCCACGCACGGTGGCTCACGCTTATAATCCCAACACTTTGAGAGGTCAAGAAAGGGCCGATCACCTGAGGTCAGGAGTTCAAGACCAGCCTGGCCAACATATAGTGAAACCCCATCTCTACTTAAAAAAAATACAAAAATTAGCTGGGTGTGGTGGCATACACCTGTAATCCCAGCTACTTGGGAAGCTGAGGCAGGAGAATCTCTTGAGCCCAGGAGGCAGAGGTTGCAGTGAGCCAAGATCACGCCACCACACTCCAGCCTGGGTGACAGAGCAAGACTCCATCTCTCAAAAAAAAAAAAAAAAAAGAAAAAAAAGAGAAAACAGCTGCTGCTCCATACCTATGTCCACCAAAAGACACACAGAAGAACATTCTTAGCACCTTCATTTATAAATAGCTAAACCCTGGAAAAACGTAAATGTCCATCAGCTGGTGAATGGATAAACAAATTATGTTATAGCTTTACGGTAGAACACAGCTCAGCAGCAAAAATTAGCTACGTACATGCATGATCCTCACAGAGAGGGAGGGGCAGGTTGCCGGACACCAGTGCGTACTGTGGCCATATCGGTCAAAACATGTGCCCTTGGGAATGCAGGTGGGGGGACTGTCTGCATAGGAGATTCTTGGGGTATTAGCCATATTCTGTATCTTGGTCTGGATGGCAATTAACATGGATTTATACACACACATACCTACATGTAAAAATGCATTGAGTTGTAACCTAAAGATCTGTGCACTTTCCAATACGTATATTATACACCAAGAAAAAATAAAAAGTAAAATACTGACACCTGGGTCCCATCCTAAGGTATCTGTCTACATCAGTCTGGCGTGTGGCCTGGGTGAATGAAGTTTTAAAAGCTTTCCAGAGGATTCTATGGGCAGCAAGGGTAAGCCCTCCTCTCCCTGCTCCACACCCTGGGCTCTGGCTCCCTGGCTCTGGCCCTGGCTTCCACAGGGGGACCTCATTGCAAAGGGACGGTGTAGAGCCACGGCAAGCCTGCAGGCTCTCCAGTCAGAGCCCAGTTCCATCACATAACTCTGTGATCCTGGGCAAGAAACATCCATGTCACTAAACCTCAGGGGGATTTTGTTTTGTTTTGCTTTGTTTTTTGTCTTTAACGCCTGGCAGGTGGTTATTCCTATATGTCATGGGACATATTAATATCTCCTGTACAATATGGAGTGGGAGTGGAAAGAGTGGGGTTGGTCACTGTAAAAGTAATCTCAGCTGGGTGCAGTGGCTCACGCCTGTAATCCCAGCACTTCGGGAGGCCGAGGCAGGCGGATCATGAGGTCAAGAGATCGAGACCATCTGGCCAACATGGTGAAACGCTGTCTCTACTAAAAATACAAAAATTAGCTGGGCATGGTAGCGCATGACTGTAGTCCCAGCTACTAGGGAGGCTGAGGCAGAAGAATCGCTTGAACCTGGGAGGCGGAGGTTGCAGAGAGCCGAGATTGTGCCATTGCACTCCAGCCTGGAGACAGAGCAAGACTCTGTCTCAAAAAACAAACAAACAACAACAACAACAACAAAAAGTAATCTCTTGGCTGGGCACAGTGGCTCACGCCTATAATCCCAGCAATTTGGGAGGCTGAGGTGGGTGGATCATTTGAGGTCAGGAGTTCGAGACCAGCCTGGCCAACATGGTGAAACCCCTTGTCTACTAAAAATACAAAAATTAGCCAGGCATGGAGGCACATGCCTGTAATCTCAGGTACTCGGGAGGCTGAGGCAGGAGAATCGCTTGAACCCAGGAGGTGGAGGTTGCAGTGAGCCGAGATCATGCCATTGCACTCCAGCCTGGGTGACAAGAATTAAAGTACATCTCAAAATAAATAAATAAATAAAAGTAATCTCTTTAAAACATACATTGAATCCTGTCACTACTGCCTGAAACCTTTCCACGGCTTTTCGTTGCACTTTGAATAAAATCCTGATGCCTTCCTAACGTCGATGTGCGGCGGTCCAGCTTCACCTTGTTACCATGTCCTAATCATCCTGGCTGCCTTTCAGCTCAAGCTCTTTCCTGCATCGGGGCCTTTCAGAGGCCCTGTTCCCCCTTCCCAGTTCTCCTCTCAGTTCTCTGTAGGTTTCAGATCAAACATCACCTCCTCACTGCCCATTACTCTTCATCACCACGGGCTGATCATTTTCTCCATAGCTCTCAACACATGACAGAAGTATACATTGCTTGTCATGGGATCCCTGTGTGCTCATGTCCCCAGTCAGCCCCATCATCTGGCCCAGGGCTAGGGACCTAGTGCCTAAGTGTGGAATGGAATTTGGCAAACTCCATGAAGCGCTGGCATCTCAGAAGACTTTGGTAATGGCAGAGATAGTATTATTCACTTCCTTCCTTAGTCAGTCATTGTTGGGAGCAGGCCCCCCCAAATCTGGCCATAAACTGGCTCCAAAACTGGCCATAAGCAAAATCTCTGCAGCACTGTAACATGTTCATAATGGCCCTAACGCCCATGCTGGAAGGTTGTGGGTTTACAGGAATGAGGGCAAGGAACACCTGGCCCACCCAGGGCGGAAAACCGTTTAAAGGCATTCTTAAGCCACAAACAATAGCATGAGCCATCTGTGCCTTAAGGACATGCTCCTGCTGCAGTTAACTAGCCCAAACTATTCCTTTAATTCGGCCCATCCCTTTGTTTCCCATAAGGGATACTTTTAGTTAATTTAATCTCTATAGAAACAATGCTAATGACTGGTTTGCTGTGAATAAATATGTGGGTAAATCTCTGTTCGGGGCTCTCAGCTCTGAAGGCTGTGAGACCCCTGATTTCCCACTTCACACCTCTATATTTCTGTGTGTGTGTCTTTAATTCCTCTAGCGCTGCTGGGTTAGGGTCTCCCTGACCGAGCTGGTCTCAGCAAGTAATCATCTTTTGTTTCCTCCACTTGCCATGCAGTTACTGTTAATTTTGAAACTTTTATTAACTAACGTGTGAGACACCATGCTAAATGCTAGAAAGGACACTGAGAGAGGGGAAGCCATGGTCCCTGACCTCGGGGAGGTGCCATCCAGGATGGAGACACTAAGGGAACGCTATCATTCCAGGGTGAGCTGGGCAGTGCTGTGGAGCTCCTCCTTGTCTCCTCCTCACTCCTTATCCTTTCTAGGTGACCTCAGAACCTGACAAGGTCTTAGATGATGCCTTTTCCTCATCTGACCCAGCTCTCTTCCACAAGACACATTCAGAACCCTTTATCTAAAATTATACTGTGCATTTGCACCAGTGTGTCTCATGGGAACCTCGAATGCAACAAAATCTAAAACTGAATTCATCTCTCAGAAGCAATTTAGTGGTATTTCAGATAAATAGAAGCATAGCTCATTGGGGAAATGGTATTGAGACACTGACTAACCCTTTGGAGGGAAAATGTTTTACATCAGAGAACATTCCAGGAGGATAAAAGATGTAAAAAAAAAAAAAAAAATGAAGTCAACCAAGCATGGTGGCTCACACCTGTAATCCCAGCACTTTGGGAGGCCGAGGTGGGCAGATCAGTTGTGCTCAGGAGTTCGAGATCAGCCTAGGTAACATGGAGAAACCCTGTCTCTATTAAAATACAAAAAAAAAAAAAAAAATTAGCTGGGCTTGGTGGCATATATGTAATCCCAGCTACTTGGGATGCTGAGGCACAATAATTGCTTAAGCTGAGATCATGCCACTGCACTCCAACCTGAGTGACAGAGTGAGACTCTGTCAAAAAAAAAAAAAAAAAGGACTGAGTATTTTTTCAAGTGAACTGGGGAGCCATTAGCGGGATTTAAGCAGGGAAGTGACATGGTCTGATGTTGCAGCAGGATCGCCATGGCTCTAGGAAGAGAAGAGAACTGGGAGACTATATTTCAGTTGACTGCATCCCAGCGTTGCTGCTGGGAAGTGGGCAGTCACACTGGTCTTTTCTTACTGGCTGCTTTTAAGATCTTCCCCAAAGTCATCCCTCTGGTCAGGTGCAAGGGCTTATGTTTGTAATCTTAGCATTTCGGGAGGCCAAGGTGGGAGGATTACCTAAAGTCAGGAGTTTGAGACCAGCCTGGCCAAAATGGTGAAACTCCGTCTCTACTAAAAATACAAAAATTAGCCAGGTGTGATGGTGCATACCTGTAATCCCAGCTACTAGGGAGGCTGAGGCAGAAGAATCGCTTGAACCCTGGAGGCAGAGCTTGCAGTGAGCCAAGATTGTGCCACTGCACTCCAGGCTGGGTGACAGAGTAAGACTCTGTCTCAAAACAACAAACAAAACCAAAGTCCTCTCTCTGGTCACTGAGATAAATGCGTATCTGATTGTCTCCTTTGGAAAGGCTAATCAGAAACTCAAAAGAATGCAACCGTTTGTCTCTCACCTACCTGTGAACTGGAAGCCCCCTCCCTGCTTTGAGTTATCTCACCTTTCTGGACCGAACCAATGTTCATTTTACATATGTTGATTGATGTCTCATGTCTTCCTAAAACGTATAAAACCAAGCTGTGCTCTGACCACGTTGGGCACATGTCGTCAGGACCTCCTGAGGCTGAATCATGGGTGCATCCTCAACCTTGGCAAAATAAACTTTCTAAATTAACAGACCTGTCTCAGATTTTCAGGATTCACATTGTCTTCCAATAATTCTGGAAAATACTCTGACAGTGTTTCTTTCCTTTCTCTGTTATTTTCTTATAAGACTTCACCTAGACATCTATTAGACTTTCTCACTCTATCCCTCATGTCTCATCCTTTCTTTCAAATATTCCATCTCTTTAGCTGGGTGTGGTGGTGTGCACCTGTAGACCAAGCTACTTGGGGGCTGAGGCAGGAGGATGGCTTGAGCCCCGAAGGTCGGGGCTGCAGTGAGTCATGACTGCGCCACTGCTCTCCAGCCTTGGCAAAAAAGGGAGACCCTGTATTAAAAAAAGACA
This sequence comes from Symphalangus syndactylus, assembly GCF_028878055.3. Classification (NCBI taxonomy): domain Eukaryota; kingdom Metazoa; phylum Chordata; class Mammalia; order Primates; family Hylobatidae; genus Symphalangus; species Symphalangus syndactylus. Next base: position 37,251,331 of record NC_072445.2, read on the forward strand.
ACAAAAAATCAATCAAATATTCTCTTTCTGTCTCTGGACTACATTGTGTATATCTGTATGTACATTTTCATTTCTGCTTTTAATCTCACTGACTTTTCAAGTGTGTCAGTATGTCAAATCTATTGTTCAGTCTTTTTGTCTGTTTTTTTGTTTTGTTTTGTTTTACTTTCTTGGAGTTTTTTTTTTTTTTTTTTAGAGAGGAGGTCTTGCTATGTTGCCCAGGCTGCTCTCCAACTCCTGGGCTCAAGCGATCGTCCCACCTCAGCCTCTTAAGTAGTTATGACTACTACAGGTTCACAGCACACCTTACCTGGCTATTTAGTCTTTTTTTTTTTTTTTTTTTTGAGAAGGAGTCTCGCTCTGTCGCCCAGGCTGGAGTGCAGTGGCACGATCTCGGCTCACCGCAACCTCCACCTCCCGGGTTCAAGCGCTTCTCCTGCCTCAGCCTCCCGAGTAGCTGGGACTACAGGCACCTGCCACCACGCCGGCTAAATTTTTTTGTATTTTTAGTAGAGACAGGGTGTCACCATACTGGCCAGGCTGGTCTCGAACTCCTAACCTTGTGATCCGCCCGCCTCGGCCTCCCAAAGTGCTGGGATTATAGGCGTGAGCCACTGCGCCCGGCCTCTGTTTTTTTATTAAAAAAAAAGTCTACTTGTGTGAGTGCATATGAGTTTGGAAAAGTGTATACCACAATGTTAATAGCGATTCTCTTTGGTTGATGGGATTATGTTTTTAGTCTTTTATCGTCATCTGATTTGTATGTTCTCTCTTTTCTTGCTCCAAGAGCATGTATCACTTGCATAATAAATTTTGGGCGGGAAAAAAAGAAAAGGCGTTTCTAAAACGACGGCACAAAATAAGTGACCCTGTATTGATAGAGCACGCAAGCTCAGAAGTTCCCCGCGGCGGTTTCCTAGTGTGTGTGTGAGTCCCTCAGGCGGTCAAGCTGTGCGGTCAGACTCTCCAGTCCTTCAGGCACCGCCGAGGCCACCCCAGGCTCTGCGCGGGTCCTGGCGGGGGGCGGGCCCACGCCAGCCCGGAAGAGACGCAGCACCGCGCATGCTCCTTCCTTTCCAGCCCCGGCCCCGGACCCTGCAGCCGCAGAGGTGAGTTTCTGTGGAGTTCGAGTTCCATCGGCTCCCATCCAGGCTATCCTGCCGCCTTAGCGGCTGCTCCTCCCCAGAATGCGGGCAGGGGGCCTCTCTCCCACTTCCCAAGCACCGATTTCTGAGTAGTTACAGGGGCTGGAGGCTTATTTTATGGGGTAGGGGGCCGCTGGTAGGCGAAGATTGTCCGAGGGAGAGGGGGAGGATGAAGCCAATGCGTGGCGGAGACCTGCCAGGTGAGACTAGGGAGACAGTGTCCCACCGACACGCTTTTTCCTTGGGAACAGGACTCCCCTGACTGCCTCCTTGCCTGGCACTGGAGTTCTAGTTTGGGGGAGAAGTGGTAGGTAGGAACCGAGGGTGCGAAGGCCTTAGCCCTTCTGGGGTCTGCCGCCTTCAAGAAGCTGGGGCTTTACCCTTCCGGGCTTTCCCTGCGTACCTTATGGTACAGCCGCGCGATTCCGCTCTGGGTACAGTCCCTGATGGCCTGCAACTGCTCCGGATAATACAGGGTCTGCTCCTCACCCCACCCATTGACCTTTGTAATTGATGAGAACTTAAGGAAGTTTGGCGCGAATGTGCACCACTATCCTGGTTTTAACATACTGGCAACTTTTCCACCTGATTTGTTTTTGGGGGTGGGGACGGACGGAGCTGGCCTCTGCCGAATCTGTTTTGTGGAGTTGAGTCTTCCCACCGACATGTTGTCCACGGTTTTGTGTGGGTCACTTTGGGATCACGAACTTGATTACCGGGCCCCGGCCTCGTTACTCAGAAGTGCTCTTGACAGTCGTCTCCTTGTTGCAGATGTTGATGCCTAAGAAGAACCGGATTGCCATTTATGAACTCCTTTTTAAGGAGGGAGTCATGGTGGCCAAGAAGGATGTCCACATGCCTAAACACCCGGAGCTGGCAGACAAGAATGTGCCCAACCTTCATGTCATGAAGGCCATGCAGGTAGGAGGGTGAGGAGGAAGACTGGGATGGGATGGAGGGATCTTCCCCTAACGTTCAAGGCAAGTTCAAAAGGGGAGGTCAGGACTGCCGGGGCTGCTTGCTAACTTGAAGGGCTGGCTGGGACTGGAGATTTGTCTAGGATGATCCAAGCTTCTACTTAACAGTAGTTTTCTGCCTTACAGTCTCTCAAGTCCCGAGGCTACGTGAAGGAACAGTTTGCCTGGAGACATTTCTACTGGTACCTTACCAATGAGGGTATCCAGTATCTCCGTGATTACCTTCATCTGCCCCCGGAGATTGTGCCTGCCACCCTACGCCGTAGCCGTCCAGAGACTGGCAGGCCTCGGCCTAAAGGTATGTTTCCCAAACAAATGACTTCAGCTATTTGAAGATAGTTTCTTTTGTGTAAGGGACAAAAGCATTCTTAGCTGATATCAGCTTTAGAGGGCTCTGGCCTGCAGGTATTTGGTCAAGTGCTAAAACCTTTGTCCCGTGGCTTGGGACTTGGAATAGAACTAGACTCAGTTCTTCAGGCCATCCATGAGATGGCCTTAAGCACAGATAGTCTGTCACTTTCTTCACCCACACCTGTACAAACATCCAGACACATGGCCAGGCGCGGTGGCTCAGGCTTGTAATCCCAGCACTTTGGGAGGCCGAGGCGGGCGGATCACGAGGTCAGGAGATCGAGACCACAGTGAAACCCCGTCTCTACTAAAAAATACAAAAAATTAGCCGGGCGTGGTGGCGGGCGCCTGTAGTCCCAGCTACTCGGAGAGGCTGAGGCAGGAGAATAGCCTGAACCCGGGAGGCGGAGCTTGCAGTGAGCCGAGATTGCGCCACTGCACTCCAGCCTGGGTGACAGAGTGAGACTCCGTCTCAAAAAAATAAATAAATAAAAAAATAAAACATCCAGACGCATGTGGTAAAGTTACATTGAGTAACTTTTCCAGCAGAGTGCGTTGTACTATTCCCGAGAAGTCCAAAGCAAAGAAAGCCATTTACCACCTCGAAAGAAACAAGAGTGTTGTAGTTTTCTTGCCAACAGGAGAAAAAAATTAGAAACGAGTGGAGAACGGATGGTGTATACCACGATGTGAAAGGATATGCACGCATGTGTGGTGCGAGGAGAATTATCTTCTGATTCTTGAGATCATTGCTGGCTCACAGTTGCTTTTTTTTTTTTTTTTCTTTTTTTTGAGACGAAGTCTTGCCCTGTTGCCCAGCCTGGAGTGCAGTGGTAAGCCACCGTGCTTGGCCTGTATTTTGTCTAGGTTTGTAGGAGCTGCAGAGAGCATAGGTTGAGGTGACAAAATGCGCAGATTCCTAAACGTGATCATCAGAGGGCCCAGGTTCCCTTGGAGAGTTACTTTATGGAGCTCAGGAATTTGTTATGAAAGCTCCCCAAGGGATTCTGGTGATTAGGTAGATAGAATTTTTTGAGACAGAGTCTCACTCTGTTGCCGAGGCTGGAGTGCAGTGGTGCGATCTCAGCTTACTGCAACTTCCACCTCAGTGGAAGTCAATTCTGTCTCAGCCTCCCGAGACTGGGATTATAGGCACCCAGAGCTATGCCCAGCTAATTTTTGTATTTTTAGTGGAGATGTGGTTTCACTCTGTTGGCCAGGCTGGGCTCGAACTCCTGACCTCAGGTGATCCACCCACCTCAGCCTTCCAAAGTGCTGGGATTACAGGCGTTAGCCACCGCGCCCAGCCCATAATACGTCTTTTTAGCAAAAGTTGTCTAGTACATCTTGGAATCTCCTGGGGGAAAAAAATACCAGTGCCTATCTGTGCTTGATATATTCTGATTTAGTTGGGCCTGACATTTGTTTTTGCCACTCATTACATGATTAATTTATTTCCGCTGTAAAAGGAGTTCATTCTGCCTGAGTGCAGTGACTCATTCCTATAATCCCAGCACTTTGGGAGGCCAAGGCAGGAAGACTACTTGAGTCCAGGAGTTTGAGACCAGCTAAGGCAGTATACTGAGACTCCGTCTACAAAAAAATAAATTAGCCAGGCATGGTGGTGCACACCTGTGGTTGAGCCCAGGAACTCCAGGCTGCAGTGAGCTGTGATTGTGGCAGTTGCACTCAGCCTGACCAACAAAGCAAGACACTGTGTCAAAAAAAAAAGGAGACATAGTTCATATTCTAATCATATGGACTCCGGGTAAGTTCCAGGGTAACTGGCTAGAGAAAATACTTGATTAAACTGTTACTTATTGTGTTTGTTTGTTTGTTTGTTTGTTTATATTCTGTCACCTAGGCTGGAGTGCAGTGGCGCAATCCCAGTTTACTGCAACCTCTGCCTCCCGGGTTCAAGTGATTCTCCTGCCTCAGCTTCTTGGTAGCTGGGATCACCGGCATGCACCACCCAGCCCGGCTAATTTTTGTAATTTTAGTAGAGACAGGGTTTTACCATGTTGGCCAGGCTGTTCTTGAACTCCTGTCCTGAAGTGATCACCTGCCTTGGCCTCCCAAAGTGCTGGGATTACAGGCGTGAGCCACTGCGTCTGGCCATTTATGATAATTTTTTTAAGATAGCTCTTAAAGTTTGTGCCTTAGGGTGTGGTGGCTCACACCTGTAATCCCAGCACTTTGGGAGGCCAAGGCGGGAGGATCATATGAGACCAGGAGTTCAAGACCAGCCTAACATGGTGAAAACCTGTCTCTACTAAAGATACCAACCAAAAAAAAATTAGCCTGGGCATGGTGGCTCACGCCTATAATCCCATCACTTTGGAAGGCCAAGGTGGGCGGGTCACTTGAGGTCAGGAGTTGGAGACCAGCCTGGCCAACAGGTTGAAACCCTCTTTCTACTAAAAATACAAAACGTAGCCGGGCGTGGTGGCACGTGCATGTAATCCCACCTACTGGTGAGGCTGAGGTGAGAGAACTGCTTGAACCCAGGAGGCAGAGGTTGCAGCGAGCCAAGATCGTGCCACCGCACTCCAACCTGGGTGACAGAGTGAGACTCCGTCTCAAAAAAAGATAATAAATAATAAAATTACTGCCTTAGTATATATACCACAGCCTAACAGGTATGTGAAGAAGCCCAAGAGGAACTAAACAATTCTTGGTAATCCCTAGATTATGTACTTAATATTGGAGTTGGGACTTTCAGCTTAGAATGCTTCCTTTTCCGTTTGCATACACTAAGTTTTCCACTTAACGTGGGTCAGATTCAAAAGTTTGGCTATTCAGATGTTCATAGAAATAGCTAGATACCTAGATTGGTCCAATAATTGGAACATGGTTTTATGTTGAAACAAAATGGAAGCCTTTTTTTTTTCTTTTCTTTTTTTTTTGCAGATTTGCAGCCAAGATTGTCAATAAGTTTCTGTGGAGAAATAATTATTTCTAGCTGACATTGTAGGTTTAAGGAGTTCCTGTCCCCATTAACCCATCTTAACCAAGTGGTTGCTGAGTGACAACAGGAGAGCAATGCCAGTTTTCTTGGCTTTAAGGGACAGAGTTCTCACATTGGCCTGTGTTCACAGTGTGGTTTGATTTACATAGGTCTGGAGGGTGAGCGACCTGCGAGACTCACAAGAGGGGAAGCTGACAGAGATACCTACAGACGGAGTGCTGTGCCACGTGAGTAAATGCATCACCTATATTGGGGTGTTGGCGTAAAATGTCTGGATTCTCACAGCTGGCTCTGGCTGGGTGGGGCTCAGCCCTTGATGATGACAAAATGACCAGGAAAGATTCTTGGTTTCACTCTGCAGAGCATCAGAACAGCTGGAATCCTTTGTGCTTCTTTCCTTATGCAGTGATTTCATAGATGAGAATTAGGAGGAGGTTGGGATTTTTTAAAAAACAAAACTCAGGCCGGGCTCAGTGACTCATGCCTGTAATCCCAGCACTTTGGTGGGGGGTCCAAGTGGGCAGATTACTTGAGGTCAGGAGTTCAAGACCAGCCTGGCCAACATGACGAAACCGTGTCTCTACTAAAAATACAAAAATTAGGGCCGTGTGGTGGTGGGCGTCTGTAGTCCCAGCTACTTAGGAGGCTGAGGCATGAGAATTGCTTGAACCTGGGAGGCAGAGGCCGCAGTGAGCCGAGATCATGCCATTGTATTAGATCTATGGCTCACATTGGGCACAAGGATGGGGGAGGAAAGCAAATGCCAATAACAAATATGGTTTCAGTAATCGTTTAAGTTGTCACTGCAGCCTGGGTGACAGAGCAAGACTCTGTCTCAAAAAAAAAAAAAAAAACTCTTCGGTAAAATGTGGAGCCTTTGTTAGTATTTTTGCAAAGGAATAATAGGATTCAACTTGTTTTTTTTTATTTTGTTTCGTTTTTGAGACAGTGTTGCCCTGTCACCCAGGCTGGAGTGCAGTGGCAAGATCTTAGCTCACTGCAAGCTCTGCCTCCCGGGTTCACGCCACTCTCCTGCCTCAGCCTCCCGAGTAGCTGGGACTACAGGCGCCCGCCATCATGCCCGGCTAATTTTTTTTGTATTTTTAGTAGAGATGGCGTTTCACCGGGTTAGCTAGGATGGTCTGGATCTCCTGACCTCGTGATCCGCCCGCCTCAGCCTCCCAAAGTGCTGGGATTACAGACGTGAGCCACCGCGCCCACCCGGATAAAGTCACCCATTGTTGATTGTGATACAAAAGCAAGGTGTACAAGAAGAGTTTACTAACTTCTACCACTCTTAGCTTCCTTCTGTCATCTTTTGGAGAAGTGACCACTTCACCTGAGTACCATACAGGATAGTAGAAGGAATGAATTTCTCCAGCCCTTGGTTCAGAGGAAGTTGGTGATACTGGAAGTTTAACGATTATGGGCCAGGCACAGTGGCTCATGCCTGTAATCCCAGCACTTTGGGAGGCCGAAGCAGGTGGATTACTTGAGGTCAGGAGTTCAAGACCAGCCTGGCCAGCATGGTAAAACCCCATCTCTACTAAAAATACAAAAATTAGCCAGGCGTGGTGGTGTGTTCCTGCCTGTAATAATCTCAGCTACTCGGGAGGCTGAGGCAGGAGAATTGCTTGAACCTGGGAGGCGGAGGTTGCAGTGAGCCGAGATCATGCCACTGCATTCCACCCTGGGCAACAGCAAGACCCTGTCTCAAAAAAAAAAATTTTTAACGATTACTGAAACCATATTCATTATTGGCATTTGCTTTCCTCCTCCCTATTGTGCCCAATGTGAGCCATAGATCTAATACAAAATTTCCTGGTAGCCACACTTGAAAAAGCAAGTGGAAACAGGTTATTTGAGTACTAATGTCTTTTATTTAATCAAGTATTTGTAAAAGTGAGTTGGCAATGGTGGTATGTGCCTATAGTCCCAGCTACTTGGAAGGCCAAGGCGAGAGGATTGTTTTGAGCCCAGGAGTTTGAGATATGGCGAGCTATGATCTTGTTGCTGCATTCCAGCCTGGGCGACAGAGTGAGACCCCCCCCCCCAACTCAAATAAATCAGGGCCGGGTGCGGTGGCCCACTCCTGTAATCCCAGCACTTTGGGAGGCCGAGACGGGCAAATCACCTGAGGTCAGGAGTTTGAGACCAGCCTGGCCAACGTGGTGAAACCCCGTCTCTACTTAAAATACAAAATTAGCCAGGCGTGGTGGTATGTACATGTAGTCCCAGCTACTCGGGAGGATGAGGCAGGAGAATCGCTTGAACCCAGGAGGCAGAGGTTGCAGTGAGCCGAGATTGCACCATTGCACTCCAGCCTCGGACAAGAGTGAGACTTCGTCTCAAAAAAAAAAAAAAAAAAGTAAATAAAATTGGTTTAAAAAATATCTAAACGTGTTAATTTAACATGTAATCAGTATAAACACTGGTGAAATATTTTACATTCTTTTTTTCTTAAGTCTTTGTAATTGCCTGGGTGCAGTGGCTCACACCTGTAATTCCAGCACTTAGGGAAGCTGAGGCAGGCAGATCACTTGAGCTCAGGAGTTTGAGACCAGCCTGGGCAACATGGCAGAACCCCATCTCTACAAAAAATATAAAAATTAGGGCTGGCGCGGTGGCTCATGCCTGTAATCCCAACACTTTGGGAGGCCGAGGCGGGCGGATCACTTGAGGTCGGGAGTTTGAGACCAGCCTGGAGAAAGCAACATGAAGAAACCCCATCTCTACTAAAAATACAAAAAAATTAGCCATGCATGGTGGCACATGCCTGTAATCCCAGCTATTCGGGAGGCTGAGGCAGGAGAATTGCTTGAACCTGGGAGGCGGAGGTTGCAGTGAGCCGAGATTGCGCCATTGCACTCTAGCCTGGGCTACAAGAGCGAAATTCAGTCTCAAACAAACAAAAAAAATATAAAAATTAGCTGCCTGTAGTCCCAGCTGAGGTGGGAGGATCGCTTGAGCCCATGAGGCAGAGGTTGTAGTGAGCTGAGATCGTACCACTGCACTCGACCTTGGGTGACAGAGTAAGACCCTGTCTCAAATAAGTAAAAGAAAACTGGTGAATTTCGCACACGTCTCCAATTGAACTGTGACTGGGATATAGGACCAGGCAGCATCTTGTCTGCTTTTCTCCCATGGTGGTAATTAAGGGGGGCCCTTCCCTTTACATGTTAGTTCTTCGTAATGACACTCCCTTTGTTATCTAGATGATGCTCTGAAGTGGGTAAGTCAGTCAGTGTGATAGGAAGTAGGAATCCTTTGGGAGGATTTACAGTTTGGGCTGTGAGTATTGAAGGGTGACATAAGGAAGGCTGAGAAGGGTGCCCCAGGAGAGACAAAGGTGGCTCAGAAGGTATTCTCCACCACTGGTGTAATTTGCTTATATTTAATGGTGTGGTATGTGGCTTTTCCTGCAAGATTGGAGTCGGTGATTTGTCTTCCCTTGTTCTGTAGTAGATTAGATCATATGATGATTCCAAATCAATGTTTCACATTCTAGCTGGTGCCGACAAGAAAGCCGAGGCTGGGGCTGGGTCAGCAACCGAATTCCAATTTGTGAGTATCTTCCTATTTGTTTTCCATGAGCCATCACTTGTTCTGGCCTCAGTCTGGTTGCTCTGCAAGTTGTAGGGATGTCACATAGTATGGGTGGGTCCTGACAACCAGTTCCCTCCTCCCACTTTTTTCCAGATTCCAAATTTTACATTGAGTTGTAGCATGCAAACTTTTGTAAATACATAAATTACTGAAATGAGTCTCAGAAATCAGTACATGTGGCCTACTAGTATTTTCTGTTTCATTAATGCTTGACATTGAACTAAACACTGGAAGGTGGGTGGGCTTAAGAACCAAGATGGTATGAAATCAAATCCTCTTTTTTCAGTTGATGTAATGTTAGGTAGGTTCCCCTCTGCCTCAGTTTCCCCATCTATAAAATAGAGGTGATAATTACAGCTACCAATGTAGTTGTGAGATTAGTTAATCCAGGCATAGTACTGGCATATCACTTTTGTCCTGTGGCAGGTCCTCATAGCACACGATTGCTCTCAGATAATGTCATTTGTAAAAAGCATGTACAGTAGAAACGGTCCAATCCTGGTGCCGGATGCTTTCATAGGAGTATGTATGAACACACTGTGGGTGAGTGGCCATACTCCCACTTTACCAATGAAGAAATGGGCCTAGATGTTAGATATGGCCCCACATCCAGTAAGGGGCAGTGCTGGGATTTATAGCCTGTACTCCGCTCTCTCCCAGCTGTTTACATTTGGGGGCCTCTGGAGTTATAATGAGGCCTGAAAGTTAGCAATACCTCGAAAGATGAAACCAGAGTGCTGCTCATGCTGATGTGATGTGCTTTCTCTTACAGAGAGGCGGATTTGGTCGTGGACGTGGTCAGCCACCTCAGTAAAATTGGAGAGGATTCTTTTGCATTGAATAAAACTTAACAGCCAAAAACCCTTAATCTTGTGTCCATTTTTTTGCATTGTGCAGCCTGAACAGAAACAGTTTAAGCGTCAGAATGTAAATGGGGCAGTACAGGCTTGGTTTGGAGAGTTGTCATTGTCCTGGGTGACACCGGCTGCTGCTGTACTTGTCTTTGGCGTGTGCCCTGCTTTCTCTAGCCAGTGCCTCCCTGCAGAGTGGTGTCCCATATGGTGCTTGCTGCAGTTGGAAAACTGGGTCCTTTCTCTAGACCAGCCATGCTGCCTCAGCTCAGCCTGGTGGGAAAGTTGCTGGTTGGCCTGGAGTCGTGATTTGTGCCTGCTGTCAGGAACTATAAGAAGTACTGAGGAGGGAGGATGAAAGGTAACGACCAAGGAATCCTTCAATTTATGGGGAAGAAGCACAGGAATGGTGTTTAGGCCAACATTACTAATCTAAGTCTTCAAGGCTCAGTGTTTGTTGACAAGAATCAAGGGAGAAAACGATGCACAAAAACCGCTGTTCACAGTGGCTAACGCCTGTAGTCCCAGCTACTCAGGAGCCTGAGGCAGGATTGCCCCTGTCTCAAAAAAGGACCAAAACATTTGAAAGTCATCTGAAATTTTTTTTTTTTTGGGGGGTGGGGGTGGGGATGAAGTCTAGCTCTGTTGCCCAGGCTGGAGTGCAATGGTGTGATCTCAGCTCATCGCAACCTCCACCTCCCAGGTTCAAGCAATTCTGCCTCAACCTTCCAAGTAGCTGGGATTAAAGGCATCTGCCACCACGTCCGGCTAATTTTGTATTTTTAGTACAGATGGGGTTTCCCCATGTTGGTCAGGCTGGTTTTGAACTCCTGACCTCAGGTGATTCGCCCACCTTGGCCTTCCAAAGTGCTGGGATTACAGGCGTGAGCCACCGTGCCCGACCAACATTTTTATGTCTTAATAGGGATAAATATTGGGCAGTAGGAGCTTTGCCGTCCAGGTTCCTTTAAGGAAGGAATAAGAGTTATAGTTTTCCTTGGACTCCAAGTGGTGATCTATCATCTTCTGGCATGACTAAATGGACTAGAGGTGTGTATACAGTTTTCCGGTAATCAAGTGTGATCTTACCATGGGTACAGGAAAGGGACTGCAAACATACACCTGGCACAATGCCAGAAGGGAACCTTGGCATAGCCCAGTGAGAGCTGAGACAATCCTGCGGACTTTTGCTGGGCAGGACACCAACCTTGGCTTGCAGATCAGTCACCATGACTATCTGCTTGCAGTAAATACAAGTTACTGGGATGGAGGTGGTTAAAGCATTTGAGATACCAGCTCTGAACCAACCAGTGGCTCAAGACAGGCCCAAGGTAATGTTTTCAGCCAGAAAAGCTGGTAGCTAATTGGAAGTGCATCTTATGGGTATGGGGACTTGGGAATCATTTGTGGAGTACTGTGGGGTAAGCATTGTGTAGAAATGGACAATAATTGGTTAAATGGGGCCTGGCATGGTGGTTCACACCTTTAATCCCAGCACTTTGGGAGGGCAAGATAGGCGGATCACTTGAGTCCAGGAGTTAAAGACCTGCATGGGTAACATACTGAAACCCTGTCTCCACAAAAAAAAAAAAAAAATCATCCATGCATGGTGGTGCTCACCTGTAGTTCCAGCTACTTGGGAGGCTGAGTCAGGAGGATCGTTTGAGTCCAGGAGGTAGAGGTTGCAGTGAGCTGAGATTGTGCCACTGCACTCCAGCCTAGGTGACAGAGCAAGACTCAATAATAATCACTGGTCTCATGAAGCTGAGCACCGTGGCACACCCCTGTAGTCCCAGCTACTCAGGAGGCTGAGGTAGAAGGATCACCTGAGCCCAGGAGTTCGAAACCATACATTGTGAGACCCAATCCCCCCCCCAAAAAAATTTAAAAATTGGTCAAATGAGATAGATGATAATTCTAAACTACACAGATGACAATTCTAAACCACCTTCAGTATTGATAGGCAGTTGTAATGTAGACCACGAGGTGGCAGCTGATGGCAACTCCAAATATGCACTTAACTGTTAGTCCTGGGAAGTGAACTTTGGAATCTGAGCCACCAATAAAATAGAAGCTTGCTTTGGCAGAAAGAAGCAGTGTTTGGGGAAGCTCGTTTCAAAGATTGCTTTTTATCCAATTTTTCTGCTGGCTCGAGTGATGTCAAGTGGTTTGCCCATGTTCACACGCTTTGTGATTGTTTAACCTGGATTCCACTGTGAAATGTTAGTAGCTCCTGCCTTTCTGTTTCCCACTGAGGCCAGCTAGTGAATAGGTTTCCTCTACGACCTTAGTGATTTTCTGGCCCTAAAATGTTACTTTTTCAGCTAGGGCTCTTTGCCAACTTCTTTCCTGGTGATTGAAATTAGTTCCATAATATATACTCCAAGATCACCCATGGACTCTGGGGAAACCTGAGGAATCTATAAAAGAGCATGTGAATAAAAACATGCAGGTAGAAGTGATCTTGGTGCCTGCCAGCTCTGTCCCTACCTTGGTAGATTAAAACATCCCTTCCAATCAATAATCATTCATTAGCTGCTCAAGGATCATTGCTAATAAGAGCTCTGAGAAACACGGCTCAAAATTTGCCCTTAAGCACCTGACAGTCGAGTTGGGAAAACAAAACCAAAGCTATATATTAAGAGTCCAGAACAATGACTATAAGTGGTAAATCGTTTCCAGACTGAATTCTAAGGAAGTGTAGGGCAAGGGAGATGAACGAAGGCTCAAATGGCCCAGAGGTGAGTTGCGGGGCAAGGGAGGGGTGAGACTAGTCAGGGCATCTTGAAGAAGTTTTACTGGAAAATAAAAATGTCAGGTGGTGTCAGGTTATGAAACTGGCTGATGTCAAAAAATTAAGTTCTTTTATTTTTTCAAGCAAAGCTAAAAAGGAACATTTTAAGTCCCACTACACGTGCCTGAGGAGGTCACTTGGAGAAGGTGGGTTAAAAGGGACAGCGGTGGCTGCATGCGCCCAGCCATCACTCAGGGAAAGCTTTGAAGAGGTTTAACCCATCTTCCAGGGTTGGTCTCCAGGTGCAGCACAGCCTCGAATCTACCCACCAGCCCAGTGGTTCATCAGATAATCCCGACCACCACTACTACCAAAGGGTTTTTCAAAGGATTTTGGAAGCTGCTAGCTCAAGATACATTTTCCTAATTTAACATAAACTTCCTGATAGGGACACAAATCCCCTTCCCTGAAAAACAGAATCCCCTAGCAGCCAGTGCCAACAACAGCTTTAAGTCTCAGTGACTCTTTTGAAGCACCTCTTCTGTTTTGATTAATAAACAGACCAGGAAGCAGCTATCGTGTACGTATGTTAGATGCTTGGAGACAAGATAGAGCAGCTTAAAAGATCCCCTAAGAGGCCGGGTGTGGTGGCTCACGCCCGTAATCCCAGCACTTTGGGAGGCCAAGGTGGGTGGATCACCTGAGATCGGGAGTTCGAGACCAGCCTGACCAACATGGAGAAAACTGGTCTCTACTAAAAATACAAAATTAGCCATGCGTGGTGGTGCATGCCTGTAGTCCCAGCTACTCAGGAGGCTGAGCCAGGAGAATCGCTTGAACTCGGGAGGCAGAGTTTGTGGTGAGCCGAGATCGCACCATTGCACTCCAGCCTGGGCAACAGAGCAAGACTCTATCTGGTAAAAAAAAAAAAAAAAAAAAAAAAAAATCCCCTAAGAGGCTGGGTGCGGTGGCTCATGCCTGTAATCCCAGCACTTTGGGAGGCCAAGGTGGGCAGATCACGAGGTCAGGAGTTCAAGACCAGCCTGGCCAGCCTGGTGAAACGCCGTCTCTCTTAAAAACAGAAAAAATTAGCCAGTCATGTTGGTGCATGCCTGTAATCCCAGCTACTCAGGAGGCTGAGTCAGGAGAACGACTTGAACCCAGGAGGTGGAGGTTGCAGTGAGCCAAGATCACGCCACTGCACTCCAGCCTGGGCGACAGAGCGAGACTGTGTCTCAAATAAATAAATAAATAAAAAATAAAGATCCCATAAGAGACTTGTTTTTGAGGAGGTAGCCCTGTAGACATGTAGCTCTGTAGACACAAGGGCTCACTAGAAGACTCCTTACTTGGTGCCTGGCATGGGTGGGCCTCCTGCAGGGCAGTGTGGACCCACTGAGGCTAGGCATTGTTAGGATAGTTTGCATTTTCTAGAGTTTTATATAAATGGAATCATACGGTATGCATTCTTTTTAGTCCAAATTCTTTTGGCATAATTGTTTTGAGATTCATCAGTGCTGTGTGTATCAGTAGTTCCTTCTTAGCGCTGGGCAGCATCCCATTGCGTGGCTATACCATGATTTGCTTATCCATTTACTTATACTTGGGCATTTGGATTGTTTCCAATGCTTGGCTATTGTGACTAATGTTGTGAACGTTTGTGTACAAGCTTTTGTGATGACATGTGTTTTCAGTTCTCTTGGGTATATACCTAGGAGTGAAGTTGCTGGGTCATGTGGTAACTCTATGGTTAACACTTAGAGGAACTGCCAAACTGCTTTCCAAAGTAGCAGCATCATTCTACGCTCCCTCCAGCAGTGTGTGAATTTCAATTGCTTCTCATCTTCACCAACACTTGGTACAATACGAAGGTGGGCAGCGGACAGTGGACGGGGAAAGGGGAGATATTGGTCAACGGGTACAAAGTTTCAGTTAGATAGGAATAAGTTTTGGTGTTCGATTGCATAGCACAGTGACTCTAGTTAATAATACTGTATTGTGTACTTCAAAATAGCTAAAAGAGAGGATTTTACATGTCCTTACCACAAAGAAATGATAAATATTTGAGGGGATGGACATGCTAATCAACCTAATTTGATCATTTCACAATATGTACATCACATTGTACCCCATAAACATATACAATTATAAATAAAACTTAAAAGCAATATGGAGGTGAGGACTGACACGACCAAGAATGCTGGATGCTTGGGAAATACTTGACCCCACACTGCAGAATACTGTAGGCTGGATTGGGTCTGCGCAGTGACCACACTGGGGCAGCGAGTGCTCATGGGTAAGCCACTTGGTCAGTGGTGACTACAATACACATTCAGGCTGCTACCGGGAAAGGGAGGGGACAAAATCCATCATTTGATTGCTCAGTTTTTGAAAGGGAAACTAGGACAGAATGAGGGCAGCAGGGGGGGAATGAAAGGAATTGTTTAAAAAGTTACAGCCCATAGAAAGCAGGGAGCCTATTTCTATTGAAAAGTGCTTTATTGGAAGCCCGTGATAAATGCATGGCACCAGACCAAGAGAACAGCCACTTGAAAAATAAGCCCTGCATGGTTTACTGACATATCAAAGAGCCCATTGTGAGGAAAAGGGCATCTTTAAAAATGAAGAAATATTAAATGAGAGAGGATACCCAAGCTGAGGGAATTAAGGAGGCCTCAAAATGGGGCAAAATTTATGAAAGTTACAAATCAAATGACAGTAAGAAATTCTGAAGAGTATCTGCAAGAAATGCCAAAGCAAATAGTTTATTTAAGTTCTAGTTTATTTAAGTGTGTGAAAAGCAGAAGGTCAGTTTGAGACTCTACAGGCATCCATTTATTAATGTGCAAAAAGTACACTGGGAGGCTGAACAGTCAACTGACTCTTTGACATCTTTGCCTCTGTCACACAGAGATTTCCCCTTCCACTAAAATAAAAAAACATTTAGTATGGAAAACTTCAAACATATAAAATAAACATAAAAGTATAATAAACCAAGGTCAGTCATGGTGACTCACACCTGTAATCCCAGCACTTTGGGAGGCTGAGGCGGGCGGATCACCTGAGGTTGGGAGTTCGAGACTATCCTGACCAACCTGGAGAAACCCTGTCTCTACTAAAAATACAAAATTAGCTGGGTGTGGTGGTGCATGCCTGTAATCCCAGCTACTCGGGAGGCTGAGGCAGGAGAATCACTTGAACCCCGGAGGCAGAGGTTGAGGTGAGCCGAGATCATGCCATTGCACTCCAGCCTAGACAATAAGAGTGAAACTCCGTCTCATAAAAAAAAAAAAAGTATAATAAACCACAGTGTACCCATCACTGAGCTTTAATAGTCATCAGCATTCTGCCATTCCTTTTTTGTTTGTTTTGAGATGAAGTCTCACTGTGTTGCCCAGGCTGTACTCAAGCTCCTCACACCTCAGCCTTCCAAGTAGCTGGGACTACAGGCACAGCCTTTGCCATTCTTGTTACATTGATACCTATGCCCACTCCCCACCCCTAATTTGATTATTATTTTAAGTCAGGTTTATTGAGGTATAATTTACATACAGTAAGATTCACTTTGCTTTTTTGAGACAAAGTCTCACTCTGTCATCCATGCTGGAGTGCAATGGCACCATCATGACTCACTGCAGCTTCTACCTCCCAGGCCCAAGTGATCCTCCCATCTCAGCCTCCCAAGTAGTTGGGACCACAGATGTGCACCACCATGCCTGGCTAATTTTTTATTTTTATTTTTGTAGAGATAGGGCCTCTCTATGTTGCCTAGCTGGTCTCAAACTCCTGGGATCAAGTGATCCTCCCACCTCGGCCTCCCAAAGTGCTGGGATTACAGGCATGAACCATCACATCTGGCCAAAATTCACTTTTTAGATATAGAGTTCTGAGTTTTGATAGAAAGATATACACCACAGTGAAGCAATGGAGCTTTTCCATCACCCTAAAAAGTGTCACATACTGCCCCTTTGTGGTCAACCCCCTGGCAAACACTCTTCTTGGTCTTTAGTATAATTTTGCCTTTTCTAGAATGTCAGATAAGTGGAATCATATTGTATGTACTCTTGGGACTAGCTTCTGTTGCTCAGCATGGTGTTTTGAGATTCATCTATTATGCTGCATGCATCAATAGTTTGTTCCTTTTTATTGCTGAGTAGTATTCTGTTATGTGGATGTATTACAGGGTTTTTTTGTTTGTTTGTTTGTTTGAGATGAAGTCTCGCTCTAGTTCAGTGATGCGATCTCAGCTCACTGCAACCTTCGCCTCCTGGGTTCGGTGATTCTCCTGCCTCAGCCTCCTGAGTAGCTGGGATTACAGGCTCCCGCCACCACGCCCAGCTAATTTTTGTATTTTTAGTAGAGACGAGGTTTCACTGTGTTGGCCAGGCTGGTCTCAAACTCCTGGCCTCAAGTGATCCGCCCACCTTGGCCTCCCAAAGTGCTGGGATTACAGGCATGAGCCATCGCATCCAGCCCACAGTTTGTTGATTCTTTTTTTTTTTTTTTTTGAGACGGAGTCTTGCTCTGTACCCCAGGCTGGAGTGCAGTGGCGCGATCTCGGCTCACTGCAAGCTCGGCCTCCCGGGTTCACGCCATTCTCCTGCCTCAGCCTCCCAAGTAGCTGGGACTACAGGCGCCCGCCAACACGCCTGGCTAATTTTTTTTTTTTTTTTGTATTTTTAGTAGAGACGGAGTTTCACCGTGTTAGTCAGGATGGTCTCGATCTCCTGACCTCGTGATCCGCCCCCCTCGGCCTCCCAAAGTGCTGGGATTACAGGCTTGAGCCACCGCGCCCGGCCTTTTTTTTTTTTTTTTTTTGAGACAGAGTCTCACTCTGTCGCCCAGGCTGCAATGGCATGATCTCGGCTCACTGCAAACTCCACCCCCTTGGTTTGAGCAATTCTTCTGCCTCAGCCTCCCGAGTAGCTGGGATTACAGATGCCTGCCAACACACCCAGCTAATTTTTATACTTTTAGTAGAGATGGGTTTCACCATGTCGGCCAGGCTGGTCTCAAACTCCTGACCTCAAGTGATCCGCCCGCCTTGGCCTCGGTAAGTGCTGGGATTACAGGCGTGAGTCACTGCACCCGGTCTGTTTATTCATTTTTTATACAGGCATTTTTGAGTCAAACTAACATTGAAATACACAAATATTAACTCTACCCTTTGATGATGGATACAACCATGTAACTCATACCCCTGAGAAAGAGAAAAGCAGCCCCTAATGTCAGGAACTGGCCTGATCCTTACAGCTAGGCCTTGGCATGTTTGAAGCTGGCCTGGCGCTCACAGCAAGGCCATGCTATTCTCCTGTGGACATAAACAACATCATCAAACATCAACAATCAGACAAGGTCGCTTTGTAACCCTGATAAAGTGCACCAAAAATATCAAGACTGCCAGGTGCGGTGGTTTACGCCAGTAATCCCAGCACTTTGGGAGGCTGAGGCAGGTGGATCACATGAGGTCATCCAATCCAGAGCAAAGCCTCAGTCCCTTAGCCTTCCCCAAAACCACCTAACACAAGTCCAAATCCTATATCCTTCTTACCACCTTCTTTGAGACACCCTATGCTTTTCCATGATACGTATTCTCTTTCATGACAACCAGCAAAAAACCAACTTTGTTCAACTACAGTTATGCTTCTAATCTTTGCCTGGAAGCATTGATCATTGATGTCCCCATCAAGATACAAAATATTTCACTTTTTTTTTTTTTTTTTTTTTTTTGAGACAAGGTCTCACTCTGTTGCCCAGGCTCGAATGCAGTAGCATGATCTCAGCTCACTGCAACCTCTGCCTCCCAGGTTCAAGTCATTCTCCTGCCTAAGTCTCCAGGTAGCTGGGATTACAGGCGCATGCCACCACACCCGGCTAATTTTGTATTTTTAGTAGAGATGGGGTTTCACCATGTTGGGCAGGCTAGTCTTGAACTCCTGACCTCAAGTGATTCACCTGTCTTGGCCTCCCAAAGTGCTGGGAGTACAGGGGTGAGCCACCGCACCAGGCCAAAATATTTTACTTTCCCGTAACATTCTCTCCTCTCTCTTCTTAGTTAATCCCCCCACCATCACAGACAGGCATGTATGTTGTTTGGCTACCATGAATAAAACTGCTGGCCAGGCACAATGGCTCATGCCTGTAATCCTAGCATTTTGGGAGACTGAGGCGGGCAGATTACCTGAGGTCAAGAGTTCAAGACCAGCCTGGCCAACATGCTGAAACCCCGTCTTTACTAAAAATACAGAAAAATTAACTGGGTGCAGTGGTGCGTGCCTGTAATCCTAGCTATTCGGGAGGCTGAGGCAGGAGAATTGCTTGAACCTGGGAGGCAGAGGTTGTGGTGAGCCAAGATCGCACCACTGCAGTCCCGCCTGGGCTACAGAGTGAGACTTTGTCTAAAACAAAAACAAAACCAAAAACAAAAACAAAACAAAACAACAACAACAACAAAAAATCTGCTATAAACATTTTCCACATCTTTTTGTCAGCGTATGTTTTCGTTTTTGCTGGGTGCATTCATTTCCTATTGCTGCTGCAACAAATTATCAGAAACTTAGTGGCTTAAAACACTTATTTTTTAATGACAGAGTCTTGTTCTGTTGCCCAGGCTGGAGTACAGTGGTGTGATCACAGCTCACTGCAGCCTCAACCTCCTGGGCTCAAGCAATCCTCCCACTGTAGCCTCCCAAGTGCTGGGACTATAGGCACATGCCACCATGTCTGGCTAATTTTTTAATTTTTTTGTACGGGGGGGGGTCTCACCATATTGCCCAGGCTGGTCTCAAACTCCTGGGCTCAAGTGATCCTCCCACCTCAGCCTCCCAAAGTGCTGGAATTACAGGCATAAGCCACCATACCCAGCCTATTACGCCATTTTAAAATTGAGTTGTCTTTATTATTATTATGTAAAAAAATTCTTTTGTGTCAGGGTCTTGCTCTGTCATCCAGGCTGGAGTGCAGTGGTGTAATCATAGCTTACTGCAGCCTCAATCTCCTACGCTCAAGCAGTCCTCCTGCCTCAGCCTCCCAAGTATGTGGGACTACAGGTGTGAGCCACCATGTGTGGCCAGTTTTTTTTTTTTTTGAGACGAAGTCTCGCTTTTGTCCCCCAGGCTGGAGTGCAATGGCATGATCTCGGCTCACTGCAAGCTCGGCCTCCTGGGTTCAAGCAATTCTCCTGCCTCAGCCTCCCCAGTAGCTGGGATTACAGGCGCCCGCCACCACACCTGGCTAATTTTTGTAGTTTTAGTAGAGACGGGGTTTCACCATGTTGGCCAGGCTGGTCTCGAACTTCTGACCTCAGGTGATCCACCTGCCTTGGTCTCCCAAAGTGCTGGGATTAGAGGCGTGAGCCACCGTGCCCAGCCAGTTTTTAAAATTATTAAATGGCTAAAGTCCTTTATATATTACCAGTTATAAGTCCTTTGTTAGTAATAACTCTTGTGAATGTTTCCTCAAAGTGTGACTTATAACTTGGTTATTTATTTATTTATTTATTTTGAGATGGAGTCTCACTTTGTTGCTCAGGCTGGAGTGCAGTGGCATGATCTGAGCTCACTGCAATCTCCTCCTTCCAGGTTCAAGTGATTCTCCCGCCTCAGCCTCCCAAGTAACTGGGACTACAGGCATGTGCCACCACACCCCACTAATTTCTGTATTTTTGGTAGTGACAGAGTTTTGCCATGTTGGCCAGGCTGGTCTTGAACTCCTGACATCACGTGATCCGCCTGCCTTGGCCTCCCAAAGTGCTGAGATCACAGGCTTGAGCCACTGCGCCTGGCCTGTTTTCTTAAGTATATCTTTTGATTAGCAGAATTTTAAATTTTTGATAAAGTCTAATTTATCGTATTTCTCTTTTTTTTTTTTTGAGACAGGATCTTGCTCTGTCACCCAGGCTGGAGTGCAGTGGTGCAATCATGGCTCACTGTAGCCTGCTGGGCTCAAGTGATCCTCCCACCTCAGCCCCCTAAGTAGATGGGACCACAAGCATGCACCACCACACTCAGCTAACTTTTTATTTTTTGTAGAGATGGGGTTTCACCATGTTGTCCAGGCTGGTCTCAAACTCCTGGGCTCAAGCGATTCACCGATATTGGCCTCCCAAAGTTCTGGGACTACAGATGTGAGCAAACAGGCCTGGCCTAATTTATCGTATTTTTTTTTTTCAAGATGGAGTTTTTGCTCTTGTTGTTCAGGCTGGACGCCTACAATGGCGTGATCTCGGCTCACTGCAACCTCCTTCTCCCGGGTTCAAGCGATTCTCCTGCCTCAACCTCCCGAGTAGTTGGGATTACAGGCTCCCACCACCAAACCCAGCTAATTTTCGTATTTTTAATAGAGACGGGGTTTCACCATGTTGGCCAGGCTGGTCTCGAACTCCTGACCTCAGGTGATCTGCCCGCCTAGGCTTCCCAAAGTACTTGGAATACAGGCATGAGCCACCGTGCCTGGCCCGTATTTTTTTTTTTAATTGTTATTGTTTTCTGAGTCCTGCTAAGAACTCTTTGCCTACCCCCAAGTCCTGAAAATATTCTATGATTTCTTCCAAACTCTTCACAGTTTTGTTACAGGACCAACAGGTTTCTGTGCCCATTCTGTGCAATAACAGACCCATTCTGAGACAGCAGAAATACAGCAGAGAGAGAGCTTAATAATCACAGGGCGCCGAGGAGATGGAAGCAGATGCTCAATTCCAACTCTCCAGGGAGTTCTAGGTTGGGATTTTTAAGGGGATGATGGAGGGTGAGGGGCTGAGAAACTGAGGTTGTTGATTGGTCAGGGCAAGGGGATGAAATCATCAGGATGTGGAAACTGCATTCTTTGGTGAGTCAGTTTCTCATGGGGTTCTTCAGACCAGCTGTGTCAGTAATTTCATTAGTATGCAGGACCTGAAGGAATATCTCAAAGGCAAAACTGAACATTTCTTTTTTTCTTTTTTTTTGAGATGGAGTCTTACTCTGTCACCCCAGCTGCAGTGCAGTGGCGCGATCTCGGCTCACTGCAACCTCCGCCTCCCAGGTTCAAACGATTCTCCTGTCTCAGCCTCCTGAGTAGCTGGGATTATAGGCGCATGCTGCCACACCCGGCTATTTTTTGTATTTTAGTAGAGACGGGGTTTCACCATGTTGCCTAGGCTGGTCTCAAACTCCTGAGCTCAGGCAATCCGCCCACCTCGGCCTCCCGAAGTGCTAGGATTACAGGCATAAGCCACCGCTTGCGCCCGGCCAACATTTCTTAAAGTTCAAGTTGTTATCTATAGAGCAGCCGAGGGCAACTGCAATCTTGTAACAGCGTCTATGTGATTCTAAGACAATAGGCACCAAATAACCATGAGGAAGCAGCTCAGAGAGCAAGCTGACCTCGTGATTAATAGTGAATGTGTGGCAAGCTTGGCTGATTTTCATTTCTCCCTCTTCCTTCTTCCCTGATTAATTTTATAAAGTTTAAAGGGATGTTTTCAGTTTTAACTTTTACATTTATATTTATGATCTATCCCAAATTAATTTTTGTGTGTAGTGTGATGCATGAGTCAAGGTTCATTTTTTTCCACATGAATATCCAGTTGTTCTAGCACCATTTATTGAAATAGTTTCCCTTCCTCATTGATTTGCTTTAGCATTTTTGTCAAAAATCAATTGACTATGTAAGTGTGGGTCAATTTTGGACTCTATTCTGTTTCACTGATCTATAATCTATATGTCCATTCTTAGACCAATATCACATTGTCTTGATTACTACAGCTTTAGAGTAAGTCTTTTTCTTTTCTTTTTATTTTGAGACAGGGTCTTGCGCTGTTGCCCAGGCTGGAGTGTGGTGGCGTGATCATGGCTCACTGTAGTGTCAACCTCCTGGGCTCAAGTGATCCTCCTACCTCAGCCTCCCAAGTAGCTAAGACCACAGGCGCACACCACCACACCAGGCTAATTTTTAAATTTTTTGTAGAGACAGAGGTCTCGTGCTATGTTGCCTAGGCTGGTCTTGAACGCCTGGGCTCAAGTGATCTTCCTGCCTTGGCCTCCCAAAGTGCTGGGATTGCAGGTGTGAGTCACTGTGCCTGGCCTAGAATAAGTCTTAAATAGAAGTCAAGTCTCCAGCTTTGTTCTTATTGGAGATTGTTTTGGCTATTCTTTTGTTTGCGTGCGTGTGTGTGTGTTTGTGTATGTGTGTGTGCGTGTTGAGACAGGGTCCTGTTCTGCCTCCCAGGCTGGAGTGCAGTGGCTCACTGCAGCCTCAACCTCCTGGGATCCCTTGAGATTAAGCGATCCTCCCTTCTCAGCCTCTCGAGTAGCTGGGACTGCAGGCCCGCGCCACCACACCTGGGTAATTTTTAAGTTTTTTGTAGAGACAAGTCTCACTATGTTGCCCAGGCTGGTCTTGAACTCCTGGGCTCAAGCATTCCTCCTGCCTCAGCCTCCCAAAGTGCTGGGATTACAGGTGTGAGCCGCTGTGCCCAGCTTCAAGTTAATTTTTATTTAATTTTAAAATTTTAATTTAAATTAAATATACGTATTTTTTGAGACAGGGTCTTGCTGTGTCACCCAGGCTGGAATGAAGTGGCTCATTGTAGTTTCAAACTCCTGGGCTCAAGTGATCCTCCCATCTCAGCCTCCTGAGTAGCTGGGATTACAGGTGTGTACCACCATGTCTAATTTTTTTTTTGACACAGTCTTGCTCTGTTGCCCAGGCTGGGGTGCAGTGGTGTGATCTTGGCTCACTGCAGCCTCCATCTCCTGAGTTCAAGCGATTCTTTTGCTTCAGCCTCCCAACTAGCTGGGATTACAGGCACCCGCCACCACACTCAGCTAATTTTTGTATTTTTAGTAGAGACGGAGAGATGGGGTTTCACCATGTTGACCAGGCTGGTCTCAAACTTCTGACCTCAAATGATCCACCTGCCTCGGGCCTCCCAAAGTGCTGGGATTACAGGTGTGAGCCACCATGTCTAGCCCCGATTTTTTTTTTTTTTTTTGAGACGAGATTTTTGAGACAAGAGCTTGCTCTGTCACCCAGGCAGGAGTGCAGTGGCACAATCTCAGCTCACTGCAGCCTCCAGCTTCCCTGGCTCAGGTGATCCTCCCACCTCAGCCTCCTTTTTTTTTTTTTTTTTTTTTGAGACAGGGTCTCTGTTGCTCAGGCTGGAGTGCAGTGGCACAGTCTCAGCTCACTGCAATCTCTACCTCCCAGGCTGAAGCGATCCTCCTACCTCAGCCTCCCGAGTAGCTGGGACTACAGGTGCACACCACCACACCTGGCTAATGTTTTTATTTTTTGTAGAGATGGGGTTTCACCATGTTGTCAGGTCTGGTCTCGAACTCCTGGGCTCCAGCAGTCCTCCTGCCTTGGCCTCCCCAAGTTATGGCATTACCTGTGTGAGCCCTTGGGCCTGGCCACTGATTTTAAATTTTTAGTAGAGGTGCGTTCTTCCTATATTGCCCAGGCAAATCTTGAACTTTTGGCCTCAAGCAATCCTCCTGCCTCTGCCTCCCAAAGTGTTGGGATTAAAGGTGTGAACCATGATGCCTGGCCTCATCTACCTGTTTTTTGGAAGCAAGGTCTCTTTCTGTTGCCCATGCTGGAGTGCATTGGTACAATCATAGCTCACTGCCCATGCTGGAGTGCAGTGGTATAATCATAGCTCATAGCAGCCTCGACCTCCCAGCCTTGAGCGATCCTCCCGCCTCAGCCTTCTGAGTAGCTGGGACCACAGGCATACACCACCATGGCCGACTAATTAAAAAAAAAAATTACTTGTAGAGACGGGGTTTTCCTATGTCCTCCTCTACCTTTTAGTCATGAAGATGGCCTATGTTTTACACAAAAGTCTTGGTTTTGGTTTTTATGTTAAAGTCTATAGTCTAAAGTCTTTAGTTTTATGTTAAAGTCTATAATCCATCTTGAATTAATCTTTGTGTATGATGTGAGGTAGGAGTCATGGTTCCTTTTTGTCCATATAGATACCCTTTATTCCAGCACCATTTGTTAAAAAGCACTTGTCCTTTCTTCACTGGATTGCTCTGGTGTCTTTGTTGAAAACAAATAACCATGAAGTGTGGGTCTGTTTCTGGGTTCTCTATTCTGTTCCATTATCAATTAATCTATCCTTACACAAATGTTACACTGTCCTGGTTATCATTTTTTTTTCTTTCAGACAGAGTCTCCCTCTGTCACCCAGGCTGGAGTGTAGTAGCGCAATGTTGGCTCACTGCAACCTCCGCCTCCTGGGTTCAAGCGATTCTCGTGCCTCAGCCTCTCAAGTAGCTGGGAGGAGGCAAGTGCCACCACACACTGATTGCTGTCATTTTATAGTAAGTATTAAAAATAGGTTATATAAATCCTCTCTGTTCTTTTTCAAGTTTTTTTTTTTTTTTTTTTTTTTTGCTATTTTACATCCTTTTCATTTTCATATGCACTTTAGAATCGTTTTGCCGACTTCTTCCCAAAAAACTGCCAGAATTTTTTTTTTTTAAGACAGGGATTCTCTCTTGTCGCCCAGGCTGGAGTGCAGTGGCGTGATCTCTGCTCACTGCAACCTCTGCTTCCCGGGTTCAGGTGATTCTCCTGCCTCAGACTCCCAAGTAGCTGGGACTAAGGCACCTGCCACCACGCCCAGCTAATTTTTGTATTTTCAGTAGAGATGGGGTTTTACTATCTTGGCCAGGCTGGTCGCGAACTCCTGACCTCGTGATCCACCCGACTAGGCCTCCCAAAGTGCTGGGATTACAGGCGTGGTCCACCGCACCTGGCCCAGAATTTTTATAGGAATTGTGTTGAATCTATATGACAATTAGGGAGAATGGATGTCTTTTTAGTGCTGAGTTACCTAAATCGTGAATATAGAGTATGTCTCCATTTACTTAGGTCTTCTTGAATTTCTCTCAGCAACATTTTGTAGTTTTCAATATACAGATCTTACATAATTTTTTTAAATTTATTTTTTATTTTTATTTTTTTGAGACAGAGTCTCGCTCTGTCCCCCAGGCTGGAGTGCAGTGGCGCAACCTCCGCTCGCTGCAAGCTCCGCCTCCCGGGTTCATGCCATTCTCTTGCCTCAGCCTCCCAAGTAGCTGGGACTACAGGCGCCCGCCACCATGCCCAGCTTTTTTTTTTTTTTTTGTATTTTTAGTAGAGACGAGGTTTCACCGTGTTATCCAGGATGGTCTCGATATCCTGACCTCGTGATTTGCCCGCCTCGGCCTCCCAAAGTGCTGGGCCTTTCTAAATTTTTTTTTTGAGATGGGAGTTTTGCTTTTGTTGCCTAGGCTGGAGTGCAATGGCATGGTCTCGGCTCACTGCAATCTCTGCCTCTTGGGTCTAAGCAATTCTCCTGCCTCAGCCTCCCAAGTAGCAGGGATTACAGGCGCCCACCATGTGTGGCTAATTTTTGTAGTTTTAGTAGACACGGGGTTTCACCATGTTGGCCAGGCTGGTGTCGAACTCCTGACCTCAGGTGATCTGTCTGCCTCGGCCTCCCAAAGTGCTGGGATTACAGGAGTGAGCCACCATGCTGGGTCTTTTTTTTTTTTTTTTTTTTTTTTTTGAGAAGGAGTTTCACTCGTCGCCCAGGCTGGAGTGCAATGGCACAATCTCCACTCACTGCAACATCCGCTTCCTGGGTTCAAGCGAGTCTCCAGCCTCAGCCTCCCAAGTGGCTGGGATTACAGGCACCCACCACCACGCCCGGCTAATCTTTGTATTTTTAGTAGAGACAGGGTTTCATCATTTTGGCTAGGCTGCTCTCGAACTCCTGACCTCAAGTGATCCGCCTGTCTTGGCCTCCCAAAGTGCTGGGATTACAGGCATAAGCCACCGTGCCCGGCCTTTTTTTTTTTGAGACAGAGTCAGGCGGGCACGGTGGCTCACGCCTGTAATCCTAGCACTTTCGGAGGCCGAGGTGGGTGGATCACCTGAGGTCAGGAGTTTGAGACCAGCCTGACCAACATAGTGAAACCCCATCTCTACTAAAAATACAAAAAATTAGGCCAGCCGTGGTGGCTCATGTCTGTAATCCCAGCACCTTGGGAGGCTGAGGTGGGCAGATCACCTGAGGTCGGGAGTTTGAGACCAGCCTGACCAACATGGAGAAACCCCCTGTCTCTATTAAAAATAACAAAATTGGCTGGGCGCGGCGGCTCACACCTGTAATCCCAGCACTTTGGGAGGCCGAGACGGGCGCATCACGAGGTCAGGAGATCGAGACCATCCTGGCTAACACGGTGAAACCCCGTCTCTACTAAAAAATACAAAAAAATTAGCTGGGCGTGGTGGCGGGCGCCTGTAATCCCAGCTACTCAGGAGGCTGAGGCAGGAAAATGGCGTGAACCTGGGAGGCAGAGCTAGCAGTGAGCCGAGATCGCACCACTGCACTCCAGCCTGGACGACAGAGCGAGACTCCATCTCAAAAAAAAAAAAAAAAAAAAAGCTGGGCATGGTGGTGCATGCCCGTAATCCCAGCTACTCGGGAGGCTGAGACAGGAGAATTGCTTGAACTCAGAGGCAGAGGTTGCAGTGAGCCAAGACTGTGCCATTGCACTCCAGCCTGGGGGACAAGAGCGAAATGCCATCTCAAAAAAAAAAAAAAAAAAAAAAAGAAGTTACGGTGAAAGGACTCAAAGTCATACATAAAAATAAGGCATATTTGTATACACTAGCAACAAACAATTGCAAAATTAAATTTAAAACAATGCTATTTATAATAGTATCAAAAAATATCAAATACCTAGGAGTAAACCTAACAAGAATTGTGTAAGATCTGGCTAGGCACAGTGGCTCACGCCTGTAATCCCAGCACTTTGGGAGGCTGAGGCGGGCAGATCACCTGAGGTCAGAAGTTCAACACCAGCCTGGCCAACATGGTGAAACCCCGTCTCTACTAAAAATACAAAAATTAGCCAGGCGTGGTGGTGGCTGCCTATAATCCCAGCTACTTGGGAGGCTGAGGCAGGAGAATCACTTGGACCCGAGAGGCAGAGGTTGCAGTGAGTCAAGATCATGCCATTGCACTCCAACCTGGGCAATAAGAGCGAAACTCCATTTCAAAAAAAAAAAAAAAGTGTCTGGTGCTCTGTCACCCAGCACCCAGGCTGGAGTCCAGTGGCATGACCTCGGCTCACTGCAACCTCTGCCTCCCAGGTTCAAGTCATTCTCCTGTCTCAGCCTCCCGAGTAGCTGGGATTACAGGTGCCTACCACCATGCCTGGTTACTTTTTGTAGTTTTAGTAGAGACAGGGTTTCACCATGTTCGCCAGGCTGTTCTCAAACTCCTGACCTCAGATGATCCATCCGCCTTGGCCTCCCAAAGTGCTGGTATTACAGGCATGAGCCACTGCACCCAGCCTAATTTCACTTATTAACATTACTATTTTGGGTATTTGGCTAGTACCTACCTTTGGATTTTCTGCTTAAAAAATAGGTTGTTGGCCAGGCGTGGTGGCTCATTCCTGAATCCCAGAACTTTGGGAGGCCGAGGCAGGTGGGTCACTGGAGGTCAGGAGTTTGAGACCAGCCTGGCCAACACGGTGAAACCCCCTCTACTAAAACTACAAAAATTAGCTGGGTGCAGTGGTGCACACCTGTGTCCCAGCTACTCGGAAAGCTGAGGAAGGAGAATCGCTTGAACCTGGGAGGTGGAAGCTGCAGTGAACCAAGATTGCACCACTGCATTCCAGCCTGGTTGATGGAGTGAGACTCTGTCTCAAAAATAAATAAATAAATAAATAAATAAATAAATAAATAAATAAAAATAAAAAATAGGTTGTGAATAGCAACAATTTTACTTCTTTGCTAGTCTTTATGCTTTCTATTTTTCATGTCTTATTTCACTAGCTAGGATCTCTAATACAATACTTAATAATAGCGGTGACAGGAGATATTCTTGCCTTGCTTTTGATCTTAATGGGAAAACATTTATTCTTTCACCATTTCACCTGTTGTTCATAGGTGTCCTTTATCAGGTGGGGAATGTTTGCTTCTATTCCTAGCTTGCTGAGAGTATTGACTGTGAAATAATAATTTTATTTAAAAGTCAAGTGCTTTTCTAGGATCAAGACAATCATATAGTTGTTCTTTTATTATGTTGATGTGGTTTATTTCACTGAGTACTTTGTAAAGTTAAACTAACTTCATATTCTTGTATTAAATTTTTGGTCATATTTCACTGTATATATTGCTGGATTCTATTTATTGATATGTTCTTCATGATTTGTGTGTGTGTGTTCATGAAGGATACAGGTCTGTAACTTTTTTCTTGTAATTATCAGACTTTCATATCAGAATTATTTCAGCTTCATAAAATAAGTTGAAAAGTATTGTTTCCTCCTCTGTTTTCTGAAAAAGCTTGTGTAGAATTTGTATCCCTTCTTTCTTGGGTATTTGACAGATTTCACCAATGCTACCACCTGGCACTGGAATTTTCTTTATGCCAAGTTTTTTTGATTACACTTATTTTAGAATAGCTTTAGGTCTATAGAAAAGTTGTGAAGATAGTAGAGTTCCCATGTGCTCCACACCCAGTTTTCCTTATTGTTGACATCTTACATTAATATGATACATTTTTCAGTATATTATTATTATTACTTTTGAGATAGGGTCTTGCTCTGTTGCCCAGGCTGGAGTGTAGTGGTGCAATCTTCGCTCACTGCAACCTCTGCTTCCAGGGCTCAAGCTCTCCTCCCACCTCAGCCTCCCAAGTAGTTGGGACTACAAGTGCACACCACCATGCTTGGCTATTTTTATTTTTTACAATTAAGTTTTCAAAGAACCAACTTTTGGCTTTGTTGTTTCTATTGTTTGATTTATATTTCATTGATTTCTTCTCTTTTATTAACTTCTTCCCCTACTTAATTTGGGTTTACTTTTTTCTAGCTTATTTTATTTAATTTATTTGAGACAGGGTCTTGCTCTGTTTCCCGGGCTGGAGTGCAGTGGTGTGATCTTGGCTCATTGCAACCTCCGCCTCTCAGGCTCAAGTGATCCTCCTACCTCAGCTTCCTGAGTAGCTGGGACTACAGGTGCCACCACATCCAGCTAAGTTTTGTATTTTTCATAGAAACAGGGTTTCACTATGTTGCCTAGGCTGGTCTCAAACTCCTGGGCTCAAGTGGTCTGCGTGTCTCAGCCTCCTAAAGTGCTAGGATTACAGGTGTGAGCCATTGCACTCAGCCTTTTCTCGCATCTTAAGGTGGAAATTTATATTATTGATTTTAAGCTTTTCCTCCTTTCTAATACTAGTTGAAGCTATTTATATCCTGCTAAGCACTGCTTTTTTTTTTTTTTTTTTTTTTTTTGTAGAGATGGGGTTTCAACATGTTGTCCAGGCTGGTCTCCAACTCCTGGACTCAAGCGATCTGCCTGCGTCAGCCTCCCAAAGTGCTGGGACTACAGGCGTGAGCCATTGCGCCCAGCCTGCTTTAGTTAAGCCTCATAAACATTGGTATCAGTTGGAAACATTTTATCTTTTGTGACTTTTGTTTCATGGGTTACTTATTTAATTTACAAATATTTGAGCCTTTTCTAGATATCCTATTATTGGTGTTTTCTAATTTAAGTCTTTTTCCCCATGAATATATTCTATGCAACTTCAGTCCTTTAACATTTATTGAAGCTTATTTTATGGACAAGCTTATGGTCTATGTTGACAGATTTTTTTTTTTTGAGACGGAGTCTCACACCGTCCACCAGGCTGGAGTGCAGTGGTACGATCTCAGCTCACTGCAACCTCTGCCTCCCGAGTTCAAGCGATTCTCCTGTCTCAGCCTCCTGAGTGGCTGGGATTACAGGCACGCACCACCATGCCTGGCTAATTTTTGTATTTTTAGTAGAGATGAAGTTTCACCATGTTGGTCAGGCTGGTCTAGAACTCCTGACCTCGTGATCCACCTGCCTCGGCCTCCCAAAGTGCTGGGATTACAGGAGTGAGCCACTGCACCCGGCTTTTTTTTTTTTTGAGACAGTCTTGCACTGTTACCCAGGCTAGAAAGCAATGGTGCGATCTCGGCTCACTGCAACCTCCCCCTCCCATGTTCAAGCAATTCTCGTGCCTTAGCCTCCTGAGTAACTGGGATTACAGGCGCCATCATGCCCAGCTAATATTTTGTATTTTTAGCAGAGATGGGGTTTCGCCATGTTGCCCAGGCTGGTCTCGGACTCCTGAGCTCAGGCAATCTGCCTGCCTTGGCCTCCCAAAGTGCTGGGATTACAGGCGTGAGCCACCGCACCTGGCCTATGTTGGTAAATGTTCTATGTGTACTTCAAATGTGTATTCTATACTTGTTGGTTATAGTGCTCAATAAATGTCCATTGGGCCAAAATGGTTGATAATGTTCAGATCTTTGATATTCTTCCTTTTTGTTGAGCTGTTGTATCAATTACTAAAGAAGGGGTAATATAATCTCCATCTAAGTCTATGGATTTCTATATTCTTTCAGTTCTGGTTTTTACTTTATGTATTTTGAAGCTCTATTTTTGAAGCAGAAGAAACTATATAGTGGCAAATACAGTGGCACGAAAGTAGACAGGAGGCATGGGCCAAAATTTGTGACTGAACCCTGGAAGAAATGAGTAAGCATGTCCAATTTCCCAACTCTATTTAAAAATCTCTTCTTAGGCATACCCTGGGACTTAAAATATACTTATTAGAGCTTTAGCCTAGACGGCTTTTGAAAAATTGAGCATTTTTAGTAGAATGAAATTTGGATTCATTTTTTGACTTAATCTATTATGATCCACTATCACCTATTGAAGGATACCCTCTTCCCCCCAAGAACTATCTTTCACCTCTGTTGAGCACATTGTCTGGGTATAGGGAAAATGGATGACTGAACCACAGACCAAGTAACTTCTATGGGAGGTGTGGTAAGAAGGTTCTAACATGGCCTCCAATGCTCCTTACCTCCTGGTATTCATGCCTGTGAGTAATCTCCTTCCACACTGAATCAAGGCTGACTTATGTGAGCAAGAGAAAGCTATGGAATTGATAAAGTGTGACTTTCAAGGCTAGGTCATAAAGGGCAATGTAGTTCAGTCTTGGAATCTTGTATCATTCACTCTGAGGAGAATCCAGGCACCATACTGTAAGGATGCTCAAGTAGCTCCATGGAGAAGCCCACATGCAAAGGTACTGCGGCCTCTTGCCAACTGACAGCCATGGGAGAAGCCACCTTGGAAATGGATCCTCCAGCTGCAGTAACAGCTTCAGATGACCACAGCCTCAGCCAATACCTGACTACAACCTCACGAAATACTCTAAGCCAGAACAAACCAGCTAAGCTGCTCCATGATTCTTCAAAATTTTTTTTTTTCTGAGACAGAGTCTCACTCTGTTGCCCAGCCTGGAGTGCAGTGGCGTGATCTTGGCTCACTGTAGCCTCAGCCTCCCAGGCTCAAGTGATACTTCCACCTCAGCCTCCTGAGTAGCTGGGAGTACAGGAATGTGCCACGACACCCAGCTAATTTTTTGTTTTGGTAGAGGCTGGTCTCAAACTACTGGGCTCACGTGATCTACTCCTCTTGGCCTCCCAAAGTGCTGGGGTTACAGGCGTACACCACCATGAGTGGTCTTTAGAGATAGGGTGTCACTTTATTGCCCAGGCTGGACTTGAACTCCTGGGCCCAAATGAGCCTCGTGACTCAGCCTCCCACATAGTTAAGGCTACAGGTATGCACCACTGTGCCTAGCTCACCCCAGGATTCTTAACCTACAGAAACCATAAGAAATAACAATTCATGTTTTAAGCCATAAAATTTTGGGGGAGACTTATTACCCAGCAGTAGGTAACTAATACAAAAGCAAAGATCAGAAATAGAAGGTGCTCCGGCCGGGTGCGGTGGCTCACGCTTGTAATCCCAGCACTTTGGGAGGTCGAGGCGGGCGGATCACGAGGTCAGGAGATCGAGACCACGGTGAAACCCCGTCTCTACTAAAAATACAAAAAATTAGCCGGGCGTGGTGGCGGGCGCCTGTAGTCCCAGCTACTCGGAGAGGCTGAGGCAGGAGAATGGCGTGAACCCGGGAGGCGGAGCTTGAAGTGAGCCGAGATTGCGCCACTGCACTCCAGCCTGGGTGACAGAGCAAGACTCCGTCTCAAAAAAAAAAAAAAAAAAAAAGAAATAGAAGGTGCTCCTGGGGGACTTGATGGGATATAGCAAGGTAGGCTGAGGGAGGCGGGAGCAATGACAGGCATGGTAAGGGAGCAAAGTGGAGTAAGGAACCTGTGAAAATCAATCTGTATTTTACTCACCATTTCATCCAGGATTGGCTCTAAGAAGTTATTACAGATGGTCCCTGAAATGTAGGATCAGGACAATGTTGTATGATCTTTATTTGGAAGACAGATTTTAGGTTGTGCCAGGTGGGGGTGTTCCTATAGACAAGTTAGTCTTATTCCATCCTGAATAAGTGATTGGGCTTTACAATAAAGATCAGGTTCTGGAAGGGCAATAGCTTTTTTTTTTTTTTTTTTTGAGACTGAGTCTCACTCTGTCACCCAGGCTGGAATGCAGTGGCACGATCTCGGCTTACTGCAACCTCCGCCTCCCAGGTTCAAGCGATTCTCTTGCTTCAGCCTCCCGAGTAGCTGGGACTACAGGCGTGTGCCACCATGCCCAGCTAATTTTTTGTACTTTTAGTAGAGACAGGGTTTCACCATGTTAGCCAGGATGGTCTTGATCTCCTGACCTCATGATCTGCCCGCCTTGGCCTCCCAAAGTGCTGGGATTACAGGCGTGAGCCACTGCACCCGGACTTTTTTTTTTTTTTTTTTTAATTGAGATGGGGGTCTCACTATGTTGGCCAGGGTGGTCTTGAACTCCTAGCCTCAAGCAGTCTTCCTGCCTTGGACTCCCAAAGAGTTGGGATTACAGGCGTGAGTCACTGCACTGCACCAAGCCAATATCTGTTCTTTTTTTTTTTTTTTTTTTTTGAGACGGAGTCTCGCTCTGTCGCCCAGGCTAGAGTGCAGTGGCGCGATCTCGGCTCACTGCAAGCTCCGCCTCCCGGGTTCACGCCATTCTCCTGCCTCAGCCTCTCCGAGTAGCTGGGACTACAGGCGCCCGCCACCGCGCCCGGCTAATTTTTTGTATTTTTAGTAGAGACGGGGTTTCACCGTGGTCTCGATCTCCTGACCTCGTGATCCGCCCGCCTCGGCCTCCCAAAGTGCTGGGATTACAAGCATGAGCCACCGCGCCCGGCCCAATATCTGTTCTTTAACAAAACATTTTTTCATTTGTTTTATGCTAGGCCCTGGGATAACTGCTGGGTGAACTAAGCAAGGATAAGTGAGTCACAGACTCTGCCTTCAGTAAGTTTGACAGGTGTAGGGGAGATTATTAAGAAAACGACAATACTATGTTACGAATAGTATAAGGCCAGTCACGGTGGCTCATGCCTGTAATCCGAAAAAATTTAAGAATTAGGTGGGTATGGTAATGTGCACCTGTAGTTCCAGCTACCGGAGAAGCTGAGGTGGGAGGATCATTTGAGCCTGGCAGGGGATGGGGGGTTGAAGCTGCAGTGAACTGTAATTGCACCACTGTACTTCAGCCTGGTTAACAGAGAGACCTTGTCTCAAGGAAAAAGACAAAAACCATATGATTAATCAGGACAAACCCAGACCACTAGGGTGAACAGAGGTAGTCAGGGAGAGCTTTCCGGAAGAGGTGACTTTTGAGTTTTGAAGGATAAATATGATTTGGCCTCTCTCTGGGTGAAAGGAAGGGATAGGACAATGGATTGTGGGATGGTCTTGGAAGAAAAGCCTTCTTGACACTAGAAAAAGCATACATGGAAGGTTCTCTAGAGGTTCAAGAAACTGTAGGTAGTTCTGAATGCCTAGAATATAGGAAATGAAGGGAGGGGTGAGGTCAGCAGGGACCTAATTCCTACAGTCTTATATTTTCTGGTAGGGTTTTAATTTTTGTCTTCAAAGCACTGAGGAACAACTGTAGTGTTTTAATCGGGGCTTGACCTAATCAGATTTGCATTTGGGAAGAATTTATCTTGCTGCAGTGGGTAGATGGCACTGAGGCAGGCTGGACAGGAGCCAAGATGACCAGATGTAAGGCCACAGTTCAGAGGGAAGAGTCCCAGTGAAGTAATGACAGAGGGCAAGGCAGGAAAGGGCTGGGCCCAAGGATGTTGAGAGGGCAGAAGCAGTGAAGTTTATTATCAACTGGATAGTGGGTAAGAACGTGTCAACAATGCCTCCCAGTTGGCTGGGCATGGTGGCTCACACTGAGCACTTTGAGAGGCTGAGGCGGGTGGATCATCTGAGCTCAGGAGTTTGAGACCAGCCTGGCCAACATGGTAAAAACCCGTGACTACTAAAAAAAATACAAAAATTAGCCAGGCATTGTGGCACACACCTGTAATCCCAGTTACTGGACAGGCTGAGGCAGGAGAATTGCTTGAACCTGGGAGGTGGAGGTTGCAGTGAGCCAAAGTTGTGCCACTGCACTGCACTCTAGCCTGGGCGACAGAGTGAGACTCTGTCTCAAAACAAACAAAAAATGCCTCCAGGTTTCTGGCTTAGCAAAATGAATAAATAAGCTATTAGTGTTTTCTTACGGGACTTTTTTATTTTATTTTTTTAAGAGACAGAGTCTTACTCTGTCACCCAGGCTGGAGTACAGTAGTGGCATGATCATAGCTCACTGTAGCTTTGAACTCCTGGACTCAAGTGATCACCCTGTCTCAGCCTCCTGAGTAGCTGGGACTTACAGGCATCTACCACCAGGCTTCTTGTAGGACTTCTGGAGACATATTTAAGTGGAATAATGTTAAGTATAATTTTTTTTTTTTTTTTTTGAGATGGAGTTTCGCTCTGTTGCCCAGGCTGGAGTGCAATGATGTGTTCTTGGCTCACTGCAACCTCTGCCTCCCAGGTTCAAGCGATTCTCCTGCCTCAGCCTTATGAGTAGCTGGGATTACAGGCACGTGCCACCACGCCCAGCTAATTTTTGTATTTTTAGTAGACACGGGGTTTCATCATGTTGGTCAGGCTGCTCTCGAACTCCTGGCCTCACATGATCTGCCCGCCTTGGCCTCCCAGAGTGCTAGGATTACAGGCTTGAGCCACTGCACGCGGCCAAGTATAATTTTTTTAAACAAATTTAAATGTACTACTTACCCATTATCTTCAAGGAAAGGACAGAATCCCTTGGTTAATGCTCCCTGAACAAAGACAAAGTAATTATTACACAGTCAAGGGATCTGGGAGTAATCTTGTGGGCTCTTGAAACTAAACATGCCCATGGGCTGGGAGCAGTGACTCATGCCTGTAACCCCAGTACTTTGGGAGGCTGAGGCAGAAGGACTGCTTGAGCCCAGGAGTTCGAGGCCAGCCTGGGCAACATGGTGAAACCCTGTCTCTACAAAAAAATACAAAAGTTGGCTGGATGTGGTAGTGCTCCAGGCTGCATAACAGGCGCCTGTGGTTCCAGTTACTTGGGAGGCGGAGGTGGGAGGATAGCTTGAGCCCAGGAGGTCTAGGTGGCAGTTGAGCTGGCTGAGATTATGCCACTGTACTCCACCTTAACTGACACAGCAAGACTCTGTCTCCAAAAAAACAATCAATCAAACAAAAAACCCCAAACAAAAACATGCCCATAAAAAGTCAGGGTAAGGAATTAGAAACCAAAAGAAAACCTCCATCTATCTATTCATTCAACATTTACTGAACTCTAATTTTCTTTTCTTGAAGAGAGGAAAATTTAATAGGCAAACAAACTATTAATAGCATCTGGGGTGCCCTGAGTGCCTGCTATGTGCCAGGGCCAAGTAGATTTATCATCTCTATTTTGCAGAAGTTAAAATATGATGTAATCGGGTGGTATGAACATTAAAAAAATTTAATTGAGGTTACAACCAAGGTGTATTTGGTTTCAAATCCAGATCTTTTTGACTATGCTAAATACAAGCAAATTCAAAAAGGGGAATTAGCCGGCCATGGTGGCTCACACCAGTAATCCCAGTGCTTTGGGAGGCCGAGGGTAGATAGCTTCGAGGCCAGGAATTCCAGACCAGCCTGGGCAACAAAATAAAAAAATTTTTAAAAATTAAGTAAAAAAAATTTAAAAAACCAAAAAGAGTATTAAACAATTCACAGATACTGCACAGGATTTTTGGTACGTTTAGGGCATCTGCATGGTACTTGGTTTGTTCTCGGTTGCTGAGAACATTCACAGGTCATACACCAGTTTTCCTTTCTGCAGAGCTTCTGTCTTTATATCTTTTCCTGGAGAATCTGTTTGACATCCACAACACACACTCCTCATTTATTGCCAGAAACGATGATGTTTTATGATTTACATTATGTGTGTACATACACACACACAGACACACACACGCGCGCGTCTTCCTTTCTGGCCCTCTTGTTTACCATAAGAGGAAGCAATTGCCTTTAGCATCAATAAAAGATTGCAGAACAAATATTTGTTCTTTGTAATGGGCGACATGCACCAGCCCCTAAGACATCCTGAGGTTCAGGCTATCAACGCAAAGTGCACGCTCCTCCCATGCCCCGTTTCCTTGCAGTTCCAAATCCCAGGTGTCTCAGGCTGCAGCTTCCGTTGCCTTTAACTACATCCTACTTTTTCCTCCAAACCTTCCCCCTCAACCCCTTCGAGACCGACCGGCAGGGCCCAGGGGCGGGTTGCATGACCTTGGTTCATCCTCGGCCGCGGAGACGCGGCGTGACCTTGGCCAAGTCCCCGCTTCCCCATCCGCTGACTTGCGCTGCTGGACCGCTCGGTCTCCGCTCCTGCCGCTAGGCGTCCTGCGCCGCTCTCCCTATCTCCCC
The DNA here is from genome assembly GCF_028878055.3 of Symphalangus syndactylus. Taxonomy (NCBI): domain Eukaryota; kingdom Metazoa; phylum Chordata; class Mammalia; order Primates; family Hylobatidae; genus Symphalangus; species Symphalangus syndactylus. Next base: position 37,288,757 of record NC_072445.2, read on the forward strand.
CGGCTTCCTCCGCGCGCCTCACCAGTTCTACGCCTACGCTGCCGGCGTAGCGGCCGCCTGGAGTCGCGCAGCCCTCTCTTTTCAGACGCTGGTTTCCGCCGCGCGAACTGGGAGGGCGCGATTCGCGAACGCGGCCTGCGCCGCGAGCGCGCGGCCGTCCCGCAGGCCGGTGCGGCCTTACGCCGCTGACGCAGCGCGCCCAAGATGGCGGCGAGGTCGTCGTCGGGGGTGGCGGCGGCAGAGGGGGCGGCGGCCCTGGCGGCAGCGGAGACGGCAGCCGTGACGGTGGCAGCGGCGGCGCGGGACCTGGGCCGGGGGGAATGAGGCGGCCGTGGCGGGCCAGCGGCGGAGCCGTGTAGCGGAGAAGCTCCCCCTCCCTGCTTCCCTTGGCCGAGCCGGGGGCGCGCGCGCACGCGGCCGTCCAGAGCGGGCTCCCCACCCCTCGACTCCCGCGACCCGCACCGCACCCCCACCCGTGCCCGGAGGATGATGAAGCTCAAGTCGAACCAGACCCGCACCTACGACGGCGACGGCTACAAGAAGCGGGCCGCATGCCTGTGTTTCCGCAGCGAGAGCGAGGAAGAGGTGAGGCGGCAGGCTGGGCGGGCCGGGGTCGCCGGGTCTCCAGCCCCTTTGGGTGGAGGCGCGCGGGGCGCGGCCGCTGGAGGAGGGTGTGCCAGGGCCGCCCCGCTCGGGCAGAATGAAGTTCCGACGGAATTTCCTGAGGCGAAAAAGCGGGGAAGAAGAAAGGACGCTGGGGCTGAGGGGAAGCGGGTTTGAGTGCGGCCGCACAGGACGCGCTGGGCGGAGGGGGTAGCCGGCTTGCGGCCGGAGCGCTTCGGTTCGGCCGCCTGTTATCGGGGAGAGCGGCCGCGGGAGAAGGCAGTGGCCTGGGAAGAGTGCGGCTTTCGGTCCAGGCCAACGGCTTTGATCCTGGAAGGGCCTCTCCGCAGTTGTCAGCCAGGCACATGTGTGCGGAGGCCGGCGTGCACGAGGCGCGAGCCGGCCTTTGTGGCAGAGAAATAGTGCACTTCATTGGCAGGTTTGGGGTTTGCCGAGGAATTATATGTCTGTGAGCCCAAAGCCGAGGGGTGGGGGTGGGGGTGTCTTCGGAAGGTTTAGGGCGTTGTGCATAAGGCACAGCCAGCTGTTTATTTTACAGTGTGTTGGGTAGCCTTTATGGTGTAGTCTGAGAAGAAAGGACATTTGATATAATAATCTTTGTGTGCTGAAAATGTTTCATATTAATTGGGAAGACCAAAAGCGGTATTTAACATTTTTGCCCTGACGTTCCTCCAGTGCCTTGTGGGAAGACCCTTAGGATTAAATTAGCTAGGAAAATAATGTTTTAGAATCAGTTTCTTTTTATAATAGGTAGGGTACTTTAAAAAAAAATCTCGGCTTCCCAAAGCCGTTTCTGTGGTGATGAAGGGAATTCAGAGAAACACATGTTTTGTAAATCCACAAAGAATAGCTGCTTTGGAAATTCATAAGATGCCTGTGGGAATGCATTTCTCTTGTGTGCATGGTGGTAAAATGGCAGTTAAACTGGAAACAATGAAGGACAGTGAAATCCAATATGTTATATTGCATTCAGCAGTGGGCTATGGTGGCAGGGCCGCAGTACAGTGCATAGTGTCGAAATGGGGAAAGGAACTTGACCCGTTAGTTATGAAAAGAAGCTGTGGCGAAAGAGACAGATGGATTGCCAGGAGTTGCTGTCCAGAGGTATTTAGGAGGAAGTGGGAATTTGAATTACTGCCTGAAGAAAATTAGTTAGTGAATTGTGCTGTTAAGGGATCCCATGTGTGCTCCCTTTCAGCAAAACACAACGAAAGGAGATTTGGAAACGTATGCTTTGTATCCTACCATATGTTGTAAAAGTCCCCAAAACAGATGCATTGTAATAGCTAACCAGGGCCGTGCTGTTAATTATATACTGTTTTGGAATGCATATTTGAGTAAAGTAAAATTATTGGTGGTGCTTACTGCTCCAGAGGCTTTATTCTCTTCATTATCATATCATGTTATGGGAAATCAGATGGGATCACAGGCTCTTAACTGAAGGGAAAACTAATTAGTATAATAGCATGTCTTACTACACTAGTATGCATAAATTTGTGAGCACCCCAATTATAAGTATAATTTAGTTGTACGAATGATGCAAGACTGTTTATTTTAAAAAAATCACACCAGGCCGGGCGCAGTGGCTCACGCCTCTAATCCTAGCACTTTGGGAGACCAAGGTGGTGAGGCCAAGAGTTCGAGACCAACCTGGCCACCAACATAGACCTCCATCTCTAAATTAAAAAAAAAAAATCATACTAGAAATAGAAAATGTATTTTTGATAAATTGAAAACTATAGATCATAAGCAAACTAGCAAAGGCTTAATTTTCCATTTTCTGTTAAATGTTTTATTATGCACTGACATTAGCAACATTAATGTTGAAAGCTTACTTGTCTGTTTAGGCTACCTCATGGCATCTTACAAGTCAGACCAGGCGTAGGACTTGCCTTCTAGGAGCTTACTTTTTTTCTTTTGTTTTGAGACAGAGTCTTGCTATGTCGCCCAGGCTGGAATGCAGTGGCCCGATCTTCGCTCACTGCAACCTCTGCCTCCCAGGTTCAGGCGATTCTAGGAGCTTACATTTTTATTTTTAAAATTTTATTTATTTATTTATTTATTTATTTATTTATTTTTATTTATTTTGAGATGGAGTCTCGCTCTTTCGCCCAGGCTGGAGTGCGGTGGCGTGATCTTGGCTCATTGCAACCTCCACCTCCCGGGTTCAAGCTGTTCTCCCTGCCTCAGCCTCCCGAGTAGCTGGGATTACAGGCACCTGCCATAATGCTTGGCTAGTTTTTGTATTTTTTTTTTTTTTTTTTTTTTTTTGAGATAGAGGCTTGCTCTGTCGCCCATGGTGGAGTGCAGTGGCACCATCTCGGCTCACTGCAAGCTCCGCCTCCCAGATTCACGCCATTCTCCTGCCTCAGCCTCCTGAGCAGCTGGGATTATAGGTGCCGGCGACCACGCCTGGCTAATTTTTTGTATTTTTAGTAGAAACGGATTTTCACCGTGTTAGCCGGGATGGTCTCAATCTCCTGACCTCGTGATCCACCGCGTTGGCCTCCCAAAGTGCTGGGATTGCAGGCGTGAGCCACCGTGCCCGACTTTTATTTATTTATTTTTTTTGAGGCAGGGTCTTACTGTGTCACCCAGGTTGGAGTGTAGTGGTGTGATCATGGCTCACTGCAGCCTCAACCTCCTGTGCTCAAGCAGTCCTCCCGTCTCAGCCTCCCAAGTAGCTGGGACTACATGCACAAGCCACCACACCTGGTTGATTTTTAAATTTTATGTAGAGACGGTGTATTAGTCCATTTTCACACTGTTATAAAGAAATACCTGAGACTGAGTAATTTATAAAAAAGAGGTTTAATTGACTCACAGTTATACATCGCTGGGGAAGCCTCAGGAAACTTACAATCATGGCAGAAGCCAAAGGGGAAGTAAGAACCTTCTTCACAAGGCAGCAGGAGAGAGAGAAGCGAAGGAGGAACTCCCAAACACTTATAAAACCATTGGATTTCGTGAGCACTCACTAGCATGAGAACCGCATGGGGGAAACTCCCCATGATCCAGTTACCTCCCTCACTCAACACATGGGAGGGATTACGGGTCCATCCCTCCACAGGTAGTGATTACAAATCGAGATGAGATTTGGGTCGGGACACAGAGCCATAGCATATCACAGGGTCTCCCTTTGTTGCCCAGGCTATTGTCAAACTCGTGGGCTCAAGAGATCCTCCCATCTCAGCCTCCCAAAATGCCGGGATTATAGGCAAGAGCCACTTTGCCAGGCTAGGAGCTTAAAAAAAATTTTTTTTTTTTTTTTTTTTTTGGAGACGGAGTCTCGCCCTGTCGCCCAGGCTGGAGTGCAGTGGCGCAATCTCGGCTCACTGCAAGCTGCGCCTCCCAGGTTCACGCCATTCTCCTGCCTCAGCCTCTCCGAGTAGCTGGGACTACAGGCGCCCGCCACCATGCCCAGCTAATTTTTTGTATTTTTAGTAGGGACGGGGTTTCAGCGTGGTCTCCATCTCCTGACCTCGTGATCCGCCCGCCTCGACCTCCCAAAGTGCTGGGATTACAAGCGTGAGCCACCGCGCCCGGCCAGGAGCTTAAAATTTTAAACTGTTAAAATGAGTTTTTTTAATGCATTGAGTTTCCTTTATTGAATTTCTTTTTGAACGTTGGTTAATGAGCAGAGGAATCATGCAAAGCTTTAAATTACAGATTCAGTGGGTGTTACAGCTAAAGCCTGGGAAGAAAAATAAAATGAGTGAAATATGTCCATTTTAGATTGGTTCAGTTCAGGCCGGCGCGGTGGCTCACGCCTGTAATCCCAGCACTTTGGGAGGCCGAGGGGGATCACGAGGTCAGGAGATCGAGACCATCCTGGCTAACACGGTGAAACCCCGTCTCTACTAAAAATACAAAAAATTAGCTGGGAGCGGTGGCGGGTGCCTGTAGTCCCAGCTACTCGAGAGGCTGAGACAGGAGAATGGCATGAACCTGGGAGGCGGAGCTTGCAGTGAGCTGAGATTGTGCCACTGCACTCCAGCCTCGGTGACAAAGCGAGACTCCGTCTCAAAAAAAAAAAAAAAAAAAGATTTGTTCAGTTCAACAAACGTATTAAAAACAACAAAAAGCATATATTAAAGAGCCTACTATGGCTGCAGCGCTGTGTCATGGAGAATCTAAAGATTAGCATCCCTTCTTGCGGACAGAGTTGAGTAGTTTTAGATGAGATTCCTTAATTGGGAGGGATTTTGGACCACAGAATAATCTCTAGGGTGCTTTTCAACTCTCAGATTATATAATTGTGTTGGAAGGGAAGTAATTTGTTAGTTCCAGGAGAACTTTTATGTTCTCAGTAGATGTGCCAGAAGCATTAGCTGCCACACATTGTGGGAATGTAAAATTCAAACCGAATAAGGCATTCAACCCAATTAAAAAAAAATTCTAATGGGCACTAATGGCCTTAATCAAGATAGAATAGTTTACAGAATATTATTAGCATTAATACAATAGTAATGTAAGTATAAACAGGACCTTGATTTATAAATTTAAGCAATGTCAAGAGGCATACATGGAATGTGAAGAGATGAAAATATAGCCATGTGTTGCTTAACATTGGGGATACATACTGAGAAATGCATCGTTAGGTGATTTTGTTGTTGTGTGAACATCATAGAATGTACTTACACATACCTGGCTGGTATAGCCTACTGCACATGTAGGCTATATGGTATAGCCTATTGCCCCTAAGCTGCAAAACTGTACAGCATGTGACTGTACTGAATAAATAGGCAATTGTAACGCAGTAGTATTTGTGTATCTAAACATATCTAAACAAGCAAAGTACAGGAAAAATACGGTACAAAAAATAAAAAATGGTTCACCTGACCAGGACACTTATTATGAATGGTGCTTGCGTGACTGGAAGTTGCTCTGGGTGCATCAGTGAGTGAGCGGTGAGTAAATGCGAAGGCCTAGGGCATTACTGTACACTACTGTAGACTTTAGAAACACTGTACAGCTTAGGTTGCACTAAATCAATAAATTATTTTTCTTCGATAATAAATTAACCTTAGCTTACTGTAATTTTTTTACTTTATAAACTTTTACATTTTTTAACATTCTGACTCTTTTGTAATACTTAGCTTAAAACACATTGTACAGCTATATAAAAATATTTTATCTTTTTTTCCTGTCATACTAAAATCACTTTTTTTTTTTTTTTTTAAAAAGAGACGAGATCTTGCTCTGTTTCCCAGGCTGGTCTTGAACTCCTGGGCTCAATGATCCTTCCACCTCAGCTTCCCAAGCAGCTAGGACAACTGGTGTATGCCACCATGCCTGGCTAATGTTTTCTTCGTTATATCTTTATTCTAGAAACTTTATTTTAAAATATTATTTATTATTTATTTGTTTTAATTTTTGTTCCTCTGCCTATCCATGTTTTACTTTTTAAGCTTTTTCTTTTTTTTTTTTTTTTTGAGACGGAGTCTCGCTCTGTCACCCAGGCTGGAGTGCAGTGGCGCAATCTTGGCTCACTGCAAGCTCCGCCTCCCGGATTCATGCCATTCTCCTGCCTCAGCCTCTCCGAGTAGCTGGGACTACAGGCGCCCGCCACCATGCCTGGCTAATTTTTTGTATTTTTAGTAGAGATGGGGTTTCACCGTGGTCTCCATCTGCTGACCTCGTGATCCGCCCGCCTCGGCCTCCCAAAGTGCTGGGATTACAAGCGTGAGCCACCGCGCCCCGCCTAAGCTTTTTCTTTGGTTGAAAACAAAGACACAAACACACATTAACCTAGGCCTACACAGGGTCAGGATCATCAGTATCACTGTCTTCCACCTCCATATCTTATCCCACTGGGAGGTCTTCAGGAGAGTAACAGTTGTGGAGCTGTCATCTCCTATGATAACAATCCCTTCTTAGACTGTTTTACAATTAACTTTTTAAAAAAGTAAGTAGAGAGAATACACTCTAACATAACAATAAAAACTACAGTGTGGTAAATACAGAAACCAGTAATAGTCATTTACTATCAAGTATTATGTACTGCACATAATTGTATGTGCTACATTTTGTTGTTGTTTTTTTGAGACAGGGTCTTACTGTGTTGCCCAGGCTGGGGTATAATGGTGTGATCACGGCTCACTGCAGCCTTGACCTTCTGGGCTTAAGCGATCCTCCCACCTCAACAAGTATCTGGGACTCCAGGCACACGCCACCATGCCTGGCTAATTTTTGTATTTTTTTGTAGAGATAGGGTTTCGGCATGTTGCCCAGGCTGGTCTTGAACTCCTGGACTAAGGCAGTCTGCCTCCTCAGCCTTCCTAAGTGCTGGGATTACAGGCATGAGCCACCGTGCTAAGCTGTGCTAGACTTTTATATGGCCGGCAGCACAGTAGGTTTGATTGTGTACTCACCATAAAACATGAGTAGTGCATTGTGCTGTGACACCACAGCTATGATGGGATAGGAGTTTCTCAACTCCATTATAATCTCTTGGGACTACTCTTGTATATGTGGTCTGTAGTTGACTGAAATGTTATGTAGTACATGACTATATTAGAAGGTAATAGATCATGGGTAGCCAAACCTATCATTCTAGGTTTTTTTTTCCCCAGCCCCAGAAAACTTTATTTATAGACCAGCAATGAGAGGCTGAAATTCTGATCCAGGTTAGGATGTGTCAACATAGCAAATTTATTGAACACTCATTGAGTGCCAAGTTCTGTGATACCGTTATGAAGGAGACAGACATGCAGGGAGCTTAGAGTCTAATGGGAGAGATGGAAGAACAAACAGACCAAACAGCGTGATGAAAATGATTGCCTTTTCTCTTTCTGGCTTCTCTTCTTGTTGATAAACAAAAATTAACAGAAAAAAATCTCCCACTTAACAAGTTGTACTGATTGTTATTGATATGTTGATAACATCTTTAAATTGGGTATTTGTGGTAACTAACATTTATTACAGTAGTTTGAACCTGATACACAGTTTCTTAACCAACCACCACTTTAACCAGCTTGGTACACTGAATGCTTGGCTGTTACACAGCAGGCTGCTGGGTCTGGTGTACCCCAACCAGGTGGCCTCCCAGCTGCCAAATTGTGTGATTACAATTAGTTACCTTTATTCCTTTATCTGTTTATGTTCATTGTACTTGTTATGGTAATTGTTCACCTTAACCAGTGAAATTTGAATTCAGAAAAGAACAAGGCTCAGCATGATGGCTCATGCCTATAATCCCAGCACTTTGGGAGACCAAGGTGGGCAGATCACGTGAGCCCAGGAATTTGAGACCAACCTAGGCAACATGGTGAAACCCTCTCTTTACTAAAAATACAAAACTAGCCAGGCATGGCGGTGTGCAGCCTGTAGTCCCAGCTACATGGGAGGCTGAGGCACAAGAATTGCTTGAACCCAGGAGACGGAGGTGGCAGTGAGCCAACAGCACGCCACTGCACTCCAGCCTAGGTGACAGAGTAAGAGTCTGTCTCAAAAAAAAAAAAAAAAAAAAATGAAATTACTGCTCACTTATATGGACAAACTGAGAAGATTGGAGAGGGGATCTTAAAAGTCTAGAAGGACTCTGCACATCGATTACTTCATGAATGTTTTTAGGTTTTTGTTCTTTATAAAAACTAGGACTGGAAAACATATGTCATTCATTATGGGTGTGGCATATGAAAGAAAGACAACTTACAATTCAGTAGACTCATACTCAAAACAAGATCTTGGCCCTACTAAGATAAGCAAATAAATACATGTTTATATACATATAAAAGATTTATTTGCTAATATGTAAAATATGTAATATGGTCTTGAACTCCCTACCTCAGGTGATCCGACTGCCTCGGCCTCCCATAGTGCTGGGATTACAGGCGTGAGCCACTGCGCCTGGCCATATTTCTTATTTTTTGTAGAGATGAGGTCTCATGTTGCCCAGACTGGTCCGGAACTCCTGGCTCAAGTGATCCTCCCTACTTGGCCTCCCAAAGTGTTGAGATTATAGGCATGAGCCATCACATCTGGCCTGTTTGATTATTTAATATTTTCATTTGCTTCGTCTTTGCAAACAATATATAATTAGTAATATATAAAGTATGTATATATAAATGTATATTTATCTGCTAATCTTTGTTCTTAGGGCCAAGATCTTGTTTTGAGTTTTTTTTTTGGAGGCAGGGTCTTGCTCTGTTGACCAGGCTGGAGTGCAGTAATGCGATCTCAGGTCGCTGCAGCTTCCACCTCCCAGGCTCAAGTGATTCTCCCACCTCAACCTCCCAAGTAGATGGAAGTACAAGTGCACGCCACCTTGCCCAGCTAATTTGTGTGTGTGTGGAGACAGGGTCTCACTATGTTACTCAGGCTGGTTTTGAACTCCTGAGCTCAGGCGATCCTCCCACCTCAGTCTCCCAAAGTGCTAGGATTACATGCGTGAGACACCGTGTCCAGCCTACATTTATATTTTTTAATCAACCGTATCCTTCACTTGATACTTTATCATAAACTGTGTAGAAGACTGTAACTTCTTGAGTAAGATTTTATTATCCAAAATTGGGTAATACGATATTCATCTGTCGTATTATTCAACTTTGGCCCTGCTGAAGTACTTCCAGTGAGATTATCCCTCTTCCCCCAGCCTTTCCTTTTTTAGAGCCTCTGTGAGGAGAAGTGAGAGACAGGGATGGGCTTGTTTGTACTCTTAGAAAGGCCAAACGATACAGAACATACAACAAATGACATCACAGTGCCTAGGAAAGTTAAAGCTGCTCCTAACGGGTCTGTTTTTACCCAGGGAGAAAAATGACTACAATAGCGTTGTGTGAGTTAGATTTCCCTGTGCCTTAAAGCTGTTTTAATAAAGGATGAAGCTGTTCCTAAGTTGTTAGGTTCGTTTGTTGTACTTTTCCACTAGAAGCCCTATATCTCTTGGCAAAGGGGAGCTGCTTCACATTTTCTCAGATCCTTCAGCTCACCAGGTTGGAACGGAGAGATGATTGACATTGGAGCTCTTCAGTGGGCAGAGACTGGTGGCCTGTTTGTAAAATGCCCCAGAGGAGCAGGTGGACTGATGTCTCTGCAGACTTCACCTTCCAGAAGGCTCTAGAGAAGGGAGTAAGACACAGGTAGCAATCCCAGAGGCAATAGTCATGACTGGAAGATCTATCTTACAGTAGATCCCAAGGTGGTTAGGGAGTCCTTTTGTAACACATCTTGGTCACTGTTCAATATTACATTGCTCTAAGATCATGATGGGTTCACTGATCCCTTCATGGCTGGACATTTCTGCTCCTCATTTCTCAGAATCTTTCCTAGTAGCTTTTTTCCCCTGCTTCCCCTTCTGTTTGCCTAATACCAGTTAGTCATTTCTTCCATTACGTTATTTTTTGCCTCCTTCCCAAGGTGTGAATTCTGGTCTGAATTCATACTGCAGTCTCCATTCTTTATGTCCTTGCCCTAATCCTACTTCTTTGCTTCTGCTTTAGTTCTCATTTCTCAATAAAAATAGTGCTGCACATCTACTGTGTGCTGTGTGTGGAGCAATCTATATCTTCATAGCCTAGTACGGAAAGGAAGGGCCCTTGTTAAGGAATACGATTGTTTATTCATTTCTTCAGCATACATTTTTTTTTTTTGAGACGGAGTCTCACTCTGTCACCCAGGCTGGCGTGTGCAGTGGCGCGATCTCGGCTCACTGCAAGCTCCGCCTCCCGGGTTCACGCCATTCTCCTGCCTCAGTCTCTCCGAGTAGCTGGGACTACAGGCGCCCGCCACCACGCCCGGCTAATTTTTTTGTATTTTTAGTAGAGATGGGGTTTCACCGTGGTCTCGATCTCCTGACCTCGTGATCCGCCCGCCTCGGCCTCCCAAAGTGCAGGGATTACAAGCGTGAGCCACCGTGCCCCGCCAATTTTTTGTATTTTTAGTAGAGATGGGGTTTCACTGTGGTCTCGATCTCCTGACCTTGTGATCCGCCCACCTCGGCCTCCCAAAGTGCTGGGATTACAAGCGTGAGTCACCGCGCCCGGCCTCAGCATACATTTTTGGAGTGTCTGTGTAAGACCTTGGGAATACATGGACAAATAAGACTGTTCAGCATTTGGGAGGCCTACGTGGGAGGATCGCTTGAGCTGGGGATGTCTAGGATGCAATGAGCTGTGTTTGCATCACTGCACTCCAGCCTGGGCAACAGAATGAGAGAGACCCTGGCTCCAAAAAAAAGAAAAAAAACACCATAAAACGAAATGATCCCTTAAATAGACTTTCTTTGTATACAATTAGTTGATCTCTTTGTTCATAAAACAGTAAAGTCCTTTTAAAGAACTGCTTAGAAGATCTTTTCTTTGGCTTAGTTATTTAACATATTTCTAATGTGTTTTGTAAGAGCAGCTTAGCAATGATGAATAAAAATGAGTGTGAGCTCAGACATAGTGCTTATGCTTTTCTTAAAAGGAGGAAGGACTGTGATTTTTCTTTTTTCCTTTTTTTTTGTTTTTGAGATGGAGTCTTGCCCTGTCGCCCAGGCTGGAGTGCAGCGGCGCCATCTTGGCCCACTGCAACCTCCGCCTCCCAGGTTCAAATGATTCTCCTGCCTCAGCCTCCCACGTAGCTGGGATTAGAGGTGCCTGCCACCTCACCTGGTTAATTTTTGCAGTTTTAGTAGAGATAGGGGTTTCACCATCTTGGTCAGGCTGGTCTTGAACTCCTGACCTTGTGATCCACCCTCCTCAGCCTCCCAAAGTGCTAGGATTACAGGTGAGAACGACCGCGCCCAGCCTTTCCTTTTTTTTTTGAGACAGGGTCTTGCTCTGTCATCCAGGCTGGAGTGCTGTGATGCAGTCATGGCTCACTGCAGCCTTGACCTCCTGAGCTCAAGCGATCCTCCTTCCTCAGTCTCCCGTGTAGCTAAGATTACAGGCATGCACCACCATGCCTGGCTAATTTATTTTTAGTAGAGACAGGGTCTTGCTATGTTGCTCAGGCTGGTCTCAAACTCCTGGGCTCAAGCAGCAGTCCTCCTGCCTTGACCTTCCAAAGTGCTGGGATTACAGGTGTGAGCCACTATACCTAACCATGATTTTTCTTTGAATATTTAGGAATCCTAATAAAATGTACATTAAGAAAAGTTACAAAACAAACACAAAAAGAGAAGTTACATTGTGCTTATACTTCGAAATTTGTTTGTTTGTGTTTTGAGACAGGATCTGGGTCTGCCACCCAGGCTGGAGTGTAGTGGCATGATCATAGCTCACTGCAGCCCCAACCTTCCAGGCGCAAGTGATCCTCTCACCTCAGCCTCCTGAGTAGCTGGGACTACAGGCATGTGCCACCACACCCTCCTAATATATATTTTTTATTTTTTGTAGAAATGAGGTTTCATTATGTTGCCCAGACTGGTCTGGAACTCTTGGCTCAAGTGATCCTCCTTCCTTGCCCTACCGAAGTGTTGGGATTACATGCACAAGCCACCACATCTGGCCTGTTTGATTATTTAATTTTTTTTTTTGAGATGGAGTCTTGCTCTGTCACCCAGGCTGGAGTTCAGTGGTGTGATCTCGGCTCACTGCAACCCCTGTCTCCCGGGTTCAAGTGATTTTCCTGTCTCAGCCTCCTCAGTAACTAGGGTTATAGGTGCCCACCACCAACCCCAGGTAATTTTTGTATTTTTAGTACAGCTGGGGTTTCACCATGTTGGCCAGGCTGGTCTCGAACTCCTGACCTTGTGATCCGCCTGCCTCGGCCTCCCAAAATGCTGGGATTACAGGCGTGAGCCACCGTGCCCAGCCGATTATTTAATATTTTTATTTGCTTCCTCTTTGCAGAAATGATTTGATTGCTAGACTTATATTCAGCCATCATTAACCAAATGTGCTGAACCCTGACTCAGGGCCTTTACATCTATCACTGTGGTATTGATTTCTTTCTAGGAGGCTTTGCAGTTTGGGTCGTCTGCCTTTAATAATAGTAAGACAAAACTTTTAGATTTTATTGCCAATATGAGTTAGGAAAACAATCCAGAGAGTTTCTGTATATAATAATTGTATTTCTGTGGGGTTTTTTGGGTAGGTTCAGTAACTATTTTAGCGGGGCACAATCATCCTTCTGCCAGGGTGTATGGGTCATTTTTTTTTTCAAAAGGGAATTATTATTTTTGGTTACAAAAGTAATTGTATTGTGGTATCTATAAAGAATACTTCAAACCGAAGAGTTTTAAAATGTGTAGAATACAGAATCTGAGCTTCAGTCTACTGGCAAGATGCGATTTAGGCTGTGTGCAGTGGCTCACACCTGCAATCTTAGCACTTTGGGAAGCCGAGGGGGAGGATCGCTTGAGCTCAAGAGTTTGAGACAAGGCTGAGCAACGCAGTGGGACCCCGTCTCTATAAAAAAATTTAAAAATTAGCCTGGTGTGGTGGTGTGCGCCTGTGGTGCTAGCTACTTGGGAGGCTGTAATGGGAGGATCACTGGAGCCTGGGAAGTCAAGGCTGCAGTAAGTCATGGTTGTGCCACTGCACTTCAGCCTGGGTGACAGAGTAAGACCCTGTCTAAAAAGCAAAATAAGATGCAGTTTGGAGTGTAAAATAGAGAAGTATGGAGAGAGGTGTTTATAGGAATTGGAGAAGCCTGTGAAGAAAGATGAGCTAGAGTGTCAGGGATGACTTTATGGAGCAGGCTAGACCTGAACAGCTTGGTCGAGTATGGGTAGTTGAAGAATATCCTAGGTGAAGGACACTGGGCCAGCTAAGTCAGAGGCCCAGATATGCAGCCTTTGGAAGCCTGTTTGTATCAACGTATTGTGGATAAAGAAAGCTGTTATTCCCTGCCTCTCCCCCTAATCTGTGCTGAGAGAAAGAGTAAGAGGTCCAATCCAGTGTCTGAGAGAGTGATGACCCTTTTTCTCATCCCCAAGGACATGAAAACAAAGATCTCAACAGAGAATTCTATCCATTTTGAACCCTGTAACTAACAGTGAAATCAACCAGGAAAATCCTTCATGATTTCACCTACTTTTCATTTCATGGTATGAATACTATATACCACTAAAAATTAGTACTTTAGCTGGCTGCAGTGGTTCTTGCCTATAATCTCACCTACTCGGGAGGCTGAGGCAGGAGGATTACTTGAGTCTAGGAGTTTGAGGCTGCAGTGAGTCATGGTCGTGCCACTATATTCCAACCTGGATGACAGAGCGAGATCCTTTGTCTTAAAAAAATAAATAGGGGCCGGGCGCGGTGGCTCACGCTTGTAATCCCAGCACTTTGGGAGGCCGAGGTGGGCGGATCACGAGGTCAGGAGATCGAGACCACGGTGAAACCCCGTCTCTACCAAAAATACAAAAAAAATTAGCCGGGCGTGATGGCGGGCGCCTGTAGTCCCAGCTACTCGGAGAGGCTGAGGCAGGAGAATGGCGTGAACCCGGGAGGCGGAGCTTGCAGAGAGCCGAGATTGCGCCACTGCACTCCAGCCTGGGTGACAGAGCAAGACTCCGTCTCAAAAAAAAAAATAAATAAATAAATAATAAATAAATAAATAAATAAATAGGGCTGGGCGCTGTGGCTCTCGCCTGTAATCCCAGCACTTTGGGAGGCCGAGGCGGGTGGATCACCTGAGGTCAGAAGTTCAAGACCAGCTTGGTCAACATGGTGAAACCCTGTCTCTACTAAATATACAAGAATTAGCCGGGCGTGGTGGCGGGCGCCTGTAATCCCAGCTACTCGGGAGGCGGAAGTTGCAGTGAGCCGAGATCGCGCCACTGCACTCCAGCCTGGGCAACATGAGCGAAACTTTGTCTCAAAAAAAAATAATAATAATAATAAATAAATAGATAAAAATTAGTACTTTACTGCATAAAAGAAAACTGATTTAATATGTATTTACTTTTTTTTTTTTTTTTTTTTTTGAGATGGAGTTTCACTCTTGTTGTCCATGCTGAAGTATGATGGCTTGATCTCGGCCTTTTGCAACCTCCGCCTCCCAGGTTCAAGGGATTTTCCTGCCTCCACCTCCCACGTAGCTGGGATCACAGGCATGTGCCACCACATCCGGCTAATTTTTGTATTTTTAGTAGAGATGGGGTTTCACCATGTTGGCCAGGCTGATCTCGAACTCCTAACCTCAAGGGATCTGCCCCCCTTGGCCTCCCAAAGTGCTGGGATTACAGGCATGAACCACCGCGCCTGGCCTAGATTTTAAAATATAATCTTTGGGCTGGTGCAGTGTCTCAAGCCTGTAATCCCAGCACTCTGGGAGGACAAGGTGGGATGATCAGTTGAGGCCAGGAGTTCGAGACCAGCCTGGGTAACATAGCAAGACCCTGTATCTACAAAAAAACTTCTGTGGATTACTTTTTTTTTTTGAGATGGAGTCTCTCTCTGTCGCCTAGGCTGGAGTGCAGTGGTGTGGTCTTGGCTCACTGCAACCTCTGCCTCCCAGGTTCAAGCGATTCTCCTGCTTCAGCCTCCCAAGTAGCTGGGATTACAGGCACCTGCCACCACACCCAGCTAATTTTTGTATTTTTAGTAAAGATGGGGTTTCGCCATGTTGGCCAGGCTGGTTTCAAATTCCTGGCCTGAGGCAATCTGCCCACCTTGGCCTCCCAAAGTGCTGGGATTACAGGTGTGAGCCACTGTACCCCACCATGGATTACTTTTATAATGAGTCATAAAAAGTATAAAAAGTCCATACTTTTATACTATGTCACACATTTAGCAAATCTAAATTTTATTTTGAAACATTGAAAACTAAACAAATATTGATATAGGTGGACTTTTCTGTTTTCCATGAATCTATACAGATCATGGAGCTGTTGTGCTAATGAAAAGAAAACTAGAACTACGTTGCTGTGGGTGAAAGAAGAGGGGAGATGAATTCTTCTTGGGTTTGATAAAGGTGTATGACTGGGAAGGTCTTGGCATAGGACTTGATCACGGACTTGGAGGAGGGTGTGCTATGGCCAGACTGGGCAGAAGAGGCCAGGGATGGTAGAGGCAATAAGCATACACAGTAGAGAAGAGTTTGGGTGGCTGTGGTGCAGGGATGTGGAGTGTATTAAATGATTTATTTTTCTGGCATAAAATTAGAAGAGTACCATTCTTTTTGGAAAAAGCCCTTCTTGGAGAGAAGGAGGGACCCATCCTCCACCTAGCTCTCTTCTCTAGTGTGGCCATGTGGATGCAGGACTAAGGCTCCACCAGTTGGAGGCCTGAGGAGGCCAAAGGGATGGGTGGGGCAAGGCGGTGACTGTGTGCTGACCAGATGTTTGTGCTGTAGACCCAGGCTGTGGCTTTTGCTGCCACCTCTGGAGTGCTCATGGTGTGGGCCTGTCTTCCAAGCCTGGTCCTATAGTCCTTGCCACTCCAATATTCTGAGCATTTGATATTTTTTCCAGTAAGTTCCTTTTTGGCTTCAGACAGCTGGCTTTGTTTCTTTTGCTTGCAACCAAGAACTTTGCCTAATATATCACTTCGGTAGTTTTTAAGATAGCCTCCTCAACTAATCCAGTGCACCAGAAGAAACGTATACATGTTGAGTCAGAAGTTTTTTTGTGTGTGGGAGAGCTTTTCATTTTGTTTATGAAGCAAGCTTTAACATTTTTCCTTTTTTTTCCTCCAAGTCAGGATCTTGCTCTGTCTCCCAGGCTAGAGTACAGTGATGTGATCATGGCTCCCTGCAGCCTCATCCTCCTGGGCGCAAGCAGTTCTCCCACCTCAGCTTCCCAAGTAGCTGAGACTACAGGCATGTGCCACCTCATCTGGCTATTTTTTTTTTTTTTTTTTGGGTGGGAGAGACAAGATCTCGCTATGTTGCCCAGGCTAGTCTCAAACTCCTGGGATCAAATGATCTGTCCGTCTCAGCTTCCCAAAGTGCTGGGATTACAGGCATGAGCCACCGTGCCCTGCCCTCTCCACACTTTTTAAATTCTCTTTTTAGAATTATCTTAAATAATATTTGAGAATGTGTGAATTTTTAGTGTTTTAAATGTTGGGGGTATCAAGGACAAGATTTTTTTAAATGAATTTTTAAAATCCAAGTTTGTGAAAACAGTACGATGCTTCTTAAAATACACATATTGTAGTCTCCAAGTTCTGTCTTTATTAGCAAGAATTTATTGAGGCTTCACTTTTTGCAAAACACTATTCTCGGTGCATTGATGATTTTAAAACTGTGGACATGTCCACTGCTCTCCAGGAAGAATGCTTTTCTAAATTGATGAATTAATTGAATTACCATTAGGCATTTCAGTACAGTTGAACAAGTGGCTGCATTATGTGCCTTGGGTGGGATCAGACAGAAAAATTAAAGAAGTGGGACATAAAGTACATGGAGCAGTTAGAAAAAATGTAGGAAAGGCTGTGCTTCCGGAGTGCTTCATTTTGGATGCAAAATACAGAAGTAGTCAATCTTGGGCTCTAAGAAGTTGATAGGATTTAGGTAGAAAGGAGGGGAAAGAGTATGTTAGGAGAAGGGGACCCAGCATAACTGAGGGTGGGAATGTTTATTGCATTCCAGAGACTCTGAACTTATGAACCTGGGTCTGGCGTAGTGGTGTGGCAGGGTATCGATGGGGAGTGATAGGGGGTGTCAGCTGGCTGGGAGCTAAGGGTATAGAGCCTTGATTTGAGATAATGAGGAGTTTGGGTTTGATCCTACAGTGGGGAACCACAGTTGTCCTTCAAAGGGTTGTGGAAAGGTTTGTGTGAGAGTAGAATGCAGGGTGAACTCAATGGGGGCTACCAGAGGGAATGATTGGGAGAATGATGTTCCATTCTGGAAGTGAGAGCCATGGTAGCAGCAGAATGGAATGAAGTATTGAGTTAAGTGACACTGTAATCAAAGGATGGACAGGTTTGGTAACAGATGATATGTTAAAGATAAAGGAGGCCATGCATGGTGGCTCACGCCTGTAATCCCAGCACTTTGGGAGGCAAAAGCAGGAGAATCACTTGAGTCCAGGAGTTCAAGACCAGCCTGAGTAACATAGGGAGACCCCATCTCTACAAAAATTAAAAAAAAAAAAAATTAGCTGGGCATGGTGGTGCATGCCTATAGTCCCAGTTACTCAGGAGGCTGAGGTGGGAGGATCACTTGAGCCTGGGAGATTGAGGCTGCAGTAGATGCCATTGCACATGAGCCTGGGAGGTCGAGTGGCATGATAGTGCCACTGCACTCCAGCCTCAGTGACAGAGTGAGACGCTGTCTCAAAAAAAAAGAAAAAAGATGAAGGAGCTCATGGCTGAAGATGACTTTTAAATTTTGATCCTGGGTGACAGGAAAAATGGAAATTTAGAAGAGAGGTTGGTTTCGGAGAGAAGATGGAACTTTGGTTTTGTCATGTCGAATTTGAAGTGATGAACTGAATTCAGCTGTTGATAGTTGGAGATGTGGGACTAGAAGGGGAGTAAGAAGTTAGGACTATAGATACAGTGTGGAGTGTCAGGGACCTTGGAGAGGGAGAATAGAAAGCACGAGAGGAAGCACAAAGAAAGCAAAGCTGAGGGTAGGGCCTGAGCTTGGGGCATCATAGCACTCAAAGAGGCACTGTCATAAAAGCGGAGGTGGAAGAACATTTCACAAAGATGTGATGGGTGATAGGTCACACCTAGAGCCATCAAGTATAATGAAGACGAGATGTAGCAACAGATTTAACGATGACTTTATAAAACTGTTAGAAGGATGCTAAGATGGTTGTGTGGATTTGGGTTGATTAAATCAGGCTTTAGGAAAGAAGCACATTTTCTTCGGAGATTGGAAGGTGGATAAATGAAAAAACCCAAGAGTCTGAATTATATTGACATGAATTCGAGAAAACCCCTTCCAGATGGATCTATTCTGAGAAGGAGAGTTGTTCACCGTATTTACTCTTCCAATCGATATACTGATATGGTGATTTGAGAGGCAAGAAAAAGTCTGGCAGAGTTACTGTGGTGTGGTCAGGATTGAAGTGGTGTGGTCAGGATTGAAGTGATAGTTTTATAAGGGGGTACATTTGGAGGCTGAATGGTATTTATCCTCACAAACAATTGTGGGCCTTCTGTGTACAAAGCAGCATATAGACTCCACGGAGGATAAACTATGAGCAGGAGAGACTGTTTTAGAACTCTGGTAACTTTTTAATTTTTATTTATTTATTTATTTTTGACACGGAGTCTTACTCTGTCGCCCAGGCTGGAGTTGCAATGGCACGATCTCAGCTCACTGCAACGTCCGCCTCCCGGTTTCAAGCAATTCCCCTGCCTCAGTCTCCCGAGTAGCTCGGATTATAGGCGAGCACCGTCACACCTGGCTAATTTTTGTATTTTTTAGTAGAGATGGGGTTTCACCATGTTGGTCAGGCTGGTCTCGAACTCCTGAACTCGGGTTATCCTCCTGCCTCGGCCAAAGTGCTGGGATTACAGGCATGAGCCACTGCGCCCGGCCGAATTCTGGTACTTATAACCTAGTGGTATCAAAAGGAGATGGAATTTATATTGTTTAAGTTTTGTATATTTCCTTATCCCTTTGCATATAGACGCTGGAGAGGGGAAAGAGAACGGTAGAGATGTCCCAAGATTGGGGACTGATTCAAGAGCATGTTATAAGGTCAGAAAAATCAGAAAGTTGACTGAGAGTCAGTTTTTTTATTTGTAAAATGGGAATAAATAATACCTAATTCATGAAGTTGTTATGAGACTTGAATGAAGAAAGTAAAATGCCTCCCAGATAACGTAGTTGGTGCTGTAACGAAGGCAGGAACCACAGAAGGAATCACACTAGCCAAGAAATGATGATAATACAGTGAAATGAGTGCTGTAAAAGAACCCTCTCCAAATGCTTTAGAAATGGAAGAGTAGACAAATGCTGGATTGAGAAGTCAGACACAGTGCAGAAGGACTAGATCTGAGTGTTGAAAGATGAGTATAAATTTGCTGCTACTCCAATACAGATTGTGCAGGCATTAAAAAAAAATCAGATGCTGATCATAACAGCGTCACAAAGACAGACTGGCATGTGATCTAAAAAACATAAGAACTGGGAAAGAAAGGAAAGATTCAGTCCAGTAGATAGTGCTCTGTGAATTTACTGTGAAAGGGCTTTTATGGAAAGAGAAGAACACCTGAAGTTATAGAATCTTTACATTTGTGAACCTGGAAGTAAACATAGACATGATCTATCCAGCCACGTCGGTGAAATAAGGGAACTGGAACCAAAAAAGTGTTGAAATCTGTCTACTGTGATAATTCTGGTAAAATAATATGTACAAAGATAACACAGTTTTTTCTTCTGACAGATCCACAAAAGGAGTTAAACAAGTAGAATGCAATTTTTTTTTTTTTTTTTTTTTTTTTTTTTTTTTTTTTTGAGAGGGAGCCTTGTTCTGTCGCCCAGGCTGGAGTACAGTGGCATGATCCCAGCTTGCTGCAACCTCTGCCTCCTGGGTTCAAGTGATTCTCCTGCCTCAGCCTCCCAAGTAGCTGGGACTACAGGTGCATGCCACCATACCCGGCTAATTTTTGGTATTTTTTAAGTAGAGACAGGGTTTCACCATGTTGGCCAGGCTAGTCTCAAACTCCTGACCTCAGGTGATCCGCCCACCTTGGCCTCCCAAAGTGCTGGGATTACAGGCGTGAGCCACTGCGCCCAGCCGAATAAAAATATATTTCTAAAGCAGACTCCCAGTACCAGTATTTAAAAGAACAAAAACAGGTGGAATGAAAGGCTGTAACACAATTATAGAAGTGTAATCTATACCAACTTCAGCAGCATCTATTGCTGTTGTCACTGTTAGCTGAAGCTGCTCACGAATCCCAGCACCAGTGCATGTGTGTTGTGGGAAGAAGCTGAATTTGTCAGAAACGTGGATATTTTTGACACATTTTGAATGCCATAAAATACTTTTTAAGGCAGTTTTAGTAGTCTTCCTTCCGTTATGAAGATGTTCTACATTCACCATAGCAAATTTGGAAAATATCCTCTTTTGAGCCCATTACGTTATAAGTTACCAGAGTTCTCTCCTGCTCATAGTTTATCCTCTGTGGTGCCTACATGGTGCTCCATACACAGTAGGCCTACAATTATTTATGAGGATAAATACCATTCAGCCTCTAGTTTCCCCCAAAATGT
The DNA here is from genome assembly GCF_028878055.3 of Symphalangus syndactylus. Classification (NCBI taxonomy): domain Eukaryota; kingdom Metazoa; phylum Chordata; class Mammalia; order Primates; family Hylobatidae; genus Symphalangus; species Symphalangus syndactylus. Next base: position 37,309,439 of record NC_072445.2, read on the forward strand.
ATGAAGGAAATTATTCTCTTTAATCATTCTGGCTTTAAATTTTATAACATTGTGTTTGATTTATATACAATTCCTTCCCCCCTGCCCCCCATGGGACCTCTCTTTGTTGCCCAGGTTGGCCTCGAACTCCTGAGTTCAAGTGATCCTCCCACCTCAGCCTCCTGAGTAGCTTGGGCTACAGGATTAGATTATATACAATTTGATAATCTGTTTTTTCACATATAATATGCAATTTATCCTAATTTGAATTCTGCATACACTTTTTTTTTTTTGAGACGGAGTCTTGCTCAGTCGCCAGGCTAGAGTGCAGTGGCGCGATCTCAGCTCACTGCAAACTCCGTCTCCTGGGTTCACGCCATTCTCCTGCCTCAGCCTCTCGAGTAGCTGGGACTACAGGTGCCTGCCACCACACCCGGCTAATTTTTTGTATTCTTAGTAGAGACGGGGTTTCCCCATGTTAGCCAGGATGGTCTCGATCTCCTGACCTTGTGATTTGCCCGCCTCAGCCTCCCAAAGTGCTGGGATTACAGGTGTGAGCCACTGCGCCCGGCTATATATATTTTAAAGCCTGTCAAATTTAGTGGGGGCGGGGATGGGGGGTAGATGACAGTGTTAAGCCAGAAAAGAAGGTAGTATTATTGACCTGTAATTGATAGATTATTGGTTTATTTTTCTCCAACCACACAAGGTTTACTTTTTTTTTTAAAGATGGAGTTTCGCTCTTGTTGCCCAGGCTGGAGTGCAATGGCATGATGTGGGCTCACCGCAACCTCTGCCTCCTGGGTTCAAGCGATTCTCCTGCCTCAGCCTCCCGAATAGCTGGGATTATAGGCATGTACCACCACACCTGGCTAATTTTGTATTTTTTGTACAGATGGGGTTTCTCCAGGTTGGTTAGGCTAGTCTTGAACTCCTGACCTCAGGTGATCTCCCCACCTCGGCCTCTCAAAGTGCTGGGATTACAGGCATGAGCAACTACACCTGGCACAAAATACACTTAAAAAAAAAGTGACACTTGGCCATCAGAGAAATGCAGATCAAAACCACAATGAGATACCATCTCACACCAGTTAGAATGGTGATCATTAAAAAGTCAGGAAACAACAGGTGCTGGAGAGGATGTGGAGAAATAGGAACACTTTTATGCTGTTGGTGGGACTGTAAACTAGTTCAACCATTGTGGAAGACAGTGTGGCAATTCCTCAAGGATCTAGAACTAGAAATACCATTTGACCCAGCGATCCCATTACTGGGTATATACCCAAAGGATTATAAATCATGCTGCTCTAAAGACACATGCACATGTATGTTTATTGCAGCACTATTCACAATACCAAAGACTTGGAACCAACCCAAATGTCCATCAATGATAGACTGGATTAAGAAAATGCGGCACATATACAACATGGAATACTATGCAGCCATAAAAAAGGATGAGTTCATGTCCTTTGTAGGGACGTGGATGAAGCTGGAAACCATCATTCTGAGCAAACTATCACAAGGACAGAAAACCAAACACCGCGTGTTCTCACTTATAGGTGGGAATTGAACAATAAGAACACTTGGACACAGGGTGGGGAACATCACACACCAGGGCCTGTCGTGGGGTGGGGTGGGGGGAGGGATAGCATTAGGAGATATACCTAATGTAAATGATGAGTTAATGGGTGCAGCACACCAACATGGCACGTGTATACATATGTAACAAATCTGTACGTTGTGCACATGTACTCTAGAACTTAAAGTATAATACAAAAAATATTAAAAAAGTGACACTTAGCCAACCATCTTAAAGAATTATAATTCTCATCTTGCCAGTCTATTTCCCCAGTGCTCATTAATAAGAATTAGTGTGATTCTCTATTCTAATCAGTGAACCACATAAACTGACTGATATCTCTAATGGTTTCAGAAAGGATCTCATAAGGAATCAATAACAATTTAGTAGTGATTGTACTTTCCTGTTTCTCACATTGAATCTTCATCTGCTGAGTGTGAGACTTGCTATCTTCAAAGCATTTTTTCTTTTTTTTTTTGAGACATAGTCTTGCTTTGTCAGTGGCGTGCAGTGGTGCAATCTCAGCTCACTGCAACCTCCATGTCCTGGGTTCAAGCAATTCTCCTGCCTCAGCCTCCCAAGTAGCTTGGACTACTGGCACGCCACCACGCCCAGCTAATTTTTTTATTTTTAGTGGAGACGAATTTCACCATGTTGGCCAGAATGGTCTCGATCTCTTGACCTCGTGATCCGCCTGCCTCGGCCTCCCAAAGTGCTGGGATTACAGGCATGAGCTACCACGCCTGGCCCAAAGCATTTTCAGTAGCCATAAAGTTGCTCTTTAAAGACACGGCAAAGCGGTATTAGACTTTTTTTTTCTTTTTTTGAGATGGAGTCTTGCTCTGTTGCCCAGGCTGGAGTGCAGTGGTGCGATCTCGGTTCACTGCAACCTCTGCCTCCCAGGTTCAAGCGATTCTCCTGCCTTAGCCTCCCGAGTAGCTGGGATTACAGGCATGTGCCACCACGCCCAGCTAATTTTTGAATTTTTAGTAGAGACTAAAAATTTAGTTTCACCATGTTGGTTAGGCTGGTCTTGAACTCCTGACCTCAGGTGATCCACCTGCCTCGGCATCTCAAAGTGCTGGGATTACAGGTGTGAGCCACTGCGCCCGGCCAGTATTAGACATTTTTAATGCATTTTTTCTTTGTTGGTGATTGTCATCAACAGTACAACAACTATAACAAAAATCGTGTTTATGTTTTAGCCAAAGAAAATATGTGAGAATTCACCCAGAGGTGCTGGACTTCACTGGCTTGATGGTCAGCTTAGTCTAAAATAACACCATTGTTCAGCTTGTCAAGTCCTGTCCAGGGAAGGAAGTTGGACATTGGTTTCCCATATTTGGCTCAACCAGTGTGTGACAGACACTGTTGTTTGGCTGACCCCACATCCTGAACCCTCTTTTCGCTAAATACTCATTTCCCAGTTTTCTATGCAATTAGGAGTGGCTGTCTGACCCAGAAGCAGAAGTTTGCTGAAGAACAGATGTGACTGGCACTATTACTTCCGTCATCTGCCTTGGACGTTGACATTGTATCTGGAGTTGTAGCCGCCACTTTGAGGCCATGAGGAGGAATGAGAGAGTGCAAAGATACAGAGTCAGGGCCTTGATGGCATCAAGTGGTCAGACCAGCTCCAGTAGCTGTCTTCCTCAGATTTCTGTTAGTGAGAAAAGTAAGTTCCTATTTATTTTAGCCAGCATTATTCAGGTTTAGATTCATAGAGCATAGTGGAGATGACTTGTAGAATGGTGCCAAGAAGGCAGCAGAAACTATCCATTAGGGCAGGTGCAAATGGTCATAAATGTTCTATGGATAATCTGTTTGGATTTTGAGTAATAACTTGCTATATTCTTTGAGGAGTCACCAATTCTTAAAAATAAATCAAGAAAAATGTAGTGTTTTCTAAATGTTATGTTTCAGGGCTTTATTCAAATATAACTTTAAAAAATTTGTTTTCAGGTAATAGACATTATAAACTGCCTCTAGGAAACCTCAGATTTGTCCCTAAGATTATGAATATTATGTACCTTTCACCAGTGGCATGTGTTAGTCATACTAGGAAGAGTCAGGATTAGGGTCTCTGGGTCCTTGGAGTTTCTACCAGCCAGCTGCCTAATACTGCCAAGTTTCCTGAGAAGACTCTCCAGGCACCTGCTCTGTTTGTGGTTTATTCAGTTATAATAAGTTATAATATTCAGTAGAATTTAAAAAAATCTTTTCATTGTACTGAAGTAACATGGTAAATGACTTTAGATCACAGTATGTTGATTTTTCTTAGATAAAGGCTTCCTTGTCTTTGATGTTGCCCTCTTAAGTCACACACTGTCACATCATGGTCTTTAATTTCCTTCCTAGTACCTATCACTGTTTGACATTATCTTACTTACCTGTTTACAAGACCCCTCTCCTTAACTGTGACTTCATCAGAGCAGCCGTCTCCTCTGTCTTGCTTACCATCGTAACCCCATCGCCTAGACAAAAGTCTGACACACATCTTAATGTTTGGAATTTTTGCCTTTGAACTTTAAGAAAACTACTGGCTTATTTCATATTTTTAGATTAATTTTGTTTCTGAATGATGAAAGAAGAGAGATTTCAGGATGCTTTTTTCAAATATCCTTTTGTAAATACTGTTGTAGCTATGAGTAACTTAACCCCCAGTAAATAAAAAGTCAAGATGGAGATAGTCTTCATTATATATTTTTCTCTTGTGTAGTCATTTTGGTGAGTTGAATTTAACGTACAGATCTGGTAGAAATCATTTTGAAAGAAATTTGCAGAATTGTATTTATGTTCCTTGTTAACATACATTTCTATACAAGTTTTCCTTCTATATCTTGTGTTCAACCAGTGGTCTATTACAGGTACCCAATAAACAGTATAGAACTAATTCAAAATCAGCTAGGCTGCTAAGGGAGTTGAACTGTGAGGAAGCTTCTCAAGATCCACTCCAGAAAACAGACAATGAATTACTTATTAAACAGAGCTACTGTTGAGCCGGGCGCGGTGGCTCACTCCTGTAATCCCAGCACTTAGGGAGGCCGAGGCGGGCGGATCACGAGGTCAGGAGATCAAGACCATCCTGGCTAACATGGTGAAAGCTGGTCTCTGCTAAAAATACAAAAAATGAGCCAGGTGTGGTGGCAGGCGCCTGTAGTCTCAGCTACTCAGGAGGCTGAGGCAGGAGAATGGCGTGAACCCAGGAGGCGGAGCTTGCAGTGGGCTGAGAGCATGCCACTGCACTCCAGCCTGGGCGACAGAGCAAGACTCTGTCTGAAAAACAAAAAACAAAAGCAGAGCTACTGTTTCATACGTTGATGCTTAAACCTGGGAGTTTGTGAGCCACCAGTTGAAAATTGCTGTCTGAGATTCATCTATACTGTGTTTGTTTTTCCCCTGTACTATGTTTTAATGATATGATTTAATGACAGCCATATAAACCAGACTTTCTCTCCTCCATGCCCTGGACCCCAGGGGATTGTATGCTGCTGCACTTCTTTGCTTTATGAGGTCTTCTGGCCTGTGCCTTTCCAGATCAGTTATTCCTCCAAGAGTTCAGGTCCCTTCTCAAGCTTGTAAAGAGGTAGGCCTTCTCGGGCTCCAGCTACTTGGTAGGGAAGAAGGAGAGGAAAAAAAGCAGCTTGAAGTAGTCCTAATATGAAAACATCCCAAGAAAGAAACACCCGAAAACAATATTCTTTATGGAAGATGCAGCTTTCTTTTTTCTGAGATGGAGTCTCCCTCTGTCGCCCAGGCTGGAGTGCAGTGGCATGATCTCAGCTCACTGCAACCTCTGCCTCCTGGGTTCAAGTGATTCTTCTGCCTCAGCCTCCCAAGTAGCTGGGCCTACAGGCGCATGCCGCCACGCCTGGCTAATTTTTGTATTTTTAGTAGAGGCGGGGTTTCAGCATATTGGCCAGTCTGGTCTCGAACTCCTGACCTCGTGATCCGCCTGCCTCAGCCTCTCAAAGTGCTGGGATTACAGGTGTGAGCCACTGCGCCCGGCCAGGATACAGCTTTTAACCTCTCCATTCTTTTGGCAGTCCTGAGCTTTCCCCACTCCCCAGAATGGTAGCCAGTTTTGCCCATGGCACAGCTCTTCCTTCTCCATCTTTTCTTCTTTCTAGGGTATGAAGCAATGCTCTGAGCTTCCTTAGAGCAGCAGTGTCCAAATGCAAGGCTAGAAGCAAGTTTTTATTTTATGGTAAAGTGAGAAAAAGAAAGCCAATGTATGTATAAGTGCATTGGAAAGTTGCCACTTGTCTTTTGTTCTGAAATTAGGTTTGTCCTAGTGTTTTTGGTACTAAAATGTTCTTTATGAACTGGATGGTCATGCTGGATGGTACTTATGTTTAATCTTTTATTTACTTACATGACAAAATATGATATTGGCAACTATTAGTACCTTATTAAATTTTTTTTTCTTTTTTATTTTTAATGAGATGGAGTCTCACTCTTGTCGTCCAGGCTGTAGTTCAATGGTGCGATATCGGCTCGCTGCAACCTCTGCCTCGCAGGTTCAAGCAATTCTCTTGCTTCAGCCTCCTGAGTAGCTGGGATTGCAGGCGCACGCCACCACTCCCGGCTGATTTTTGTGTTATTAGTAGAGACGGGGTTTTACCATGTTGGCCAGGCTGGTCTCGAACTCCTGACCTCAGGTGATCCACTCACCTCAGCCTCCCAAAGTGCTAGTATTACAGGTGTGAGCCACTGCGCCCGGCCAATTTATTAAAATGTTTTTAGGTCAGGCATTGTGGCTCACACCTGTAATCCCAGCATTTTGGGAGGCTGAGGCGGGCAGATTACTTGAGGAGTTCGAGACCAGCCTTGCCAGCATAAAAAAATCCTGGCTCTACTAAAAATACAAAAATTAGCCAGGTATGTGCTCGCCTGTAATCCTAGCTACTTGGGAGGCTGAGACAGGAGAATCGCCTGAACTCAGGAGGCAGAGGTTGCAGTGAGCTGAGATTGTGCCACTGGACTCCAGCCTACGTGACAGAGCGAGACTCTGTCTCAAAAAAAATTTTTTTTAATTGTGGTAAAATATATGTAATGTAAAATTTGCACAACTTTAGCTATTTATAAGTGTACAGTTCAGTGGCATTAAGTACATTCACATTGTTGTGCAACTATCACTTCTGTCCATCTCAAGAACGTTTTCATCTTCACAAACTGATACTCTGTACCTATTAAGCAATAAGCCCCAGCCAGATATGGTGGCACACCTTGCAGTCCTAGCTGCTTGGGAGGCTGAAGGGCAAGGATTGCTTTAGCACAGGAGTTCGAGGCTGCAGTAAGCTATGATCATGCCACTGTACTCCAGCCCGGGCAACAGAGTGAGACCCTGTCTCTAAAAAACAAAACAGTAAGTTCCCATTCTGGCCTCCTCTCTGCCCCTGGCAACTACCTTCCCTCCCTCCCTCGCTCCCTCCCTTCTTTCCCTCTCGCTCTTTCTCTCTCTCTCTCTCCTCTCTCTCTCTCCTCTCTCTCTTTCTCTCTCTCACTCTTTCTCTCTCTTTCCTTTCTTTCTCTCTTTTCTTTTTTCAACAGGGTCTTGCTCAGTCACCCAGGCTAGAGTTCAGTGGCAAAATCATGACTCACTACAGTCCCAACCTCCTCAGCTCAAGTGATTCTCCCACCCCAGCCCTCCCCAGTAGCTAGGATTATAGGCATGCATCACCATGCCCAGCTACTTTTTTATTTTTATTTTTGGTCTTCCCATGTTGCCCAGGCTGGTTTTGAACTCCTGGGCTCAAGTGATCTGCTGGCCTTGGTCTCCCAAAGTGCTGAGATTACAGATGTGAGCCTGACCCATTTTACTTATTTTTAAAAAAATATTATTTATTTATTTATATATATTTTTTGAGACAGAGTCTCGCTCTGGCTCTCAGGCTGGAGTGCAGTGGCGCAATCTTGGCTCACTGCAACCTCTACCTCCGGGGCTCAAGCAATTCTCCTGCTTCAGTCTCCTGAGTAGCTGGGATTACAGGCTTGCACCACCACCCCTGGCTAATTTTTGTATATTAGTAGAGACGGGCTATCACCATGTTGGCCAGGCCAGTCTTGAACTCCTGACCTCATGTGATCCACCTGCCTCGGCCTCCCAAAGTTCTGGGAATACAGGCGTGAGCCCCGTACCCGGCCTGTATTTATTTTCAGAGATGAAGTCTTGCTGTGTGACCCAGACTCGTCTCGAACTCCTGGCCTCAAGGGATCCTCTTGCCTCAGCCTCTTGTATAGCTGGGAATACAGACATGAGCCACTATGCCCCCATTCTACTTTCTATCTCAATGAATTTGACTACTCCAGGTATCTCATAAGTGGAATCATATAATTTTTGTCTTTTTGTGACTGGTTTATTTCACTTAGCATGATGTCTTCAGAGTTTATTCGTCTTGCAACATGTGTCAGAATCTTATTCCTTTTTAAGGCTAAATAATATCCCAGCACTTTATTTATTTATTTATTTATTTATTTATTTATTTATTTATTTTTGAGACAGAGTCTTGCTCTGTTGCCAGGCTGGAGTGCAGTGGCGCAATCTTGGTTCACTGCAACCTCTGCCTCCCAGGTTCAAGTGATTCTCCTGCCTCAGTCTCCTGAGTAGCTAGGACTACAGGTGCCTGCCACCATGCCTGGCTAATTTTTGTATTTTTAGTAGAGATGGGGTTTCATCATGTTGGCCAGGCTGGTCTCAAACTCCTGGCTTCAGGTGATCCACCCACCTTGGCCTCCCAAAGTGCTGGGATTACAGGTGTGAGCCACCTTGCCTGGCCGATTTATTTTAAAAACTTGTCTGTGAAATTTTAAAAATCTGGAAATTACTTGTCAACATCGTGTCCTGGATGGACTAATATTTTACTGATTGGTTCTTTTATTTTTTTATTTTTTCATTTTTTTTTTGAGACGAAGTCTCGCTCTGTCACTCAGGCTGGAGGGCAGTGGCGTGATCTCAGCTCACTGCAAGCTCCGCCTCCCGGGTTCATGCTGTTCTCCTGCCTCAGCCTCCCAAGTAGCTGGGACTACAGGCGCCCGCCACCATGCCCAGCTAATTTTTTGTATTTTTAGTAGAGACGGGGTTTCACCGTGGTCTTGATCTCTTGACCTCGTGATCCGCCCACCTCAGCCTCCCAAAGTGCTGGGATTACAGGTGTGAGCCACCGCACCCGGCTGATTGGTTCTTCTAATAATTATTTGTTGCACTTCATATGCACTCTACTGGATGCTATTGGATGCTAATCACAAACCCTGCCTGAGTTTGTGATTTATGATGTGAGGTAAAGCTTCACTTACTAAGGTAAAGGTTGGGCAAAAGTACCGTATTTGTGAAGAATAGAGAGGATTTGTGTATGACTTCCCATTGTTTAGACTTGTTCTGTTGTTGTTGTTGTTGTTTTAATATCCTAGGCCATGGCAGACCATTGTTTAGATTTAGAAACTGTCAGTAGCACTTGTATTTTTAAAATCAATTTATTAAAAAAAAATTCTACAGAAGGCAAACAACAGGTTGAGCTGCTGTCGGATATATTGGAAATGATAAGGGAGTTTTATAATGCTAGAGTACAAAGGGCTTGGTTTGTAGATGAGGACAAAACCTTAGTAAGTTTATTTATATTCAGTTATATTTACAATAATTTACAGTAAGACAACTTGTCAGCTGTTAACTGTTTCCTCCACCAGTCATGTTTTCTGACTTTTTACAATCATATTACATGTTTCTTCATTCTTGATGCCCAACAGAGGTAGGTAAAAACAGCCTTTGTAATATAATAATTTGACAGCAATAGAAAACAGCAGCAGAAAAATTTGTTACTTAAAACAGAGCATGGTCAAGTTTAGTCTTACTTGAGAGCTTGACACAGTCTGGTTAGTTAGCAACTAGCTTCCTTGTTAGCGTCTCTGGAATAGAGGAGAAACAGACGTTGGACGACAACCATGGTGAAACCCCGTCTCTACTAAAAATACAAAAATTAGCTGGGCATGGTGGTGGGTGCCTGTAATCCCAGCTACTTGGGATGCCAAGGCAGGAGAATCGCTTAAACCTGGGAGGAGGAGGTTGCAGTGAGCTCAGGTCGCACCACTGCACTCCAGCCTGGGTGATGGAGCAAGACTCTATCTCAAAAAAAGAAGAAAAAAATTACTGCTGGGAACTGATTATGATTATTTCTATTGTGAGGGTGATTGTGGGGGTAGGAGGAACTTTTCTGACATTTCAGAAGGCTGGCTCCTTAGTGTTGAACTGGACATGGGAAAGTTACAAATGTGCAATTACTAAAAATACATGCTGATCAGAACTCTCACCTAACCCATGCTTAATACATCTATTTTGGGCCCTGTTTCCCACTGCCAAGACTCTCTAATCTCTCACAACTGCTGAGTTTGCTTCTTACCCTTAAGTGACAAGCCTGCTTCCCTTACTCCCCTTCATGAGTTAGGATAAAAATTCAGTCATTTTTCAGTAATGAGGTAGATGAGCAGTTAAGTCTGCCCTTTATTTACCTTTGGTTATTTGCCATTTCTGCTAATCTCTTTTGCATAGTTGCCTGCCTTTAGTGAAAGTGACTAAATGCCAGTACTTGTTAACTTGCAAAGGAACTCAAGTAATCTTTTATCCTTCATGAGTTGAGATATGGATCTGGAGGACCCCCAGACTCTGCTGCCCTAGAACACAATAAACTTTGGTGTGGCTGTTAGCATATTATGCAACCTCTCAGTTCATAAACCAGCTATGAATGTCTGTTAGCTTTTGATTACCCAGCAAAGTAGAGGGGAAAACCACGTCCTGGCAGGTTTGAGTGTTGTGCTCAATCGTTAACTGTATATTCTGAGCACATTTTACTAGTCTAAGCTGTTAGAATCCATGTGCCGTATAGAACTGAAGCTACCGAAAGCTCTTTATTCGGATGCAAATTCTCAGGACTATCATGAGTGTTAGCTCATGGTAGCTAGTGCTGCAGCAGTCAAATGGAGACAGGTGGTGTATGGAAATAATGGCTTTAGAGTCACATCTGAAGTTCAGGTCTGAATTATCCTCTTTAAGCCAGTTTCCTCAAGTGTAAAATAGAAATATATCCACTAATACCATCTGATTCCTAGGGTTATTGTGAGAATTTAATTAGGTTATATTTACATGAATAGAACTTGGGGCTGGGCGCAGAGACTCACACCTGTAATCCCAGCACTTTGGGAGGTTGAGGTGGGGGGATCACTTGAGGTCAGGAGTTTGAGACCAGCCTGGCCAATATTGTGAAACCTTGTCTCTACTAAAAATGCAAAAATTAGCTGGGCATGGTGGCAGGCCCCAGCTACTCAGGAGGCTGAGGCAGGAGAATCACTTGTTACTAATAATTTTTTGAGTTTACATTGAACCTTTAGTGATTTGTTGAGGTAATCTAGCATATAATTTAAAAATATTTTTAATCCATGAGCTAGCCCACTAGCTCATACCTGTAATCCCAGCACATTGGGAGGCCAAGGCAGGAGGATCTCTTAAGGCCAGAAGTTTGCCACCAGCCTGGGCAACGTAGCAAGACCCCATCTCTACAAAAAATAAAATTAGCCAGGTGTGGTGGCATGCTCCTGTAGTCCCAGCTACTCTGGAGGCTGAGGTGGCAGTGAGCTATGATCATACCACTGCACTCTAGCCTGGGGTACAGAGCAAGACCTTGTCTCTCCTTCTCTCTGTATGTGTGTGTGTGTATGTATAATGAATGTATGTTTAATACTGTTAAAAATAGACTTTACTTTTTAGAGCAATTTTTGGTTCATAGCAAAATTGAGTATAAAGTACAGAGTTCCCATAGGTCCCCTGCCTCCACAGGCAATCTCCCTCACTATCAGCATCCTGAACACAGTGGTACATTTGTTACAGTCAGTGAGCCTACCACGACACATGATTATCACCCAAAGCCCATACTTTACATTAGAGTTCTCTCTTGCTGGTGTACTTCCTATGGATTGGACAAATGTATGCACCAGACAGAGTAGTTTCACTGCCCTAAAAATTCTCTGTTCTTTCTCCACCTATTCATCCCTCCCTCTCTGCTCACCCCTAACAACCACTGATCTACTGTCTTCATAGTTTTGCCTTTTCCAGAATGTTATTTAGTTGGAATCATATAGTATGTGGCCTTTTCATGTTGGCCTCTTTCATTTAGTAATATGCATTAAAGTTTCCTCTATGTCTTTTCATAGCTTGATTGAGTACTGAATAATATTCCTTTATGTGGTTGTACCACACCTTATTTATCCATTCACCTACTGAAGGACATCATGGTTGCTTCCAAGATTTTGGCAATTATGAATAAAGCTGCTATAGACATACATGTGCAGGTTTTTGTGTGACTTGTTTCTAACTTTTTGGGTTAAATACCAAGAAGTATGATTGTGTTATCATAGAGTAAGAGTATATGCAGTTTTGTAAGAAACTGCCAAACTGTTTTCCAAAGTGGCTGTACCATTTTGTATTCACCCCAGTGAGCAAATGAGTTTCTGTTGCTCCACATCCTCACCAGCATCTGGTGGTGTTCAGTGTTCTGGATTTTGGCTATTCTAATAGGTGTTAAGTAGTGCCTTCTTCTTGTTTCATTTGCATTTCCCTGTTGACATATGATGTGAAACATCTTTTTATATTTATTTACCATCTGCATATGTTCTTTTACAAATTATTTTTTAGAGACAGGGTCTCACTCTGTCACCCAGGCTAGAGTGCCAGTGGTGTGATCATAGCTCACCGTAACTGAACTCCTGGGCTCAAGTGATCCTCCCACCCCAGCCTCCCAAGTAGCTGGGACTGCAAGTGCACACCACCACACTGGCTAATTTTTAAAATTTTTTATAGAAATGGGGTCTTGCTATGTTGCCCAGAGTGATGTCAAACTCCTGACCTCACGCAGTCGTCCTGCCTCAGCCTTTCAAAGTGCTAGGATTATAAGTATGAGCTATTGCTCCTGGCCCCATATATATATATTTCTTCATGAGGTGTCTGTTCACATCTTTTGCTCATTTTTTAGTTGGGTTTTTTAATTGTTGAATTTTAAATGTCTTTTGTATATTTTGGATGAATCCTTTATCAGATAAGCCTTGTGCAAATATTTTTTTTCCATCCTGTGGCTTGTGTCTTCTCATTCACTTGGTATTTGTTACATTTTAACTTATTTTCCAGGGGGAAAAAAACTAGTTATTTGAGCTTTTTCTGCATGTGTGTCTATGGGAGAGGGAGAGAGAATAGGAGTAACATTTTCCAGTCTTACTAAATGGTCATTCTGCTTTCCTTCAAAAGTTAAGTAGTTATTATAGACAATCTTTTTTTTGTTTGTTTTTGAGATGGTGTCTTGCTCTGTCACCTAGTGGCACAATCTTGATGATCTCGGCTCACGGCAACCTCTGCCTCCTGGGTTCAAGTGATTCTCCTGCCTCAGCCCCCTGAGTAGCTGGGATTACAAGTGCCCACCACCACACCAGGCTAATTTTTGTATTTTTAGTAGAGACAGGGTTTCACCATGTTGGCCAGGCTGGTCTCGAATTCCTGACCTCAGGTGATCCACCCACCTTGGCCTCCCAAACTGCTGGGATTGCAGGCGTGAGTCACTGTGCCCGGCATTTGTTTTGTTTTGTTTTTTGGTTTTTGGTTTTTGGTTTTTTTTTGAGACAGGGTCTCACTCTGTTGCGCAGGCTGGAGTGCAGTGGCACAATCACCACTTACTGCAGCCTTGCAGCCTCGACCTCCCCAGGCTCAGGTGATCTTCCTTCCTCAGCCTCCTGAGTGGGTGGGACTACAGGCACGTGCCACCATGCCTGGCTAAATTTTTGTATTTTTTGTAGAGATGGGGTTTTTCCATTTTGTTGGGCTGTTCTCCAGCTCCTGGACTCAAGCAATCTGCTCGCTTCAGCCTCCCAAAGTATAGACATTCTTTAAACTAGTTTTAGCATGTCACACCCACTAGAGTGGAAAATAACAAGTGTTAGTGAGGATGTAGAGAAATTGGATACCTTATACATTGCTGGTGGGAATGCAGAATGGCTCAGCTGCTGTGGAAGTTTAGTGGGTCCTCAGAAACTTAAATGTAGAATTATGTTTGATCCAGCAGTTTCACTTTTAGGTATGTACTTAAAGGGATTGAAAAGCTTGTACTCAAACATTTGTAGAGGAATGTTCAGCACTGTTTACAATAGCTAAAAGGTAGAAACAACCAAATGTTAACCAGTAGATGAATGCATAAACACATTGTGGTATATGGTGTATACATAAATTGGAATGTTATTCAGCTATAAGGAATGAGGTAGTGATACATGCTACAATGTGGATGAACCTTTCAAATATGCTAAGTGAAAGAAGACAGACACTAAAGGTCACATATTTATTGTATGATTCCATTTATATGAAGTATGCAGAATAAGCAATCCATAGGTACAAAAAACAAATTGATGGTTGACAGGAAGTGGGAGGGTGGGGACAGGGACTAACTGCTAAATGGGTATCAGGTTTTTTTTTGGCTTGTTTGTTTGTTTTAGACAGTCTTGCTCTTGTCCCCCAGGCTGGAGTGCAGTGGCACGATCTCGGCTTACTGCAGCCTCCACCTCCCAGGTTCAAGCAATTCTCTTGCCTCAACCTCCCAAGTAGCTGGGACTACAGACACCCGCCACCACACCTGGCTAATTTTTTGTATTTTTAGTAGAAACGGGGTTTCACTGTGTTAGCCAGGATGGTTTTGATTTCTTGACCTCGTGATCCGCCCGCCTCGGCCTCCCAAAGTGCTGGGATTACAGGCATGAGCCACCGCGCCTGGCCGAATTCTCAATCTTAAATGTAGTTGTTACCTGGCTTTTTCTATGTTTCATTGTGATAACTCCTTATCTTCCTAAATTGAGTAAATGTTATTTCTAGTAGAATAAAACAGTCTGATGGTTAAATTTAATTCATTTCAGAACACAAAAATTTGTGAAATGGTACTTGAAATTACATAAAAATATTTTCCCTGCAATAACTATCTTTCTATCTTAATTTTCTCCTGTATAGTTAATGTATTATTCCTGGCCCACCATATGATTGGCTGTTTTTTTCGTTCTCATGTTTGTAAGAACGATAAACTTGAATTCATACATCTGTGAAGAGCTGTTTGTGCCCTGTCTACTCTCTGGTTATTGCTCCTCTGCCCAGCCCTAGCTCTGGCCCCCCTGTGAGGCATGGGTTTCATATCTCATGGCTCTAGCTGGGCATCTGGCCAGGCCATCATGGTTTACAATCTATTGGTATAAAGTAAAAATTTCTTTTTTAGTTTAAAAAATAATTTCCACATAATCACTTGATTGTGCTTATGTGTGGAATTAGTATTACTAACCTGTGAAAATTTTCTGTGTCTCCTTTGAAATAATAAGCCATAGGATGGAGTTAGGAACCCATTATAACAGTAACAAAAAAGAATAAACTTAAGACGTAGATAAGGTCTGTGCAGAGAAAACTTTTTAAATGTTACTGAAAAAACTTGAAAAAGTATCTTGCTCATAGGTGGGAAGTTTCAACATCCTGTCGATTCTTGTAAATTAATCTATAAATTCAACTTGATTCTTGTAGAAATTATAAGGGGTGTGTGTGTGTGTGTGCGTATGTAAACCACTCATGCAGTTTCTGATTTCAAATGGATAAGAAACCTTGGAGGAAAAGCCAGTAAAACTCTGAAAAAGAAGAGTGAAGGGCAAGTATGGTGATGTTAGCCCCATGAAACAATATTGCAGACTGTGGTACTTAAAATAGAATGTTACTAAGCTGGATCATGAATTGGCAAATGAATCAATAGAACCGAATAGATAGTCCAGAAGTAGACTTCAATGCATATAGGAACAACTAGCAAATACCTGGAAAAAAGTATAGTTGGATTCTTTCCTCATATTTATAATCAGAATAATTTTTACATAGATGGGAAGTACAAACATTAAAAACTACGGCCATAAATTACTAGAAGAAAACCTGGGATAATTTCATTGTAATCTTGGACTGAGGCAGGACCTTCTAATTATGCTAATTCAAGTTATAGAAGAAAAGATTTGAAGGACCTTCATGAATGAAAAGCTATACCTTGCTTATGGATTAGAAGACTTCAGTTTTTTCTGAAATCTATTTGGTTTTATAATACTAATCAAAATCTCAGCAGGTTTCTTCTTTTAAAAAATAATAAATTCATTCTAAAATATATGAAAGTATAAATGGCTAAGAATAACCAATGCATTAAATTTTTTTTTTTTTTGCAGGGTGCAGGGGATATAGGGTCTTGCCCTGTCGCCCAGGATGCAGTATAGTGGGATGATCACAGCTCATTGCAGCCTTAACCTCCCAGGCTTAGGCGCCCCTCCCACCTCAGCCTCCCTAGTATTGCTGAGACTACAGGT
Source organism: Symphalangus syndactylus (assembly GCF_028878055.3). Taxonomy (NCBI): domain Eukaryota; kingdom Metazoa; phylum Chordata; class Mammalia; order Primates; family Hylobatidae; genus Symphalangus; species Symphalangus syndactylus. The sequence goes on from NC_072445.2 coordinate 37,325,385, forward strand.
GCTCACTACCATGCCCCGCTAATTTTTTAGTTTTTATAAAGATAAGGTTTTGCCATGTTGTCCAGGCTGGTCTGGAACTCCTGGGCTCAAGCAGTCCACCTGGCCTCCCAAAGTGCTAGGATTACAGGCATGAGGCACCATGCCTGGCCTAAAAAAAACCTTTTATTATGGAAAACTTAAAACTTCTTCCGAAGTGGACTCAGTAGTATAGTGAACCCCCATGTACTCCTCAGTCAGCTTCAACTGTTACCAGCTCATGGCCAATTTTGTAGGATGTATATTTGTAATCACTCCTCCCCCTCCACTATTATTTTGGGTCAAATCGTAAACACCATATGATTTTATCTGTAATTTTTCAGTAAGTGCTTCTAAAACAGAATACTGTCTTTAAAAAATAACCACAATTTGGCCGGGCGTGGTGGCTCATGCCTGTAATCCCAGCACTTTGGGAGGCCGAGGCAGGCGGATCACGAGGTCAGGAGATCGAGACCATCCTGGCTAACACAGTGAAACCCTGTTTCTACTAAAAATACAAAAAATTAGCTGGGCATGGTGGTGGGCGCCTGTAGTACCAGCTACTTGGGAGGCTGAGGTAGGAGAATGGCATGAACCTGGGAGGCGGAGCTTGCAGTGAGCCAAGATCACGCCACTGCCCTCCAGCCTGGGCGACAGAGCGAGACTCTGTCAAAAAAAAAAAAAAAAAAAAGAAAAGAAAACCCCACAATTCCATAATTATACCTACAAATAATTATATAGAGAATACAAAGTAAATGATTGATTTTTTTTTTCCCCCTCAATTTGTCATTATTCCCCAAATTAGTGAGTTGATTCGTTGGCATCCTTCAGTGGTTACCAGTTCTGTTTTTATTTCTTAAAAATTATCAGTATAAACTCATGGATTTAAATATATTTGATATTCTAGTCAGTTGCAGTTATTTTTACTGGCCCAGTTTTGACCAGCATGAGCCTTTTCACATTAACTCCTGAATCCTTTTGATACAGTCCTGGTGGGTTTTGATAGCTTCTTCAGTATCTGATTTGACAAGATGTTTTAGACTTATATTGTATATTTCCTGTTGGTCATGGAATCAGCCATATCAGGAATGAAAGTATTCTGTAGAAAGAATCAGTATTGGTTTTACAGATATCGAAAGGATAGTAAGGGAATATTGTGAACAACTATAAGGCAGTCAAATCAGTATTTTCAATGAAATGGTCAAATTTCTTTTTTAAATGTAATTTTAATTTTTGTGGGTACGTAAGATATTTTGATACAGGCATACTATGAGTAACAATAACATCAGGGTAAATGGGGTATCTATTACCTCAGGCATTTATCCTTTCTTTGCAGGGCTTTCTTACATTGTTAAGTATCTGGTTCCTAAGATGTCCAGTATCACAGACACAGCCAGGAACAGTGTGTCCTGCATTTAAAATACACAGTCCCTTCATTGGCTCCTATCATGCTTTTCTCTCTTGAGATTGTCCCATTCTACTCCTAAACAGGGTTTTATGTTTGCTGGTTTATTATAAAGGATATTGCAAAGGATACAGATGAAGAGATGCATAGGGGAGGTATGGGGGAAGGGGACCGAGCTTCCATGCCTTCCCTGGGCACACCACCCTGTAGGGACCTTCACATGTTCAGCTGTCTGGAAGTTCCCCAAACCCTTTCCTCTTGAGTTTTTAATCCAAATTTCTTGAAAGGTACAAACTACTAAAGCGTCCTTAAGAAGAAATAAATAAGCCTATGTCTACTAAAGAAATTGAATTTGTAGTTAACCGCCCCCCCGCCCAAAAAAAAAAGCTGTAGGGCCAGGTGGCTTCGCTGGTGAATTCTAACAGATATTTAAGAAAGAAATAGTATCATTCTACACAATTTCTTTACTTTTTAGAAAATAAAAGAAGTATAATTTCTTTATTTTTTAGAAAAGAAGAGGGAACATTTGCCTATTTTATAAAGCCAGTATTACCTTGATACCAAGATGGTACATTACAAGAAAAGAGAACATCAGATACCATATCCTTCGTGAACAGAGACCCCAACCCTAAAGTAGACATTAGCAACTTGCATCCAGCAATATACAAACAGAATAATACATCGTGACTGACTGTGATTTATTCCAGAAATACAAGGCTGGTTTAACATTTAAAAACTGGTCAGTGTAATTTACCACACTGACAGACTAAAAAAAAGAACCACCATATCATTGTATCAATAGATTCGGAAAAAGCATTTGACAAAATCCAATGTCCATTTATAATAATAATTTTTAAAAAATCTCAGCACTAGGAATGGAACTTCCTTAACCTAATAAAGGGCATCTACCCCAAACAGCTAACATTATACTTAATTTTTTTTTTTTTTTTTTTTGAGACGGAGTCTTTCTCTGTCCCCCAGGCTGGAGTGCGGTGGCGCGATCTCGGCTCACCGCAACCTCCACCTCCTGGGTTCACGCCATTCTCCTGCCTCAGCCTCCCGAGTAGCTGGGACCACAGGCGCCCGCCAACACGCCCGGCTAATTTTTTTTTTGTATTTTTTTTTTTAGTAGAGACGGGGTTTCACCGTGTTAGCCAGGATGGTCTCGATCTCCTGACCTCGTGATCCACCCACCTCGGCCTCCCAAAGTGCTGGGATTACAGGCTTGAGCCACCGCGCCCGGCCTCATTATACTTAATATTGAAATAATGAATACATTCCCTCTAATACTGGGAATAGATAAGGTCGTCTGCTCTTACCACTTCTATTCAGCTTTATTCTGGAAGCCCTAGCCAGTACAGTAAGGCATGAATGAGAAATAAAAGACATAAATTAGAGGGGAAGAAGCAAAACTATATTTGCTGATAACATGATCATCTATATAGAAAATCCTAAGGAATCCACCAAAAAGCTACTAGAACAAATGAACAAATAAGTGAATTTAGTATGGCATAGAATATAAAGTCAATATAAAATATAAAATATATATGTATATATATATATACTTTGTCCCCCCGAGATAGAGTCTTGCTCTGTTGCCCAGGCTGGAGTGCAGTGGCGCCATCTGAGCTCACTGCAACCTCTGCCTCCTGGGTTCAAGCAATTCTCCTGCCTCAACCTCCCAAGTAGCTGGAACTACAGGTGCCTGCCACCATGCCTGGCTAATTTTTGTGTTTTTAGTAGAGATGGGGTTTCACCATGTTGGCCAGGCTGGTCTCGGGCTCCTGACCTCAAGAAACCCATCTGCCTTGGCCTCCCAAAGTGTTGAGATTACAAGCGTGAGCCACTGCGCCCAGCCGTGTGTGTGTGTGTGTGTGTGTGTGTATTTGAAATGAAATCTCACTATACTGCCCAGCTGGAGTGCAATGGCTGTTCATAGGCATGATCATAGAGCACTGCAGCCTCAAACTCCTGGCCAGGCCCAGTGGCTCATGCCTGTAATCCCAGCACTTTGGCAGGTTAAGGTGGGTGGATCCCGTGAGTCCAGGAGTTCAAGACTAGCCTGGGACCAGGTGCAGTGGCTCACGCCTGTAATCTCAGCACTTTGGGAGGCCAAGGCGGGCGGGTCACCTGAGGTGGGGAGTTTGAGACCAGCCTGGCCAACATGGTGAAACCCTGTCTCTACTAAAAATAGAAAAATTAGCTGGGCTTGGTGGCAGGTGCCTGTATTCGCAGCTACTTGGGAGACTGAGGCAGGAGAATCTGAGGCAGGAGAATCGCTTGAACCTGGGAGGCAGAGGTTGCAGTGAGCCGAGACCACGCCATTGCACTCCAGCTTGGGCAACTCCGTCTCAAAAAAAAAAGAAAAAAGAAAAAGACTAGCCTGGGCAACATAGCGAAACTTGTCTCTTCAAACAAGTATTAGCCAGGTATGGTGGCAGGCGCCTGTAGTCTCGGCTACTCAGGAGGCTGAGGTGGGAGGATTGCTTGAACCCGGGAGGTCAAGGCTGCAGTGAGCTATGATGCGCCACTGCACTCCAGCCTGGGTGACAGAACGAGATCCTGTCTTAAAAAAGCAAGGCCGGGTGTGGCTCATGCCTGTAATCCTAGCGCTTTGGGAGGCCAAGGCAGGCGGATCACTTGAGGTCAGGAGTTTGAGACCAGCCTGGCCAACATGGTGAAACCCTGTCTCTACCAAAAAAATACAAAAATTAGCTGGATGTGGTGTCACGCACCTTTAATCCCAGCTACTCAGGAGGCTGAGGTAAGAGAATCGTTTGAGCCCCGGAGTTGGAGGTTGTAGTGAACAAGACTCTTGTCTCAAAAACAAAACAAAACAAAACACTGGAGTTGTGTATAGTTAAGTAAAACAAGATTGGCAAACATTGATAGTTACTGAAGCAGGACAGTGACTACTTAGGAATTCATTATATTTTCTGTCTGCTTTTATGCATGTTTGAAATTTGTGTATAACAAATAATAAGTTTTAAAAACATACCCTGTGGTTATTTAAAAAAAGGAAGGGGCTCTCAGAATGTACTGATAAAATGATCTCCAGGATTTAAGTGAAAAGGCAAAGTAGAACAATGTGTATAATGGGTTACTATTGGGGTTGACAAAGGGGAAGGAAAAGAATAAATATGTATTTATTTATACTCATATGTTAGAAAATCTCTAGAAGTCTTCAAAAGAAGTACCTCTTGGGACAGAGTTAAGAGAAAAGGCTTGCTTTTCACTATGTTTTTTTTTTATACCCTTTGAATATACACATTATGTACTATTAAAAAAATAGATGTTTGAAAATAGTAGAATTAGGAAGACGAATTCTAGACACATGTACCTGTATAAATTTAGAATGATAGAATATTAACACTGAAAGAATTTTAGAGATTTGAACCATCTCATTTTAAAACTAAAAAAGCTGAAGTCTAGAGAGATGTAATTTTTTCATTGCATTTATGTGACTGATTGGTGTCAGAGGCAGACCTGTAACCCTGAGTTACAAAGTCTCCTGACCTGTAACCCAAAGTCTCCTGACTGTCCTCCTCTACAAAGATGACAGTGTACATTTGTGGTTTAAACTTTGGCATCTTAAATTAGACTGAATTGTGGTTAATAAGTTGATGCTACCTTGGGAACACAATACCTGCCCTTGAGTTTACAGTGAATGTCTTCTGTTTGAGCATGTATTATGGAGGCTATCATTTGGTACATGGCTTGGCAAAATCAGCATATTGATGAGCAGGGATTTTACAGTGTATTCCTATAGTTCTAAGACTGTGGGAAAATTATGCAATTCATGGATGTCAGGAAATGTTGTTGCTGTGGCTTTGTTTATTAAAATAAGCTCAAGGCCAGGGATGGTGGCTCATGCCTGTAATTCCAGCACTTTGAGAGGCTGAAACAGATGGATTGCTTGAGCCCAGGAGTTTGAGACCAGCCTGTGCAATGCGGTGAAACCCTGTCTCTACAAATAATGCAAAAATTACCCAGGTGTGGTGATGCACACCTGTAGTCCCAGTTGCTGGAGTGAGTGGGGGGTGTTGAGAGGATTGCCTGAGCCCAGGCAGTTGAGGCTGCAGTGAGCCAAGATGGCACCAGTGCAGTCCAGCGTGGGCGACAGAGTGAGACCCTGTCTCAAAAAATAATGATATAATAAAATAACCTCAAGAAACTGGAGCATTTTAAATGTTTCATTCACTTTATTTGGCTTTCAGAATTTTCCTAGGAAATAATGTTTGGCATTCTTCTTGGCCAATTATAAGTCTTTTTTTTTTTTTTTTTTTTTTTGTAGAGACGGGACCTTGCCATGTTGCCCACGTGGGTCTTGAACTCCTGGGCTCCCACAGTGCTGGGATTACAGGTGTGAGCCACCATGCCCACCTCCATTTATACATCTTAAGTGTTTGTTCTAAAATATTCAAGCCATACTCAAGATTTTAAAGTAAAACACCTCATCCTTAACATTGCCAATTGTACTGTACAGAGGCAATCTCTGTACACCCTGGGGACTCACTTAAGAATGATACATCTGTGTGTGTATATATATATATATATATATATATTTTTTTTTTTTTTTTTTTTTTTTGAGACAGGGTTTGACTCTTGTCACCCAGGCTAGAATGCAATGGCGCGATCTCGGCTCACTGCAACCTCCACCTCCTGGGTCCAAGCAATTCTCCTCCTTCAGTCTCCTGATAGCTGGGATTATGGGATTATAAGCGCCCACCACCACGCCCAGCTAATTTTTGTATTTTTAGTAGAGTCAGGGTTTCACCATATTGGCCAGGCTGGTCTCGAACTCCTGACCTCAGGTGACATGCCCGCCTCGGCCTCCCAAAGTGCTAGGATTACAGGCATGAGCCACCGCGCCCGGCCCTCTAATTTTTTTTTTTTAAAGAGTCTTGCCTTATTGCCTAGAATAGAGTGCAGTGCACAGTCATAGCTCACTGTAACGTCAATCTCCTGAGCTCAGATGATCCTCCTGCCTCAGCCTCCCAAATAGCTGGAACTACAGGCATACGCCACTAGGTCTGGCTAATTTTTTTTGTAGAGACAGGGTCTCTCCATATTGCCCAGACTGGTCTTGAACTCCTGGCCTCAAAAGATCCTCCCATCTTGGCCTCTCAAAGTGTGTTTTTTTTTTTTTGTTTTTTGAGGCAGGGGGGTGTAGAGACGGGGTCTCAATGTGTTGCCCAGGCTGGTCTCAAACTCCGAGTCTCAAGTGATACCCCCACCTCAGCCTCCTAGAGTGCTGGGATTACAGGGGTGAGCCACTGTGCCTGGCCACGAAAGTGTTTTTTTTTCTTTTTAAAATTTCTGTCAGTGTGCATCCCAAAGTGTTGAGACTGCAGATGTGAGCCACTGCGCCTGGCCCCGATATCTGTGTAATAGTTTGTATCTGTGGAAACCTTTTCATATTGTTCTTAAAATAATCTTGTTGCTCCCAAGATAAAAACTGTCAGAATATCTGTTCATAGCACAGTATGGTGTTTCTTTGTACTAGGCAGGGAATTTCCTCTTTGGTTAAATAAGCAGCCTAATAAGCTAACTAAGGTGAAGCAATGTTTATAAGGCATTTTGTAAATTGACTGCTTATGTCTAGGGGTTCTTTCTTTTAGAATTTTTTTTTTTTAGTTCCTCTGTAGCTAAAAAAAAAATAGTTTTAAATTTTTAAAATAACTATTAAAAATAATAAAATGGCTTTAAAGCTCTAGAAACTGAAACTTCTGTGCTTGGCCCTGTGATAATTTATTGCTTTACTTTCAGCAAGTTATTTAACCTCATACTCAGCTTTACTCATCTTTTAAACATTTTATGGGATCATCATGCACAAGAACTTGTGACAGCTGTTCTTTAAAACATTGTGTAAAATATAGTAAACATCCATTTATCTGGAATCCAAACAAGTACAGATAATTACTCACTTTCATCTTGGCCTTATTTTTACGAAGGGACACATAAATTATTTAAAGAGCTCATCTGAAGATGCAATTTGCAGAGCATATCACAGATTTGATAGGATCTGGTCCTGGTGCCATCTGGGGTACCAGCAGAGCACTCTGGTAGTATTGGCAGTGCTGAAGGGCTTGTCAGATGTCAAGGGAATTGCATTGTTGGAAACAAGATCATGTTGAGTGCTTTATTGCATGCAATTGATTCTCCAGAAATCAGTAATATGTCCAGTCATGTAGTTTGTTAATCAAAATTTCCTGTGGCATAGATTATCACCGTAGATAATCTAATTTCTTTTTTTTTTCTTTTTTTTGAGACGGAGTCTCGCTCTGTCACCCAGGCTGGAGTGCAGTGGCGTGATCTCGGCTCACTGCAAGCTCCACCACCAGAGTTCACGCCATTCTCCTGCCTCAGCCTCCCGAGTAGCTGGGACTACAGGCACCCGCTACCATGCCCGGCTCATTTTTTGTATTTTTAGTAGAGACGGGGTTTCACAGTGTTAGCCAGGATGGTCTCGATCTCCTGACCTCGTTATCCACCCGCCTCAGCCTCCCAAAGTGCTGGGATTACAGGCGTGAGCCACCGTGCCCAGCCTAGATAATCTTATTTATTTAAGGAGAGTATTTCCAGAACTTTAACCTAGGATCTCTGGAGTATATCTGTGCCCACTATACCCTTGGCAGTAGGAATGGAGACTTGTCTGATACCAAGGTGGATGGTGGGTGGATAGGGAGAAAGGGCTCAGATCCTCTGGCCAGAGCTTTGCAAATGCCCATGTTCACCTTGTGTTCGTCTCATTCTGGCTGGAAGATTCTGATACCATTGTTTCCAAAATCACCGTCGGTTTCCCTCTTAACTCCAGTCCCACATTCATATAATTTCTCACTAGAAATACTCATTAGATGTCTCATTGAACCCTCAAATTCATATGTTCAGAGGATGATTTCACAACTCCTCCTTGTGGTTCCCTCCTCCACTGACACCTCCATATTCTCCTTGGAAGGCTGCTACACCATTGACCCAGCCCATATCCAAAGAGTCATATTCCCACGTCCTGTCAGTCACTTGGTCTTATAGACTCTTCTTTCTATGTATCTGGAAACCTATCACTTCTTCCGCTTCCACCTCCTACTATCTTAATCATTTCTCAACCTGAATTACTGCAGGAACCTGCTCCATTAGCATGCTTTCCCATCTCCAACATATGTCAAAGTAACCTTTCTAAAACTCAAATTGGGTTTTAGAGGCCAACTCAGGAGGATCCCTTGAGCCCAGGAGTTCAAGACCAGCCTAGACAACATGGCAAAACACCATCTCTACAAAGTAAAAATAAAAAATATTAGCCAGGCTTGGTGGCACATGCCTGTTGTCCCGGTTACTTGGGAGGCTGAGGCAGGAGGATCACTTGAGCTCAGGAGTCCAAGGCTGCAGTAAGCTACGATTGCACCACTGCACTCCAGCCTGGGCAAAAGAGCGAGATCTTGTCTAAAGAAAAAAAAGAAACTTTCCCATATCATTTCTCCGTTATGATCCATCCCCTACTCCCCAAGTCTGACTTGTTCTTTTGTTTCTTTTTTTTTTTTTTTTTTTTTTTTTTTTTTTTTTTGAGACGGAGTCTTGCGCTGTCGCCCAGGCTAGAGTGCAGTGGCGTGATCTCGGCTCACTGCAAGCTCCGCCTCCTGGGTTCACGGCATTCTCCTGCCTCAGCCTCCCGAGTAGCTGGGACTACAGGCGCCCGCCACCACGCCTGGCTAATTTTTGTATTTTTAGTAGAGACGGGGTTTCACTGTGTTAGCCAGGATGGTCTCAATCTCCTGACCTCATGATCCACCCACCTCGGCCTCCCAAAGTGCTGGGATTACAGGCGTGAGCCACCACTCCTGGCCTGTTTCTATTTTTTTTGAGACAGGGTCTTGCTCTGTCACTCAAGCTGGAGTGCAGTAGTGGGATCATAGCTCACTGCAGCCTCGACCTCCTGGGCTCAAGCAATCCTCCCAACTCAGCCTCCCCAGTAGCTGGAACTGTAAACGTGCACCACCACGCCTGGGTTTTTTGTTTTTTGTTTTTTTTTTTAGGGTTTCTGTTGTTGTTGCTCTTGTTTTTTGAGACAGGGTTTCATTCCCATTGCCCAGGCTGGAGTGCAGTGATGTAATCTTGGCTCACTGTAACCTCCTCCTGGGCTCTAGCAATTCTCCTGCCTCACCCTCCTGAATAGCTGGGACTACAGGCTCACACCATCGTGCCCGGCTATTTTTTTTTTTTTTTTTTTTTTGCTGTTGTTTGTAGAGACGGGGTCTTGAACTCCTGAGTTCAAGTGATCTGCTCACCTCAGCCTCCCAAAGTGCTAGGATTAGAGGCATGAGCCACTGCACCTGGCCTAATTTTTTATTTTTATTTATTTATTTATTTTTGGTAGACATGGGGGTTTTACTATGTTGCCCAGGCTGGTCTTGAACTCCTGGGCTCAAGTGCACCTCCTACCTCAAGCCTCCCAAGTAACTGGGACTACTGGGTTTACAGGTATGAGCCAGTACGTCCGGGCAGGTATCTCTTTTCATTATCATTGTGGTATCCTCAAGCTAAGTATTTCTCACTCTGTGTAATTACTCTTTTTTGGTCTTTCACTAGATACTCAGTTCCTGTAGGGCAGGGACTATGGGTTTCTTTTATATTTAAAAAATTTGTATTAAGCACTATTTAGCAAAAAACCCCACAACAATTTCTAAGAAATAAAACAATGGTGTTCCTGCTGTATTTCTCCCTCCCTTCATTAGGTTTATCATTCCCACAGATTTCTTTATCATTTCACTGCACACATGTTGCTAATCGATACAATGTTTTTTCTTCTGTGCCCATGTGGAAAACAAGTTGTCACTGCACCACCTGTTGATTTCTGCCTGCTCTACAGAGCCATCTATATCATGAATCCAAGAGTCTATCTATGGGTGGGTGTGTTCTATGGGTCTGTTTATCCACCTCTGCATAGATATAACCTGTCTCAATGACTAAAGCTTCAAAAAGGTCTGATACCTGGTCAGCTGGTTTCCCATTTTGATCTGCCTGCCAACTGCAGTGTATTTAATCTCTTCATCTCCAGTTCCTGGCTCATGATGATACTTAATGAACATTTGTTGAGTAGGTAATTTTTCCCCTTAGTGTGTTATTTTTGAAATCTTTTTGGAGCTTTTGCACTTCATTTCTTTTTCAGATAATTGTATATGTCAAAATCAAATTTCAGAATAAGAATTTACTGATCAGAACACCATTTAGTACTTTATATGATAGGAAGGAGTAAAACCCCATTGGCTAAAGTAAAAAATTTTTGTGGGTGGGCACAGTGGCTCATGCCTATGATCCTAGCACATTGGGAGGCCGAGACAGGAGGATTGCTTGAGGCCAGGAGTTCAAGACCAACCTGACCCACATAGTGAGACCCTCATCTCTAAAAAATGAAGTTTAAAAAATTTAAAAATTAGCCGAGCATGGTGGTGTGTGCCTATAGTCCCAGCTACTCGGGAGGCTGAAGCTGGAGGATCTCTACAGCCCAGGAGTTTGAGGCTGCAGTGAACTTTGATCCTGCCACTGCGCTTCAGCCTGGGCAACAGAATGAGACCCTGTCTCTACAAAAAAACCGGAAACAGAAACTTTTTTTTTTTTTTGTAGTAAATTTTCAAAAGGTTGTCAAGGAAACTTACGGAGGAGAGCTATTTACCAGTAACAGTGTTTGCTTTGAAGTGTGGCTACAAACTAATGAGGCTTGCTTCCTTCAGCCTCATTATTGTAGTCTTAGTTTATATAGTCATGGTTGAATGTGCAAAGCAGTAACACTTGCTAGATTTACTAATTAGTATTTCACATTGATTGAAATTTAGAAATTGAATGCTTATACTTTGTCAGAGGTTTCCTTTTCTTTGCTTTATCTTTGAAATATTCGTGCAAAGGTTTTTCTTTTGGACTGTAACTTCATTGGATGGCCTTAGTCAGCCTTTGAAGCAATGCTTAGGTTTATAATGGCTGGCAAACACTTTACCGGGAAGTAAGGGAAGAAAGACTATGTGTTGTTACTTATACAACAAGTCACTGGAGGATTAACCCATTTTACTAACTTTTCTTCTTGAATCTTTTTGTAGTTGGACAAATATGACTTAAATGCCTTTGTCTAGAGTCTTTGGAGGGCTTTTTTTTTTTAACCTTGTAATTCGAATTAACTTACATGCTTATATTTGGGTTTATTTTCTTTTGATAAGGAATGTTTTAAAATGTAAAATTGGTCACAGTTACTGAAGAGAATGAGTGTGGCAGTAGTTTTATGATTTAGTAATATAAAACTTGGCCAGGCGCGGTGGCTCACACCTGTAATCCCAACACTTTGGGAGGCCAAGGCGGGTGGATGACCTGAGTTTGGGAGTTTGAGACCAGCCTGACCAACATGGAGAAACCCTATCTCTACTAAAAATACAAAAATTGGCCGGGCATGGTGGTGCATTCCTGTAATCCCAGCTACTCGGGAGGCTGAGGCAGGAGAATTGCTTGAACCTGGGAGGTGGCGGTTGTGGTGAGCCAAGATCACGCCATTGCACTCCAGCCTGAGCAACAAGAACAAAACTCCGTCTCAAAACAAAACAAAAGTAAGGATAACCTTCTGGAAGATTACTCCATTGAGGTGTAGACTCTGGGGGAAAAAAGTAGTAGCACTGACTCCCTTCAGCTTTTTTTTTTTTTTTTGAGACAGAGTCTCGCTCTGTCACCCATGCTAGAGTGCAGTGGCACAATCTCGGCTCACTGCCAGCTCCACCTCCCAGGTTCACGCCATTCTCCTGCCTCAGCCTCCCGAGTAGCTGGGACTACAGGCACCTGCCACCACGCCCGGTTCATTTTTTGTATTTTTAGTAGAGACAGGGTTTCACCGTGTTAGCCAGGACGGTCTCGATCTCCTGACCTCGTGATCTGCCCACCCCCCCAGCCTCCCAAAGTGCTGGGATTACAGGCGTGAGCCACCACGCCTAGCCAACTCCCTTGAGCTTTTAAAAAATGACTGTGATCAGCTGGGCGTGGTCGCACACCTATAATCCCATCACTTTGAGAGGCCGAGGCGGGTGGATCACCTGAGGTCAGGAGTTCAAGACCAGCCTGGCCAACATGGTGAAACCCCGTCTCTACTAAAAATACAAAAAATTAGCCGGACGTGGTGGTGGGCACCTGTAATCCCAGCTACTCGGGAGGCTGAGGCAGGAGAATCACTTGAACCCAGGAGGCAGAGGTTGCAGTGAGCCAAAGTTGCGCCACTGTACTCCAGCCTGGGCAACAAGAGCAAAACTCCATCTCAAAAAAAAAAAAAAAAAAAAAAATACTGTGATTGCAAAACTAATTTTCTTTTTTTTAATTGAAATGAAATTAACATAACATTAGCCATTTTAAAATGAACAATTCAGCTGGGCACAGTGGCTCACACCTGTAATCCCAGCACTTTGGCAGGCCGAGGCGGGCGGATCATGAGGAGATCGAGACCATCCTGGCTAACACGATGAAACCTCATCTCTACTAAAAATACAAAAAATGAACCAGGCATGGTGACAGGTGCCTGTGGTCCCAGCTACTCGGGAGTCTGAGGCAGGAGAATGGCGTGAACCCAGGAGGCATAGCTTGCAGTGAGCCGAGATTGCACCACTGCACTTCAGCCTGGGCAACAGAGCGAGACTCCATCTAAAAAAAAAAAAAAAAAAAGGAGCAATTCATTGGCATTTGGCAATCACCATTTCATATCTGCTTTCTGAATACTTTCATTTTCCCCAAATAAAACCCTGTACCTGTTATGCAGTTGCTGCTCATTTTCCGCTTCCCCCGGTTCCTGGTAACCACCAATCTGGTTTCTGTTTCTCTGGATTTGCTTATTCTGCATATTTCATATACATGGAATCATACAATATGTGGCCTTCTGTGCCTGGCTTCCTTCACTTAGCATGTTTTCAAGATTCATCCATGTTGAAGCATCTATCAGTAATTTTTTAATGGCCACATTTTGTTTATTCATTCACTCTTATTGGATATTTGAGTTGTTTTTACCTTTTGGCTATCGTAAATAATGCTGCTACAAACATTTGTATGGAAGTATCTGTTTGAGTACCTGTTTTTAGTTCTTTTGGTTATATACCTAGCAGTGGAGTTACTAGATCTAATGGTAATTTTATGTTTAACTTACTGAGGAACAACCAAATTGTTTTCCACAGTGGCTGAATGAACCATTGTACATTCCTGTGAGCAATGTATGAGGGTTCCAGTTTCTCTCTATCCTTGCCAGCACTTCTTATGCTCTGTTTGGTTGACTGAATTATAGCTATCCTAGTGGGTATGAAGTAGTATCTCATTTTGGTTTTGCTTTGCATTTTCCTAATGACTAATTATGTTTAGCATCTTTTCATGTGCTTATTAGCCATTTGTATATCTTCTCTGTAGAAATACTGTTTACCTTTTTATTGTTTTAGATACTGGACCTGTATTAAATATATAATTTGCAGATATTTCCTCCCATTGTGTAGGTTGTCTTTTCACATTCCTGATTGTGTCCTTTGTTACACAGAAGTTTTTAATTTCAAAAAAGTCCAATTTATCTTGTTTGCCCTTTTGTTGCTCATACTTCATATCTAAGAATTTAGCGTATCTTGCCAAATTCAAGATCATGACATTTTACCCCTGTGTTTTCTTCTAAATGTGTTATAGTTTTAGCTCTTACATTTAGGTTGTTGGTCCATTTTGATTTTGTATAAGGTCTGAGATAGTCCAATGAGAGGATTTTTTTTTTGTTTTTTGAGACGGGGGTCTCACTCTGTGGCCTAGGCTAGAATGCAGTGGCTTGATCATAGCTCACTGCAGTCTCAAGCTCCTGGGCTCAAGCAGTCCTCCCAAGTACTGAGACCACAGGGTGCACCACTAAGCCTGGCTAATTTTTTTTTTTTTTTTTTTTGTAGAGACAAAGTATCATGTTGCCCAGGCTGGTCTTGACCTCCTGGGCTCAGGCAGTCCTCCTGCCTTGGCCTCCCGAAGTGCTGGGATTACAGTCGTGAGCCATCACACCTAGCTCTTGTAGTATCTTTTAGCTGAGTATATATACATATAAACCAAAAACTACTGTGGATTTCATAGTATTTTAAATTATTTTGCATTGTATTAATCAAAGCAGAGCTTATAAATATGTTTGCAAAATAGTACCTGTAAGTTTAAGACAATTTTTCAGTCCATGGTGTATATATTAGTGACTGAGTATGGATTCATGGATTTCCTTCCCATAACACCATGATCGTCTCTGAATCTACAGATGACATATTTTGTAGATGAGCATCAGAAGAATCTCTTATGACAGGAACAAGAGGGACTGAGGATGAAGGTAGAGTTTCCAAGGGTCCATAGCTGCAGAGACCTCAAGGAAGAGGCTGGCGATGACTGGAATGTCAGTAACTAGAAGGCAGTGGTGGAATCTATAAGGGCCAGAGAGGAAGTAGCATTTCATTTGAGGCAACAAGGATGGTTGCAGAGTTTGGTTTGTAGGGCTCACAGGTCATCATCAGAAAGTAATGGTTTTTAGGGAGCAGTTGAAGATTCCTTTAGTTTTGGAAATAATGCCAACTCAACTCAGCCTCCAAACAGGGAGTCCAACTGACTTTGTTTAGCATCTTTCCTACAGAGAGGGGTAAGTAAGGAAAAGGAACTAGGCAAATTCTAGATTTTTATTTCGACTCTGACCAGAATGCTGGCTAAGTCTTTTAAAAAAGTCCAGTTTTATTTTAGCTGAAAATGTGATGAAAGGAATTTTTCTACTTCTCATGTGGCCAAGAGAATTAGGGTCCCTTAGAGTCTAGGGTGCTGTACTGTATTGGCCTGTGGCCATCTGATGGAGCAGGAACTGGGATACAGCTCCCAGTTCATGGGTGAGAAACTTGGAGGGAAAGTGTTGGACCACGATGGCAATCATGGCCAAGGGCCTTTTGTCTTCTAGCCAGCTTTTTCAGTGCTGACAGGCTCATCAGTGACAATCTTTTTTTTTTTTTTTTTTTTAAAGTGTTTTATTCACCTTGTCATGTCTGTGTTCAAAGGGCTCTAGCAAAAGGAACAAGGAGGGGATAAATAGAGAAATAGAGCAGGTGATTGAGTGTCTGAGGGGAGTGTAGAGATAATGGTCTTCAGATGCCCTTCTGCTTTTACTGGCTGATTGCCTACTTTTTCAAATAGAAACGAAAGCTACTTTGCAAGAAGTGATTTGGGAAGGCATAAACAAAGAATGGGTCTTGGTTACTTTGATGTTTGTGATGTTTAAACTCTGAATTTGTGTGGATGTGTCTTTTTGAATTTTTAATCCCCCCATGCAACCTTTGTGACTTAACAGGTGCTACTCGTGAGCAGTAGTCGCCATCCAGACAGATGGATTGTCCCTGGAGGAGGCATGGAGCCTGAGGAGGAGCCAAGTGTGGCAGCAGTTCGTGAAGTCTGTGAGGAGGTATGCATGGAGAAGAGAGGGCACAGCTGTGCCTCGTCATCATGAACTTGTCCCATCTGTGTAGTTCTTTAATATATCAGCACTCACTGAAGAAATATACAGTCACAGAAAAAGGGCAATGAATGGTTATCCGGTCCCTCCTTTATTACCGGGTGATGGTGTTGTGACATGGTAATGTTAACCGGCACTCTATGCCAGACTTCCCATGACTTTTTATGCCAGACTTTTGTTACTTCCCATGGATTTCTTCCAACACTGCCTGTTTCCTGTGGCACAAAATCAAGAAGCAAATAGTTCCTGACCTCTAAGGAGTAAGAGGAACAGGCAGCATTAGTATAAATGACTCATTGTCATTAAGCTTTGGAGGAGGCCCTTGTTTTCCTGTGCTTACTGCATCCTAGCCATGGAACTGTGGCTAAAGCAGTGATTCTGTTAGCCAGATACTGTTAATGCTACAACTTGAGAGAGAATAGTATCTTCTTTTTTATTTAGTCACATGATGTTCCACATACATGTGTTGAGTTCCTGGGCCATGATATCCTACCAGATACTCCAGAATAAATAGAAGAAGTAAAGTCATGGACCCTTAGTTCTCTTATTTCAAGAATTTACAGTCTGGGAGAAACTGAGAAACAGATTGCAATTCAAAACCCAGAGAAACAGACTATTGTTTTTCCGTAGCCTTTTGTGGTGACACCATGCTTTGCTCTTCTTGTTATCTCATTTAGGACTTATAACTCAGTTGTGTAAGCTTTATTGCCCCAGTTTATTCGCCCTGGCCACATAGGTAGTGCTTTTGAAATCCATTTCCTTGTTCCAGAGGGAATATAAGATTGATTCTAAGAACATATAAAAAAGCACTTACAACAAGTCTAATTCTTATGTTTCTTTTGGCTCCAGCCTTTGGTGAAGTGCTCTTAGAATAATCTTACACTTGGAATATCCAAGGAATTCTTTCCTCACTCTGAATTCCTACACTTACATTTGCTTATGTCACTCTCATCGTAGCATCTGTTTTACACCCGTAACTAGATTGTTCTTTCTGAGGGCAAAAATCACATTTCCCATCAAAAATCCTTACTTTCCGTGCCTAGTACACAGCTAGGTGAACAGAAAGTAATTAATACATGCTTCTTTGATAGATGGAACAATGGTTGAAACAATGCAGATGCTGAAAAATACCCTAAATGGAAATTGTCAGAGTATAGAAAGTGATAAACATTGACAGAGAGGATGTGAGAAGGCATTCTTACAGTGGATGATAAGGAGGCTAAGCTGGGTAGAACCAAATGGAATCAAGAGAGGGTGTAATGAAAAGAACATTGACATGGGAATCCTGGTTTCTGTTACTGTCAGTTAATAGCTGTGTGACCTATGAGAAAATAACTTTAAACACCCTGGACTTTTGTCCTTCATTTGAATATCTTCGTTTTTACTCCATCATGGAGGGAGGGGCGGGGAATGTGAGGTTCAAACGAGAACATGAGTATGAATGTCCTTTGTGAATTATGTATCACTCTACCACTTAGGATGTATGCAGCTGAAAATAATACTATACCCCTTACTGTTCTGTAACAGGCGTATTATATCACATAATAAGTCCCAGGTTGGCTGACTCAGCAGTATTAAGAGCCCAAGTGCTTCCTGTCTTTCTGTTCTGCCATCCTTGGTACTTTGGCTTTTGTTCGTGGGCTTGTCTCCTTGTAGTGACAAGATGGCTATCACAGCTCTATCCTTACACATTCTTTTCAAATGCAGGACACAGAGTTTCACCTCATGGGTCTCTTTATTTGAGAGAAAAGAAATTTTCCCCAGAAGGTCCCCCAGCGTCCCCCAGAGTTGCTTCACATGCTTGTGCTTAAACTTCCTGGCAAAGGGAAAGTCAGTTCCATGTTTAAACTACTAGAGCCCTCACTGTCTAGGATTTGACTTTGAGAAACCTCTTAGACTTTAAAGCAATTTAAAAGCATGGCCAATAAGAGAAGATAAAATGTTTATTTTGTTAGATATTTAACTTATATTGGAATGTGCTAATATATGTTTACTCTAAAAAAGAATGGATAGATAATATATAATTTTAGAGTGAGAAAAAATTTATTATACAGGCCATACAATCTCTGTCACAGCTATTTAACTCTGCCATTATAGGGCAGAAGTAGCCATAGACAGTACAATACATAAACAAATGGGCCTGGCTATGTTCCAGTGAAGCCTTATTTATAAAAACTGTGGTGAACCATAGATAATCCCTGGTTTAAGCTCTTGCTACTCAGAGTGTGATTGATGGACCAGCAACATCAGCATCAGCCAGGAGCTTGTTAGAAATGGAAAATCTCAGACCCCAACACAGATCTACGGTATCAGAATCTGATTTTAATAGGACCTCTGGTGATTTTGAGATTCTGCTGCAGTAGAGTATTGAATTCTTACCAACGAGTGTTCTGAGAATTCCTCCTGATGGATCTGTGGAGAGAAATGCTCTTTGAGGGACGAACTGTGGTTTGGTGGTCTCCACACCCATTCCAATACTCTTCTGACATGGAGAGACTAGAAAGCTAAAAAGCACTTTTCCTAAACTCAGGTAAGGAATGCAACTAAGTCTCCTTGATGATATTTAGATATCCCCAATACAAAGCACTTGTACAAGATTGCTTTAGTCACAAGGAGGGCATGTTCTGAGAGCAGCAGGCCCATCTGTTTTAGTGGCACGCATTTAGACAAAGGAGATAATGGTTTTGGAATTGGCAGCTATAGTGTTAACTTCCTAATTTGGCTGGTGGCTTTTATTTGGCAGCTTCCTGATCCACCCCATAGATAGCAACTCCCTTGGCAGTCCAGTTCTGCAATGTGGTTTTAAGAATTGTTCTTGGAACCTTGGCCTGTGTTTCTTGAGCTCTCCCAGTGATTCTGTAAACTATTTTTATCCCTTAATAAATCATTATCTTAAACTAATCAAGTTGGATTCTGTTGTCTGCAATTAAGAATCTTGACCCAACCAGATTCCCTGTGAATGATAACAGCTGCTTTAGTTATATCAGACATTCTCCTCTGCTTGGCCTTGCTAACCCATCAAGGAATTGAGATGTCTTTGCAAAGCATCCCCCTCTATAGAAGAGTATCCAGTGGCCTGTGAGAGAGCTGTCTGACCTACAGTGTGTCAGTAGTTTAATCAGGCAGACCTGTTTCTGTGGGAAAGTGAAGCTGTGACAGAATCCAGTTCAGAATCTGCCTTCCTCATAGCTGTTTACTGATTAAATGTTATTTGTCTGTTCAACAAATATTGAGTGCCCATCCATCTTGCACAAAACACTGGGCCACAAATTGGGGATATAGAAATTTGGGTTTTGCCATCATCACATAGACTTAACATCTCACCAAGAATACAGAGTTAATAGGAAACTATAATTTGAAAATTAAACTTTGAGGGAACAGTTTGTACAGCATGCCGGGGTACTTGTTGGCAGAGTAGCCAACTCTGGCACAAAAGACTGGCTCCTAGGAGAATGTCTGGATGGTTATAGACCTGCTCATTTAAGATTTTCCCATTTTGGAGGGACTTTGGGGATGCAGTAGGTAGTGTGATGATGGTCTTATATATGATATCCCCACATAAGGGAGATTAGATAGAGGAGGGGTGAAGTAGCTGGTGAGCTTTTCTTTACTCTGAAGCAGAATTGGGTTCCCACTTTCCTGTCAGACCTGGGATAATGTGGAATTAGAAGGGTGTAGACACGCCCTGAAGAGCAGGTATGATTCTGTACTTTGCATCCCTAGACCTGAGGGCACCAGAACCTTTGCCTGACTCTTTCTGTAGGAACTCAGAGTTTGACTGTTCAAATAAGTGTGGTAGGGCCAGTTGGTGGGCCGAAACTGAATAATTTTGATTTAAATCCAGTTGGCTTCTGTAGGTGCTAAGGTGCTTAAGGCAAAAATGGTGTTTGAGAGTGACCATGCAGTTGTGTATTCAGACAGATTGTTACAAGACCTGAAATGGAGTGATGGTTCTGCAGTAGAGAGAGAGGAAAAAGGAAAAAGTTCAAAGACCTTGTGCAGAGACTTGATACTTGGTTTTGGGAGTTGTGGTTGGAATATCTCTGGCAGTTCTACTTTTGTAGAGCACATTTGGAATTTGTGTCTGCTTCAGGAAAGCTGACCTTATTTGTTGTCACTGTTGCTGTTCTGTTTTTGGGTGTTACTGTTGAGAGTTGTCCCTGGGTTATACAAGTGCAGCTAAGATATAGAAAACCAGATGTTTGCAACAGGAAATGTATTGAGGGAGTAGGAAGGATATAGGGTACTGTACTTTTGTTTCCTGGAAATTGCATACTATCCTGTAGGTCAAAGGGGGAGAATAGTGTGAAATGGGAATAAAATGATCGTGAAGCAAGGAAAGAAAGATGCAGCACAGATAATTAAACTACACTCCTCATGTTTAGTATCTTACCTAGCTCCTCTCTTGAAGGAATCCTGATCTTGAAACTTTATTCTCTCAATAATACTGGAATAAAGTATGGGATACGATGATGTGATTCTTCTCTGACTGCAGGCAAGCTCTGCCTGCCATTCTCAGCCTTAAAGAATCCTTCCTGACTTTGAGCTAATTTTTTTTCTGCAGTCAGAGAAGAATCATATCATCATATCCCATATTTTATTCCAGCATTATTGAGAGGATAAAGAAATGTCTGTGAACTGCTTTGAACTTTAGAATAAGTATCCAAATAAAATGTACAAACAATAAAAATAAGGGAACATGTCATTACAAAAACAAACAGTTCAGTGGCTTCCATCAAAACAGAATGAAAGAAGTGGATTTTCCAGTTTTATCAACAGAGAATTAGACTTGAAATCAGAGACTTGAAATGTTGATAGATGTCTTTTATTGTCCTTGAAGGGAAGCTTTTGTAAACAAAGCACTATTTAGAGATTTGCTTAGTTTTCAAGATGTTTATGCTTTCAGATCTGATTTTTTATTTGTAAATGTAGGAGCTTTTTTTTTTTTTTTTTAAGACAGAGTCTTGCTCTGTTGCCCAGGCTGGAGTGCAGTGGCGCGATCTCGGCTCACCGCAAGCTCCGCCTCCCGGGTTCACGCCATTCTCCTGCCTCAGCCTCCCCATTAGCTGGGACTACAGGCGCCCACCACCGCGCCCAGCTAATTTTTTTTGTATTTTTAGTAGAGACGGGGTTTCACCGTGGTCTCGATCTCCTGACCCCGTGATCCACCCGCGTCGGCCTCCCATAGTGCTGGGATTACAGGCGTGAGCCACCTCGCCCGGCCAAATGTAGGAGATTTTAATAGCCACTTTTTGAGGGGCTTTGTGGATAATACCTCTATACCAATTGGTTGAAAACCTTCAGATGTTTCAGATTGCATTTATACATTTAATATATTTGATTTTTTTAAGAACTTCAGTTGTCCTACTTAAAAAAAAAACTTTATAAAGCTCTTCGATGAAAAAAAGTCTTGTGAAAAACTACTACAAGTAAACACAGGGGGAAGCACTTTAGGACATTGGTCTGGACAGAGATTTTATAGGTAAAACCTCAAAAGCACAGGTAACAAAAGCAAATACAGACAGATTGGATTGTATCAAACTAAAAACCTTACGCACAGCAAAGGAAACAACAGTGAAGAGACAGTCTACAGAATGAGAGAAAATATATGCAAAATATTCATTCAACAAGGGATTACTATTCAGTATATACAAAGAACTCAACAGCAAAAAGAATCCAGTATTAAAATGTGCAAATGTTGTGAATAAATGTTTCTCAAAAGAAGACAGATGGCCAAAAAATACATTGAACAAGGCAGGGATTAGGAGCAGCAACACCCCTCCCAAACTCCCCCACCCCACTCACATGTATATATAACCTTTTGTTTGTTTGTTTTGAGGCAGAGTCTCGCTCTGTCATCCAGACTGGAGTGCTCACTGCAACCTCCGCCTCTGGGTTTCAAGCGATTCTCCTGCCTCAGCCTCCCAAGTAGCTGGGATTACAGATGCCCGCCACCATGCCCAGCTAATTTTTGTATTTTTAGTAGAGATGGGGTTTCACCATGTTGGCCAGGCTGGTCTAAAACTCCTGACCTTAGGCAGTCCACCTGCCTTGGCCTCCCAAAGTGCTGGGATTACAGCCATATTATGCCCAACCAGATTTATCATATATTGTATACATGTAGCAAAATGTCACTGTACTTCATAAATACTTAAAATTATTATGTGTCAATTAAAATTAATAATAATAACATTTATAGCCAGGCCTGGTGGTATGGGCCTGTAGTCCCAGCTACTGGGGAGGCTGAGGCAGGAGGATCACGTGAGCCCAGGAGTTTAAGACCAGCCAGGGCAACATAGCAAGACCTCATCTTAAAAAACAAAAAAACAGGCCGGGCACGGTGGCTCACGCTTGTAATCCCAGCACTTTGGGAGGCCGAGGAGGGCGGATCACGAGGTCAGGAGATCGAGACCATGGTGAAACCCCGTCTCTACTAAAAATACAAAAAAAAAATTAGCCGGGCGTGGTGGCGGGCGCCTGTAGTCCCAGCTACTCAGAGAGGCTCAGGCAGGAGAATGGCGTGAACCCGAGAGGCAGAGCTTGCAGTGAGCCGAGATGGCGCCACTGCACTCCAGCCTGGGCGACAGAGCGAGACTCCGTCTCAAAAAAAAAACAAAAAAAACAAAAAAACAAAACATGGCATTTTCAAAGAAAAAAACACTCTTTTTTAACAAACTCCTGTAAATCTCATATATTACACTTAGATATAAGATGTTTTAGAGTCTTTAAATATTCCCATGCTATCTATAAGCTTCTTAAGATTTTTAACTTAAGAGTCGGAAATAAATTATTCAACTATATTTTTAAAATTTGAGGCCACAGGACTGCCAGCCATAATAGGTAACATTCTTGTAAGCATTACAAAATCTTAGATTATGTCTGGTCTCCTTAACACAAAAATACTTATGTGGTAATAAACATTATAATATTTAAGACTAAAATATTATAAATTATAAAATACTTATTGATTCCCTTAAACATTTTTATATTTAATTCTAAATGTTTCTAGGATTGAAAGATGCTTACCTGCTGAAGAAACTGAGCCTTCCTATTAAATGAGGCCACGACTCTTAGGTGACCTGATAGGGCACGCTGACCCTGTTCACCTTTGCTTCATCAAAACTCCTTAACATCACAAGGCTGGGGGTCATGGAGTTCACACAGCATGAATCAACATAGCAAATTTAGTGCATCAACATGAAGGTTACTTCATTCATGAAATCTTTGTGATTCCTTCTAGTAGGTTCACTCATGCTGTATGTTTCCATTGCAGTCTGTATTTCTAGCACTGTAGTATTGTTCATGCTTTATTGATGTTGCTTGTTTAATTATCTGTCTTTTGTGCTAGACTTCATACTCGGTGTAGCCTGCCTGCCTGCCTGCCTGCCTGCCTGCCTGCCTTCCTTCCTTCCTTCCTTCCTTCCTTCCTTCCTTCCTTCCTCTCTCTCGTTTCTTTTTCTTTCTCTCTCTCTCTCTTTCTTTTTTCTCTCTTTCTCTCTCCTTTTTTCCTTTTTCTTTTTCTTTCTTTTCTTCCCAGGCTAGAGTGCAGTGGTGTGGTCATAGCTCACTGTAACCTCAAACTCCTGGGCTCAAGCAATCTTCCTTCGTCAGCACCCTGAGTAGCTGGAACTACCGGTGCATGCCAACATGCCTGGCTAATTTATTATTATTTGTTAGAGACAGGGTCTTGCTATGTTGCCAAGGGTCTCCTAGCTTCCAGCCCCTCCTGCCTCAGCTTCCCAAAGTGCTAGGATTACAGGTGCAGGCCGTTGTACCTGTTCCCCATTTTTTCTTTTTTCTTTTTTTGAGATGGAGTTTCACTGTTGTCGCCCATGCTGGAGTGCACGATCTTGGCTCACTGCAACCTCTGCCTCCCGGGTTCAAATGATTCTCCTGCCTCAGCCTCCCGGGTAGCTGGGATTATAGTCATGCACCACCACGCCCGGCTGATTTTGTATTTTTAGTAGAGACGGGGTTTCGCCATGTTGGCCAGGCTGGTCTCTAACTCCTCACCTCAGGTGATCCACCTGCCTTGGCCTCGCAAAGTGCTGAGATTACAGGTGCGAGCCACCGCCCCTGGTCCCGTTTTTTCTTGCTCATTGTCGAATCTCCAGTGTTCAACATATATCTCAAGTGCTTAGTAGAGTGCTACAATTATTGACCTAACTATTAGAACAGCTACAGAAATGCAACCGCAATGTGCCCTTTTAGGTTGTCAGAAATAGACATACTCTCCAAATGCCTCAGTTAAGTGAGGAAAACATGACATTGTCACAGCAATTGCCCAGCCAAGGCTGTACAAAGCTGGAAACTTGGGTCACAGTGCACAGGCAGGCATCACTCGTGGCAGGTGGAACAACAGTGGAAAGCAGAGTGGCTCAAGGAGCCTGGTCACACGCCAATGGCTCAGCCCCCCACCCTCTTCCACTGCGGAGGACCTGCGTATCTCATCTCTTCTCAGCCTCCTAGCTTACTGCTTTTATTTTGTGTTTTTCGTGTCTTATGCAAAACTTACCTGTCTGTTGACTCTGTATTCAGCCTTCCTAAGAGAGGACCTGATTGGTTTTGCCTAGTGACAACTTCATGTAGTATACCCCTTTGAGCAGAGCTGCCAGGTCACATCATTAGCTTCTGGCTATTTTGAAAATGTCTACCTTACCTTTGCATCAGTTGCTGATTTTTAATTCTCTTAGCTGTGCTCAGAGTAGTGAAGTCACGTGCTATAAAAGCATGGCAATCCATGGTTAAGTACCATCTGCAGCACCTTTTCCAAAGGTCCTGTGTATGTAGTAGGAACTGTTACTATCTACATTTTACAGGAGAGAAAAGGCTGAGGTTGAGTGATTTGCCCCAACAAGTTGTGTCCAGCCTAATATGCTCAAGATAAGATTTGAATCCAGGACATCTTTCGTCCCTGACACTCCTAATGTTATGGCTCCTTGAAAGATGTCCACCAAAATGTTTTCAGTGGTTATCTTTATGTTAGTTCATAGGTTATCAAGTTCTCTGCATTGAGCATATGTTTCTTTTGTTACTAGAAAAAGTTTTTATATAAACATGAAAGGATTGAGATTATTCAGTAGTTTATCATGGCATTGTCAGTCCTAGGTCTCATTAAATTCCACCTGTTCTAAAGCTTTGTTCAGCCCAGCTTAAAAATTTTAGCATATTGGCTGAATTTCAGAAACAGATAAATCTGAAGCATTTGACACATTAGCAATCACATTTAAGGAGAGGGTTAAAATATTCCCTTTTGCAAATTAGCTTCCTTTTTTAGCTGCTTGTGGTCAAAATCCTATTAGAGTGACCCCTTACAGGGTTAGGGGAACAGGCTTGCTCCCATGGCCTGCCATGGGCTTTAGTAACAGTGCCTCTTTAGACTAGGGCAGCAGAAGCTGTGTGAGCCAGCCATGTGATAGTCTTTCTGTAATAAAAAAGAAAAGCACCTCTTTGTATGATCTCAGAGCTATTCTTTCTTGCTAATTCAGTGGGAAAGGTAAAACTCTTGTGTGACAGGGGAAAAAAGGGAAGCTGTGTCTGAAACTGTTCTGTCTTCTCTTCGTCTTACATTCCCATTTCCTTTACCTTTTCTCACCTCAGCCATCCCAAGAGTATTATCACAAGAATAGAGAACATCCAAAAACAGAAACAGGAGGAGAAAATTATGTGCGTAAAGTATAGCCATTCCTTGGTATCCATTCCTTGGTATTGGTTTCAGGACCCTTGGTGGATATAAAAATCTGCACATGCTCAAGCCCCTTATATAAAGTGGCAGAGTATTTGCATATGACCTACACATATCCTCACATATACTTTAGATCATTTGTGGATTACTTATGCTACCTCATGCAATGTAAACACTATGTAAATACAGTTGACCCTTAAACAACAGGGGATTGAACTGCATGGGTTCATTTATATGTGGATTTTTTTCCAGTAAAAGTTACACCATTATACTGAGTGTACCTGCCTTTCCTGCTTCCTCTTTTACCTCCTTCACTTCTGCCTCTGAGGTAGCCCCTGAGACAGCAAGACCAGCCCCTCCTCTTCCTCCTCCTCTTCCTTAGCCTACTCAATGTGAAGATGACAGGAAAAAACCTTTACCAGGCTCCACTTCCACCTAATGAATAGTAAATATATATTTTCTTCCTTATGGTTTTCTTAATAACATTTTCTTTTTCTAGCTTTAATATAAGAATATAGTAAATAATACACACAACATACAGAATATATGTTAATCAACTACTATTGGTAAGGCTTCTGGTCAGTAGTAGATTATTAGTAGTTAAGTTTTGGGGGAGTCAAAAATTACATACCCACCGGACATGGTGGCTAGAGGCTAGGAGTTTGAGAACAGCCTGGGCAACATAGTGAGACCCTATCACTACAAAACACAAAAAATTAAAAAAAAAAATTAGTTGGGCGTGTTGACACATACCTGTAGTCCCAGCTACTTGGGAGGCTGAGGAGGGAGGATTGCTTGAACCCAGCATCAAGGCTGCAGTGAGCCATGATTGTGCCAGTGCATTCCAGCCTGGGTGACAGATCAAGACCCTTTCTGTTAACAAAAAAAAAGTATACACAGATGTTTGACTGCGTGGGAGTTGGCACCCTACCAACTTGTTCAAGGATCAACATTATTCAAGGATCAACTGTAGTTATACTATATTGTTTAGGAAATACAAGGGAACAAAGTCGGTACGTGTTCAGTACAGATAAAATTTTTTTAAAAAATTCTCGATCTGCAGTTGGTTGAATCCACAGATGTGTAGTGCACAAATACGGAGGGCCGACTGTATTTGTAGTCAGCCTGATAGTTTGTGACACAGCCATTGCATTTTTAAAAAGTGTGGTTATTCTCTGTGACTTCCTCACTTCTATCCTGATAGTACTTCTGTGCTACTCCTCTGGCTCATGCCACCTGTTGCTTTGCCATAGAAACAGCCCATCTTCAGGTTGGTGATGTCTGCGTAGATTTCCCTGTATCTTTGCTGCCCTCCCTCAAGTTTTTGTACAAGTTACGTATGTACAGTGTTATACATAAAATAAAAATTCCACAGCATGTTTTACTTAATTAACCTTCATTAAAGAAAGTTGTAAAAGAAAAAAAGAAAAATCCAGCAGGTCATGGACAACTTAAAAAGAAAGTGGAAAAAAAAAAAAAGGAAGTTTGAAAGTCTAAATACCTTAATGTAGAATAATTGAGATTGCCTTCCTAATGGCACCGCAAGAGTTCAGAGCTGCTCAATTATCTCTAGCCTTGTTAATCTATCTGCAGTCTATCAAGAAGTTATTTTAGGCCAGCCGCGGTGGCTCACCCTTATTATCCCAGCACTTTGGGAGCCCAAGGTGGGTGGATCACTTGAAGTCGGGAGTTTGAGACTAGCCTGGCCAATATGGTGAAACCCCGTCTCTACCAAAAATACAAAAGTTAGCTGGGTGTGGTGGCATGTGCCTGTAGTCCCAGCTACTCAGGAGGCTGAGGCAGGAGAATTGCTTGAACCTGGGAAGCAGAGGTTGCAGTGAGCCAAGATCGTGTCATTGTACCCCAGCCTGGGCGTCACAGCGAGACTCCATCTCAAAAAAAAAAAAAAAAAAAAAAAAAAAAAAAAAAAAAAAAAAACAACCAAAAAAAGTTATTTTAACTCTTCTTGATTCCATTTGTATTTTCTTTTCTTTTTCTTTTTTTTTTTTTTTTTTTTCTTTTTGGAGACAGGGTCTTGCTCTGTTGCTTAGGCTGGAGTGCAGTGGTGTGATCTCAGCTCACTGCCACCTCCACCTCCCTGGCTCAAGTGATCCTCCCACCTTGGCCTCCTGAGTAGCTGGGACTACAGGTAAGCATGCACCACCACACCCAGCTAATTTTTGTATTTTTTGTAGAGCCGGGGTTCCACCATGTTGCCCAGGCTGGTCTCGAACTCCTGAATTCAAGCGATCTGCCCACCTTGGCCTCCAAAAGTGCTAGGATTATAGGCATGAGCCACCATGCCCAGCACCATTTGTATTTTCTAATAAGAATGTGGAAAATGCCATAGTGAACTTTATTTTAAAAATATGTATCTTCTACATTTATGCAGCCAACAGACACATGAAAAAATGCTCATCATCACTGGCCATCAGAGAAATGCAAATCAAAACCACAATGAGATACCATCTCACACCAGTTAGAATGGTGATCATTAAAAAGTCAGGAAACAACAGGTGCTGGAGAGGATGTGGAGAAATAGGAACACTTTTATGCTGTTGGTGGGACTGTAAACTAGTTCAACCATTGTGGAAGACAGCATGGCAATTCCTCAAGGATCTAGAACTAGAAATACCATTTGATCCAGCCATCCCATTACTGGGTATGTACCCAAAGGATTATAAATCATGCTGCTATAAAGACACACGCACATGTATGTTTATTGCAGCACTATTCACAATAGCAAAGACTTGGAACCAACCCAAATGTCCATCAATGATAGACTGGATTAAGAAAATGTGGCACATATACACCATGGAATACTATACAGCCATAAAAAAGGATGAGTTCATGTCCTTTGTAGGGACATGGATGAAGCTGGAAACCATCATTCTGAGCAAACTGTCACAAGGACAGAAAACCAAACACCGCATGTTCTCACTCATAGATGGGAATTGAACAATGAGAACACTTGGACACAGGGTGGGGAACATCACACACCAGGGCCTGTCATGGGATGGGGTAGGGGGAGGGATAGCATTAGGAGATACACGTAATGTAAATGACGAGTTAATGGGTGCAGCACACCAACATGGCACATGTATGCATATGTAACAAACCTGCAAGTTGTGCACATGTACTCTAGAACTTAAAGTATAATAAAAAAAATTTTTTTTTAAATGTATCTTCTTATCCTAATTCCTGTACCATGTATTCCCTGTCCCTGCAAAAGAGTGGTTGTTCTTGGCTGGGCACGGTGGTTCACGCCTGTAATCTCAGCACTTTGGGAGGCCAAGGCAGGCGGATCACCTGAGGTCAGGAGTTCGAGACCATCCTGGCCAACATGGTGAAACCCTGTCTCTACTAAAAATACAAAAATTAGCCAGGCGTGGTGGCAGGCGCCTGTAATCCCAGCTACTTGGGAGGCTGAGGCAGGAAAATCGCTTGAACCCAGGAGGTGGAAGTTGGAGTGAGCTGAGATCGCGCCATTGTACCCCAGCCTGGGGGATAAGAGCGAGACTTCATCTCAAAAAAAAAAAAAAAAAAAAAAAGGTTCTCTTTTTTTATATATATATATATTTGTATATATGTGTGTATATCTATGTATATATGTATTTTTATATATATCTCTCTATATATATACACACACATATAGCAACCAGAAGGCTCCATATGGTATCTCAGAACAGTATCTAACAGGAAAGCAAAATTTCATGTTTCATGTTATACAAGAGTAGAACACTTAAAAAATCTGTGACTACTTGGGAGTAATTTAAGATAATCATTGTTACCCGTTTTTTAGTTCGTAAATGTTTGGCTCTGGAGTGGGGAAAAAAAGTGAAGGCACAGTATGACTGTTTTGTATTTTCATCTTTACCTTTTACTCAGCCTGAGCAGTTGTGAATAGAAAGTGGAGTGTAGGCTATCCTAGGATTTATCAGAGAAATAACATGCATTTTTAAAACCCAGAACTTTAATCACAAAATATATATCATTTAGTAGCAAAACTTTATGAATAATATATTAAGGATACTTTTGATCATTTCAACATAAGTAAAGCAGTTTGGGGAATTATGAGGAAGTAATATGGTCAGGGGTCTGCAGCTCATAAACTTGTCAGGAAGGGGACGGGCGGTTGACAGTAAGTACACCTCTGACAAGTTGGGTACAGCTGTAGTCCCAGCTACTTGGGAGGCTGAGGAGGGAGGATTGCTTGAGCCCAGCATCAAGGCTGCAGTGAGCCATGATTGCACCAGTGCATTCCAGCCTGGGTTACAGATCAAGACCCTGTCTGTTAACAAAAAAAAGTATACACAGATGCTTGAATTAGGATAATATACAATCTTTTTTGTACTTTCCGTTTTTTCATTCTACTAGGAACATGTATTATTTTTATAATCGGATAAAAATGGTAAGCTATAGTGGGCACTAGCTTAATCAAGTGATCAAACTAACTTGGCTACACTAATACACTAATGGTAGTTAAGTCCCAATGTGTATCCATACATCAAAACATCATGCTGTACGCCATAAATGTATACAATTTTTATTTGTCAGTTAGACCTAAATAAAGATGGGGATGAGGGGAAGACCCAGTGTGATTAGATCCTCTGATGTTTCAAGAGAAACTTGAAAGCTGGATTCTTGGCCGGGCTTGGTGGCTCACTGTGGGCGGAAGATTACCCAGGTGCCGAGGCAAGAGACTGAAGGCACAAACTGTTTCAGTATAATAAAGAAAATAGTTAGAATAAGAATTGTTATCATACAAATTAGATATAGAGATGATCGTGGACATTATCAATCAGCATAAGCATTATTAATCATTAGCTTTTAATATTACTGTTTGTTGTATTACTAATGTAACCAAGGAATAACTGGCGGATATAGGGTCAGGCGCTGAAGGGACATTGTGAGAAGTGACCAAGAAGGCAAGAGGTGGGCCCTCTGTCACGCCCGCATAAGGACTGCTTGAGGGCTCCTTGGTCAAGCAGTAACGCCAGTGCCTGGGAAGACACCCGTTACTTAGCAGACCGCAAAAGGGAGTCTCCCTTTCCTTGGAGGAGTCAGGGAACACTCTGCTTCACCAGCTTCTTGTGGGAGGTTGGATATTATCCAGGCCTGCCTGCAGTCATCTGGAGGCTTAAACCCCTCCCTGTGGTGCTGTGCTTCAGTGGTCATGCTCCTCGTCTACTTTCATGTTCCTCCCATACTCCTGGTTCCTCTTTGAAGTTCTTAGAAGATAGCGGTAAAAGAAATAGTTAAAGTCTTAAAGTCTTTGATCTTTCTCTCTTTTTTTT
Source organism: Symphalangus syndactylus (assembly GCF_028878055.3). Lineage (NCBI taxonomy): Eukaryota > Metazoa > Chordata > Mammalia > Primates > Hylobatidae > Symphalangus > Symphalangus syndactylus. The sequence continues at coordinate 37,356,281 of NC_072445.2, forward strand.
TTGAGACGGAGTCTCGACCTTATTGCTAGGCTGGAGTGCAGTGGCGCGATTTCGGCTTACTGCAACCTCCACCTCCCAGGTTCGAGCGATTTTCCTGCCTCAGCCTCCCAAGTAGCTGGGAATACAGGCGTGGGCCACCATACAAAAAACAAATAATTTTTTGTATTTTTAGTAGAGACAAGGTTTCACCATGTTGGCCAGGATGGTCTTGATCTCTTGACCTCGTGATCCACCTGCCTCGGCCTCCCAAAGTGCTGAGATTACAGGTGAGCCACCGTGCCGGCCTGTCTTTGATTTTTCTGATAAGTGCATAGAAGAAAACGCTGACGTATGCTGTCTTCCCTCTCTGCTTCGGCTACCTGTAAGGGAAGGGCCCCCTGTCCTATGATCATGTGACTTGCTTGACCTTATCAATCACTTGGATGACTCACTCTCCTTACCCTGCCCCCTTGTCTTGTATACAATAAATATCAGTGCACCCAGCCATTCAGGGCCACTACCGGTCTCCGCGTCTTGGTGGTAGTAGTCCCCTGGGCCCAGCTGTTTTCTCTTTATCTCTTTGTCGTGTGTCTTTATTTCTTACGCTCTCTCGTCTCCACACACAGGGAGAACACCCGTCAAGCCCTGTAGGGCTGGACCCTACATTTCACGCCTGTAATCCCAGCACTTTGGGAGGCCACGGCAGGTGGATCACCTGAGGTTAGGAGTTCAAAACCAGCCTGACCAACATGGTGAAACCCTGTCTCTACTAAAAATATGAAAATTAGCTGGGCGTGGTGGCGGGTGCCTATAATCCCAGTTAGTCAGGAGGCTGAGGCAGGAGAATTGCTTGAACCTAGGAGGCAGAGGTTGCAGTGAGCTGAGATCACGCCGCTGCACTCCAGCCTGGGCGGCAGAGCAAGACTTTGTGTCCAAAAAAAAAAAAGCTGGATTATCATGTAAGATCTTCTGATTTTTCAATGTGGGCAACCAGTTTAAAAAATCGGTTTTTAAAAATGTTACAGTAATATCTACATATGGATTAAAAAGACAACAACAGTAGTAGGACTGAAAGGCTCATAGTGAAAAACAACCAAAGTATGTGTTAATTAAATGAATGAGCTGTGTTCCGAATTTTAACTTTATTTTAAACTGTAAATTGATAAACTCCAACCTCTTAGAAGATAGTTTTTGTTTTTTTGTCTCTGAAAGCAAATAAAGGTTTTTAACCTTGGGAATATTTTACTGTTAAATAAAAATGTTAAAATTAGAAAGTGTATCTAGATGTAAATTGCTGTAAGTCAGGAGAGACCTGAGTTGCTCCCGTTTGTTTAAAAGCAGGCTTTATTTAGATGGCATTCTCGAACTTCCATTATTTAATTTTTAAAGGATTTTAAATCACATGAATATGAATTCCTAATAACAATGTACATGTATGGCCTATGGCCTATGGCTTTATCTTTAAAATCAGAACTAAAATAGGCAAATAATTTTTCTGTATGTTTGACATTATAGAGTTGGGGAGAAAATAAGCATAAATACTTATTATATACCAGCTATATTCAAGTTCCTGAGTTGGAAGCTACAAGGGACGGTGATGTGATAGATGCCACTTTCCCTAAGACAGATTATGTGTTTGTCAACATTGCCATGTCTGTCAGCACTACCGTGTCTTTATTTTTACTTGGTAAGAAGACAGATATTTTTAGCTCCTTTGGTCACAGCACTACAATATATAAGAATCATTGTGTCCTAGTACATTATATGTGAGGATCTTATTCTGATAATTTATTCTTTTTAAAGGATTTAGTGGGAAATGTGGCTCCGTAGTAAAAATTTCAGGAAAGCCTTTGTTCACCTAACATGAACATATATTTTTGTGTGAGGAAGCATCTTTATTCCGCCCTTCTAGGAAAACTCATACACAAAAATACAGCAAAAGAAGTTAAAAGCTTATCCTTAGAAAAATAATTTTGTCTGGGTGCAGTGGCTCACGCCTATAATCCCAGCACTTTGAGAAGCCCAGGTGGGAGGGTCACTTGAGCCCAGGAGTTTGAGACCAGCCTAGGCAACAAAGGGAGACCTTGTCTCTACAAGAAGTTTTTAAAAATGAACCGGACATGGTGGCTTGCACCTATAGTTCCATCTCAGGAGGCTGAGGAGGGAGGATTACTTAAGCAGTTTGAGGCTGCAGCAAGCTATGGGCAACAGATCAAGACCCTGTCTCTTTAGAAAAAGAAAAAAGAAAAAAAATTGATTATATAAAGTGATCAGAGAAAGCATATCATGTTTTAATGTAGAAGGTGGTATGAGGCAGTTTTACATTAGAAGACAGAATGAATCCCATAGATCTCTGGCATTACCTTTCAAGCCCTTAAGTAAATCGGTATTGAATCTCCTGTTTCTAGCAGCTGAAAACTCAGAAAGGGCCTTCCCTCTCAGTTACAGTTCGGGGATGAAGGCAAACCTTGACATAGACATAGCTTCCAGTGAAGGGCCTGGCTGAGATGCAATTGTGATGATTCCTGTGCTCAGCTTTTGCTCTGTGCTCACGTGGCCGAGTGTAATTCAACACTGGCCCCAGAGCCATATTCCTAGTAGAACTGCCTCTCTCTCTTTTCAGAGAAACGTCTCTGCTCTGAGGCTGTTACTAAATGGTAAATGGCTGCCCACTATGATTACTTCTAGAGTCATCCTTAATATGATTGACTTTTTAGTGACTGTCATTCTGGTGTTTGCAAAAATTCATAGTAGATACTATTGACTATATGAAAAGTGGTATTCATAATGTTATTACATATTTGTGTTAGTGACCATTTTAGTTTTAAATATATAGGTGCTTTTGACAAGACCATTAGAGTGATTTGTAACGTTTTAACCCTAAAAATGGAGACATGCTGGGTGCAGTGGCTTATGCCTGTAATCCCAATACTTTGGGAGGCCAAGGCAGGAGGATCACTTGAGGCCAGGAAGTCAAGATTACAGTGAGCTGTGATCATGCCACTGCACTCTGTCCTGGGCAACCAAGTGAGACCCTATCTCAGAAACAACAACAATAACAAACTATATAAACAAGGCTCTTATTCTGAAGGCTTTTTTTTTTTTTTTGGAAGCGTAGTGTCGCTCTGTCGCCCATGCTGGAGTGCAGTGGTGTAATCTCAGCTCACTGCAACCTCTGCCTCCTGAGTTGAAGCCATTCTTCTGCCTCACAGTCTCCTGAGTAGCTGGGATTAAAGGTGTGTGCCACCATGCCAGGCTAATTTTGTATTTTTAGTAGAGACGGGGTTTCCCATGTTGGCCAGGCTGGTCTCAAACTCCTGACCTCAGGTGATCTGTGCACCTCGACCTCCCAAAATACTGGGATTACAGGTGTGAACCACCACGCCCAGCCCACTCTGAAGGCTTTTAAGTGCTCCTTGTAAGCACTTAGTGATGCTATTAGTGTATTAGTGTAGCCAAGTTTGATCACTTGAGTAAGCTAGTGCCCACTATAGCTTACCATTTTTTTCTGTTCATAAAAATAATACGTGTTCCTAGTAGAATGAAAAGACAGAAAGTGCAAAGAAGATTATATATTACCCTAATTCCATGGCTAATTATTTTTTCCGAACTTTTCAATCATGAAAATTTTCAAGCATACAAGAAAGATTCAAAAATAATACAATAAACACTATACCTTCTTCTAAATATAATATCTTTTGACGTTTTGCATACTCGCTTTTCTATATTGTTACTTTTTTGGCTATTCCATTTGAATGTAGAGTTGTAGATAGTGTGACACATCACTCTTAAATTCTGTTCTTTAGCATGTATTTCTTTTCCTTTTCACTTTTTTCTCCTCTCTTCTCTTCTCTGTTTCTTGTTCTTTTTTTTTTTTTTTTTTTTTTTTTTTTGAGACAGGATCTCCCTGTGTTACCCAGGCTGGAGTACAGTGGCACAATCTCTGCTTACTGTCACCTCTACCTCCCAGGCTCAAGCAGTACTCCCACGTTAGCCTCCTGAGTAGCTGGGACTACAGGCACAAGCCACCACACCCAGCTAATTTTTGTATTTTTTGTAGAGACGGAGTTTCACCATGTTGCCCAGGCTGGTCTTGAAATTCTGGGTTCAAGAGATCCACATGCCTTGGCCTCCCAAAGTGCTGGGATTATGGGCCACTGTGCCCAGCCTGTCTTTCTTTGTGCCCGCCCACCCTTCCTCCCTCTCTTTCCTTCTTTCCATTTTAAAATTTAGATTTGAGGGATATATGTGCACATGGGTATATTGCATGTTGCTGAGGTTTTGGCTTCTAATGACCCTGTCACCCAAATAGCAAACATAATACCTGATGGGTTGTTTTTCAACCTCCCCCCACCCCACTTTTAGAATCCCCAGTGTTTATTGTTCCCATCTTTGTGTACATGTGTACCCAGTGTTTAACTCCCACTTATAAGTGAGAACATGCAGTATTTGGTTTTCTGTTTCTGTGTTAATTTGCTTAGGATAATGGGCTCCAGCTGTAACCACGTTACTGCAAAAGACATTATTTTGTTCTTTGTTATGGCTGCATAGTATTCCATTTTGTACTTGTACACTTTCTTTATCCAGTCCACTATTGATGGGCACCTGGGTTGATTCCACCTCTTTGCTATTGTGAATAGTAGCATGCATCTCTTTGGAATAAGGCCAGTCTCCTACATAACCAGATACCATTATCACATCTAAGGAAATTTGTAATAATTCCATTATATTATCCAGTATTGACTCTATATTCAAATGTCCCCAGTTATCATGAAATGTTTGTTATGTTTGTTTCCTCACTAGGCCTTAACCTAGGTTCACACATTACTGTTGCTTGTATGTCTTTTTAAGCTGTTTTATCATAGAACTATATTTCCATTCTTTCCATATGCCTATCCCCAAAGATACTGACTATTTTATAAGAGTCCAGGGGCCGGGCGCAGTGGCTCATGCCTGTAGTCCCAGTACTTTGGGAGGCCAAGGCGGGCGGATCACAAGGTCAGGAGATCAAGACCATCCTGGCTAACACAGTGAAACCCCACCTCTACTAAAAATACAAAGAATTAGCTGTGCGTGGTGGCGGGTGCCTGTAGTCCCCGCTACTTGGAGAGGCTGAGGCAGGAGAATGGCGTGAACCCGGGAGGTGGAGCTTGCAGTGAGCTGAGATTGCGCCACTGCACTCCAGCCTGGGCGAGAGAGCGAGACTCCGTCTCAAAAAAAAAAAAAAAAAAAAAAGTCCAGGGTAGTTGTCTTATAAAATGCCTCACATCCTGGTTTTGTTTGATTGTTTCTTCCTGGTTTCCTTTAACTTGTTTCCCCATCCTCTGTATTTCCAGCAACTTAGTCTAAAACAGTGCCATCCAATAGAACTTTCTGAAGTGAAGGAAAAGTTCTGTATCTTCGTTGTTCCGTATGGCAGCCACTAGCTGCCTTATGTGGCTAGTTAAACTAATTAAGGCTTTCTGGGCACACTGCCTATGGGATAGTTCTGCTTCACAAGAAGCAGTAAAACAACAACAAAAACAAACTAATTAAAATTAAATAAATACAAAATTCAGTTTCTTAGTTACACTAGCCACATTTCAAGTGCTCAGTAGCTACATGTATATCATGGTCACCATTTTGAACAGCCCAGGTTTGGAGGCTTGATTAGATTTAGGATAAATATTTTTGGTGAGTTACACATAGGTATGCTGTGTGCTTCCTGATGCTCATGTCACTTGAGGAGGTTCTAGTACCTGGGCGCCTTGGTGAGAGTGTAGTACTTACCCATGGAATGGATTGGGAAAGATAGTGGTGGTTGATCTTCCCTGAGATTTGCCACTTCTAAGCAGAGAAGAAATAATAAGTGAAAAATATATATATTATACCTCACTGATTATCAGATGAATGCAAATTAAAGCAAGCTGGTATCTTTTTTTTTTTTTTTTTTGAGGCGGAGTCTCACTCTGTCACCCAGGCTGGAGTGCAGTGGCGCGATCTCGGCTCACTGCACGCTCCGCCTACCCGGTTCAGGTCATTCTCCTGCCTCAGCCTCCCAAGTAGCGGGGACTACAGGAGCCCGCCACCACGCCCGGCTAATTTTTGTATTTTTAGTAGAGACGGGGTTTCATGGTGTTGGCCAGGATGGTCTCGATCTGACCTCGTGATCTACCCGCCTCGGCCTCCCAAAGTGCTGGGATTACAGGCATGAGCCACCGCGTCCGGCCGCAAGCTGGTATCTTGCTCTTACTAGATTAGCCAAGATTTTAAAACTAATTCTATTAATGATGAAGGAGACAACACATTATTATTATTTTATTATTATTATTATTTTTTGAGATGGAGTCTCGCTCTGTTGCCCAGGCTGGAGTGCAGTGGTACGATCTCGGCTCAGTGCAATCTCTGCCTCCCAGGTTCAAGCGATTCTCCTGTCTCAGCCTCTTGAGTAGCTGGGATTACAGGTGCGCACCACCACGCCCAGCTAGTGTTTTGTATTTTAGTAGAGATGGGGTTTCACCATGTTGCCCAGGCTGGTCTCGAACTCCTGAGCTCAGGCAATCCACCTGCCTCGGCCTCCCAAAGTACTAGGTTTACATGCATGAGCCACCGTGCCTGGCCTGAGACAGCACGTATTATAACCTTAAGGATGTCTGTGCTATCTCAGACCCTATGTGCCAGTCATTCTAACTGCTTTCCAGGACCCCAAACATCTGACATAATGCATGCGGTTCCCTCCTATCCCTCCTGCTAGAAACCATGCCCTATCCTTTTGCCACCTAGAGACACCTCTTTGGGTTTTCAGCTTAGTCACTACATTCTATCAAAGCTTTTATGACTTTCCATGCTGATATAGAAGTGCTTTTTTCACCATCTCATTGTAATGTAAATTTCAAGTGTGTTTTTCCTGTATATTTAATGTGGACTATTTATTTATTTATTTTGAGACAGGGTCTCACTTTGTCCAGGCTGGAATAGAGTGGTGTGATCATATCTCACTGCAGCCTCGACCTCCTGAGCTCAGGTGATCCTCTCAGGTGATCCTCCCACCTCAGCCTCCTGAGTAGCTGGGACCACAAGTGCATGCCACCACGCCTGGCTAATTTTCTTGTATTTTTTGTAGAAATGGGGTTTCACCATGTTGGCCAGGCTGGTCTCGAACTCCTGGGCTCAAGAAATCCACCCACTTTGGCCTCCCAGAGTGCTGAGATTACAGGCATAAGTCACTGTGCCCAGCCTAGTGTGGACATTTTAAAAGCAGAAAAGTAGGCTGGGTGCAGTGGCTCATTCCTGTAATCCCAGCACTTTGGGAGGTCAAGGTGGGCAGATCACGAGGTTAGGAGTTAGAGACTATCCTGACCAACATGGTGAAACCCTAGCTCTAAAAATACAAAAATCAGCTGGGCGTGGTGACAGGCGCCTGTAATCCCAGCTACTTGGGAGGCTGAAGCAGGAGAATCGCTTTAAACCTGAGAGGTGGAGGTTGCAGTGAGCCGAGATCACACCACTGCACTCCAGCCCAGGCAACCATACAAGACACCATCTCCAAAAAAAAAAGAGCAGAAAAGTAAAAAGAACAAAATTTAAAATTTTCATGCTCGCCACTGGTAACATTTTGATGTATTTCCTTCTGTGTGAGTTTTCGCCTATGAACAGCCCTTCCTTGTTGACTGTGGGCTTTTCAAGAGTATTTTCAAATATTGGATACAGAAGTGAACTAGGAGGTTCATGTAAATTATTAAAAAGGAGACAGAAGTTTCTCTTTACTGTTGTGATGTTGACACATATATATATATGTTTTTGTCTCAGGTTCCCGGCTCCTAACTGTCATAGCCTTTTGGAGTTAACAGTCTTTTGTTATAATGTTGGAGCACTTTAGGCCTCAGGAGCAGGCCTCAGAAAACAGAATCTCTGTCTCTGACTTTCTCCTGCCCTCCTTTTACCTGCCCAAGGCAGGACTCTGATCTTTCCCCGCCTTTCTGATTGTGAGTCACAAGATCCTCATTCCAGAGAAGGTCATGCCCCATATGTTAGAGGAAAAAATCCTGCACAGAAAGGCCGAGAAGAATCTGAACAAACAGGCCTTGGCTAGGTTTTCCTACTCAGTCGATTAGTATTAACTCATACCCTTTGTGTTCAATCACATTTCAACATGGTTGTCCAATCATGCCTATCCAATGAAGTCTCCATAAAAGGCCTAAGAGGACAGAGTTCAGGGAGCTTCTGGGTAACTGAACACGTGGAGGTTCCTAGAGAGCAGCACACCCAGGGAGGGCATGGAAGCTCTGTGCAGCTTCCCCCAACCTCGTCCTGTGCATCTCTTAATCTGTATGGCTTATATTCATTGTAATATACTGGTAAATGTGAGTTTCCCTGAGTTATATGGGCTGCTTTAGCAATTGAGCCCAAATAGGGGGTCATGGAAATTCCAACTTGAAACTAGTCGGTCAGAAGTTCCAGAGGCCCGGACTTGTGACTGGTAGGAAGGCGGGAGTTGTGGGACTGAGCCCTCAACCTTGGTTTCTGGGGCTATCTTCCGGTAGATAGCTTCAGAATTGAGTTGGATGACACCCTGCTGGCATCCACTGCAGAACTGATCCCTGCTTGGTGTGGGAGAGGAAAACCCCCACACATTTTGTTACAGAAGCCTTCGGTGTTGATTGTTTGGTGTGAGAGCACAGAAAAAACATGGTTTGAGTTTTCCTTGCCTCACAGCTGTCATTTTCTACCATCCCAGCACCTTTTTTTTTTTTTTACTGTCCCAGCTCTGTTTTCCTAGAAGAGCCCTATCTCTCCTCTCTTGCCACAGGCTTGGACACATTGACCAAATCTTCTGACTTTCTGTGTCTTTTGGTTATATCTTGTGTTTTGGTTATATCTCACCCCAGCATTTTCACTTCTAAGTATATGCTGAGAAGTGCTTATTTATGAGCACAAAGAAGCATGTACAGGCTGGGCATGGTGGCTCACACCTATAATCCTACCACTTTGGGAGGCCACGGTGGGAGGATCATTTGAGTCCAGGAGTTTGAGACCAGCGTAGGCAACATAGTGAGACTTCATCTCCATTTAAAAAAAAATTTTTTTTTTTAAAGAAGCATGTACAAGAGGTTCATCACAACTTTATTTGTAATAGCAAAAAATTAGAAACAGTGTAAGTGTCCACCGATAGGAGAATGGTTGTGTCAAATATGACACATTCATGTTTTTTATTACCATCCAGCAGTTTAAAAATAATATAGGAAATCTTTATATCCCAACATAGAGCGTCCTGTAAGACATATAGTTAAATGTTTGTTGAAAATAAGGTTAGTTGGCAAGCGTGATCCCATCTGGGTAAAATAAAATGTACGAAAACATATTTGTGTGTGTTCATATATATGTAAATATATAGAGTGGAATCTGGCAGGGAAAATATTAAACTGATTAGAGCGATTACCTCTGGGGAAGGAATTGGGACTGGAAGGAAGCCATGGAAACTTTTACTTATCTAAAGTTTAAAAAATTTTTTTACAACCCCATCATCTTTTCCAGAGTCTGGGCAGAAATGTGAAGCAATCGAGCAGTTGTAAAAGTTAGTATTTAAAGTGCTTAAGGATACAGCCACCCTTTCCCCCAAGAATTCTAAAGGGATATATTTGAGCTTAGAAAAGTTAAAATTAGAATTGCTGAAATTCCGTTCTATATTGTCTTCTCCTTGGGTACAAGGAAATGAAAGCAAAGATGTCTCTGGGGGCAGATGGCAGAGCTTCAGTTAGGTTTTTGCTTTTGATGCAAGTTTATTTTCAGCTTTTAAACCTGACCTTGCTATTCTTAGAGTTTTAATTTAAATTAAAATGTTTTGTTTGTGAGGATAAGATGAGTTGGGAAAGAGATGGTTCACATGGAGATCATTGAGATAGCTGACTATGTTTCCAAAGGACTGGGTTAATCTTTAAAGGGGTAAAAGACACTTTGACTAGAAGTAACCCATGAAGAACTATCAGATATGTTAATCAGCCTGAGAACTAGAGAATATTGCTCTTGTATATATTTATGTGACTTCTGTTGGTGATGCTGATTTTTATGTATTGAGACATGATGAGTTATCTGTTGCTACCTAATAAAACTTAAAATAAGGATAATCATTTGTTATCTCATACTTTCTGTCAGACATGAATTCAGACAAGGTACAGCCATGTACCATGTTGTCTAGGGCGTCAGCTAAAAGAATCAAAGGCTGAGAGCAAAATACTGTGGGGGGAGAAAAGCTTGAATACCTTTTTCCAGCAGGCTTCCAGTAGGTTTTTCTCCTACATCTGCGTTGTCTTTGCTCATTTTTCCCTCTCTCTCCACCTCTTAACATTAGATGCCTTGGGATTCAGTCCTTGGTCTTTTTTTTTCTTTGTCTGCTTCTCGTTTATTCCTTGGTGATCTCTCCCAATCTGGAGGCTTTAAATACAGTAGGTAGGTGGTTGGATTAGTGGGTAGGTAGGTAGTTGAGTGGATGGTTGAGTAATCTATCCCTAACCACTGCTGTTCTTAACTTGCCTACTTGGTATTTCTATTTGAATGTTCAATAGCCATCTGAAACTCTCACTATGTATAAGCCTTGATTCTACTGCCTTCCCCCAAACCTGCTTCGCCAGCAGTCTTCCCCATCTCCGTAGTGGCAATCCATCCTTTAAGTTACTTAACCCAAAAACCTAGAAGTCATCCTTGATTTTTGTTATTTTCTTACACCTAATATCTAGTTCATCAGCAAATCTTGTTGGCTCTACCTTCAGAGTACGTGTGTCTAGATTTCAGCCACTTCTCACCATCTTTTTCACTATCCCCCTGGTCCAAGCCACCATCACCACTCACCTCGATTCCTTAGCTACATACACCCACTGCACCCTTGCCTTCTTCAGTCTACTACTTTCAACACAGTAGGCAAAATGATCCTGTAAAAAGAAACCAGGTCAGATCATGTCACTCAAAGGTTTTCTAAGCTGAAGCCCTCAGATTGGCCTATGATCTGTCTCCCTCTGGGACCTCAGCTCTCACTCCCCTCTCTTTCTCACTGTGCTCCAGCAATACTGGTAGCCTCCTTGCTGCTTCTGTAATACCAGGCCTTTTCCCTCTTAGTGCCCTTGTGATTGCTGTTCCCTCTGCCTAAATTACCATGGTTGGAAATACAGTCTTACATTAAACCTGGAGGATAGAGGCTTCATCTTGTTGCTTTTTAAGTGCCTTTTATTGGTGAAGAAATGCCGTGGTACTGAGGATGGGAAATTAAGTTTCAAATAACAGAATGTGTTTATATACTAGAAGTAGCAAGTCCAAGCATTCACACCTATGCCAGATGAAATACTGTTTTTCATCCATCTACCTGCCATTCTTGCTCATTTATATCTCTTCCATATGAAGCAGTCCTGTCCTTTAGACGAGGTGGAAATTTCTAGGAGACTCTCTAATGCCACTAAAGTGTTCATTTCATTTGGCTCCATTTTTGTTCCTCTTTACTACCTTTTGTGATTGAGGGGGAATTAGAGGGCAGTCTGGGATGCCATCTGAATAACTGATTCTGTCAGTTAAGAGACTTGGTAGGGGTCCACATCAGGCCCTAAAATAGATAAGGTTTTGGTTTCAAAATCAGCCATAAAAACACTCTCAAAAGAGCCAAGTTTTTGGGCCAGGTGTGGTGACTCACACCTGTAATCCCAGTGCTTTGGGAGACTGAGGTGGGAGGATTGCTTGAGATCAGGAGTTCAAGACCAGCCGGGGCAACAGATAGACCTGTCTCTACGAAACAAAGTGAAAAGAGCCAGGCTTTTGAAGTGGGTTTCTAGAGTGGATAGTAAGGCAGTCAAAGAGGAGAAGAGATTGTTTTTAACCAGGATGATGAGAGCTCCTTCATGACATGCTTTATCGGAGATTTATGAAATCAGGAAGAAAGACAATCAGCTATTTATGGCCGTGTAACTAGCAAAGCTCTGGGCGTAAAACTGAATGAGGACATCACTGAGAAAATCCTTAAACTTGAGAAGCCTAAGGTAGTATGCCTGTTGTATATAGAGACTGTGATATTAAGTGGAATTTATATTTATGGGGTCATAGAATCACATTGTTGAAAGGATGTCAAGAGGTTATCTAGTTTAAATCTATACTTTTGGTCAAGCAGAAACCTATAACTGCATGCCTTCAGTTTTTCTTTTGAATACATACTTATAACAGATATGTCTGTACATGATCTAAATGAGTAAACTTTTTTTGAGACAGGGTTGTGCTCTGTCTTAAAAAAATTTTTAATGAAATAAATTACCTTTAATGCCATTGAATAGTGAGATGCCACTACATACCTATTAGAATGTCTAAAATAAAAAATGATGTCATTTAGCAGATTGAGAATAAGAAAGGTAGATGCAGCTTGTTGCTGCTTTCAAATAAACCGTTCATCTCTGGTGAGTGAATAGAATAGATGTGATATTAAATGTTTCAGAAAGAACAAGACCACCTTTGTAGTGGTATTTGGCAAAGTTGAATTTTTTTGTCATTTCAAACTGAAACTGCCAGTTCTGCCTTTAAAATGAAAGCTAGAAAATTGAGGAGGCTTTCAGGTAATAAGAGAACCAGAATCACTTAAGACTTGCAAAACCAGTTTTTCTTAAGTGTTTGTTCCCCCCACTCCCTTTTTAAAGCTGGTCCTTAATACGGATTTTTCAGGTAGTCTAGAAGGAAAAGATTTATGTAATACCCGTGTAGTAACTGCAAATTCAAAAAATAATTTAATGTTCCATTTAAATAAACTTATCTCCCCTGCAGAAGGTGTCCTGATTTATTTTCCCAGCAGCGGAGATCAGGAGGTTGGTACCTGTATATGCTTTAAAATCAAAGACACCTAGGTTCTAATCCTGGTGCTGATGTTTAACTGCATAGTATTGGCAAATTATTTATCATCTCTAGATATCAATTTTCTTGTCTGGAGCATAGATATCATGATATAATACCTGCTTCACAGGTAGACATTTAGTAAGAACTCAAATGCTAGGTATTATTATTACTAGAAAAACAGACTAATTTGCCCTGAATCACACAGTGACTTGTGACCTGAACCCTCAGGGGTGTCTCCCAAAGCCCTGGGCTTTCATCTTCTCTTTTCTCCTCCCATCACCCTATTACCGTTGTCAGGAGAGAGACTTCATCCTGTTGCTTTTTAAGTGCCTTTTATTGGTGAAGAAATGCCATGGTACTGATGTTAAGTTACATAGTTAAGTTATATAGTTACATATAAGGTATATAGTTAATGAACTATATAATGAACTGTATAATGAACTATATAAATAATTTTAGGTTCCTTTATGTAGTTAGGAAAGAAACTACTTTTGGCATTAGGGTTTAATTTTTTTTTTTTTTTGACAGAGTCTCACTCTGTTGCCCAGGCTGGAATGCAGTGGTGGGATCTTGGTTCACTGCAGCACCCACCTTCCAGGTTCAAGTGATTCTTCTGCCTCAGCCTCCCGAGTAGCTGGGACTGCAGGCGCGCACCACCATGCCTGGGTAATTTTTGTTGTTTTTTTTTTTTTTTAGTAGAGACAGGGTTACTCCATGTTGACGAGGCTAGTTTCAAACTCCTGACCTCAGGTCGTCCACCCACCTCAGCCTTCCAAAGTGCTGGGATTACAGGTGTGAGCCACTGTGCCCGGCCTTATATTTTCAGTAGAGATGGGGTTTCACCATATTGGCCAGGTTGGTCTCAAACTCCTGGCCTCAAGTGATCCACCTGCCTTGGCCTCCCAAAGTGCTGAGATTATAGTCATGAGCCACCGCCCCCAGCCAGGGTTTAATTTTTTTATGCTCACACTTTTTTTTTTTTTTTTTTTTTGAGACAGAGTTTCACCCTTGTTGCCCAGGCTGGAGTGCAATGGTGCAATCTCGGCTCACCACATCCTCCGCCTCCTGGGTTCAGGTGATTCTCTTGCCTCAGCCTCCCGAGTAGCTGGGATTACAGGTGTGTGCCACCATGCTTGGCTAATTTTGTATTTTTAGTAGAGACAGGGTTTCTCCATGTTAGTCAGGCTGGTCTCGAACTCCCGACCTCAGACGATCCACCTGCCTGGGCCTCCCAAAGTGCTGGGATTACAAGCGTGAGCCACTGCGCTTGGCATAATTTTTTGTATTTTTAGTAGAGATGGGGTTTCACCGTGTTAGCCAGGATGGTCTCGATCTCCTGACCTTGTGATCTGCCCACCTTGGCCTCCCAAAGTATTGGAATTACAGGCGTGAGCCACTGCGCCCGGCCTTAACTTTTTTTTTTTTTAAGCCGTTTTAGGTTCACAGCAAAATTGAGTGCAAACCACACAGAGTTCCCATATACCCACCGACCCTACATGTGCATAGCCCCTATTATCAACATCTCACACCACAGCAGTACATTTGCTACGGTCAATGTACCAACACTGACACATCATAATCACCCCGAATCCCTAGTTTTCATAAGGTTCCCTCTTGGTGTTGTACTTTCTTTATATTTGTGGAAAGGCATAATGACATGTATCCAGAATTATAGTATCATACAGAATAGTTTCACTGCCCTATAAAAATCCTCTGTGCTCTGTGTATTCATTCCTCCCTCCCCTAAACCCTTGACAACCACTGATCTTTTACTGTTTTCATACTTTTGCTTCTCCTAGAATGTCTTATAGTTGGAATATACAGTATGTAGCCTTTTCAGATTGACTTCTTCCGCTTAGTAATACGCATTTAAGATTCCTCCATGTCTTTATTTTATTTTTCTGTTTTTTTCTGAGACAAGCTCTCGCTCTGTCACCCAGGCTGGAGTGCAGTGGTGCAATCTCAGCTCACTGCAAGCTCCGCCTCCCAGGCTCAAGCAGTTCTCTTACCTCAGCCTCCCTAGTATCTGGGACTACAGGCCTGTAGTCGTGCGCCACCATGCCCAGCTAATTTTTGTAGTTTTAGTAGAGAAGAGGTTTCACCATGTTGGCCAGGCTGGTCTCGAACTCCTGACCTCAGGGTGATCCACCCACCTCAGCCTCCCAAAGTGGTGGGATTATAGACGTGAGCCACCATGCCCGGCCCCCTCCATGTCCTTACATACATAACTTGATAGTTCATTTCTTTGAGCACTGAATAATAATCCTTTGTGTAGATGTACCACACCTTATTTATCCATTCACCTACTGAAGGACATCGTGGACTCGGACATTGCTTCCGAGTTTTGGCAGTTATTAATAAAGCTGCTATATAGTAATCAAGACAATGTGGTTTTAGTAAGAGACACATAAATAAATGGAACAATAGTGAGCCCAGAAATAGACCCACATTGATATGCAAGTTTTTACATGGACATAAGCTTTCACCTCCTAATTTAGGTAAACACCAAGGAGTGCAATTGCTTTATATGGTAATAGTATGTATAGTTTGGTAAGAAACTGCCAATGTGGCTGTATCATTTTGCATTCTTTCCAGAGAGCAAGTAAGAGTTCCTGTTGTTCCACATCCTCACCAGCATCTGGTGTTGTCAGTGTTTTAGATTTTAGCTATCCTTTTTTAAATTTTATTTTATTTTATTTTATTTTATTTTATTTTATTTTATTTTATTTTATTTTGGTAACGAGTCTCACTCTGTTGCCCAGGCTGGAGTGCAGTGGCAAGATCACAGCTCACTGCAACCTCCACCCCCCAGGTTCAAGCGATTTTCCTGCCTCAGTCTCTCAAGTAGCTGGAATTATAGGCGCGCACCACCACACTCAGCTAAATTTTTGTATTTTTAGTAGAGATGGGGTTTTGCCATGTTGGCCAGGCTGGTCTTGATCACCTCAAGTGATCCACCCGCCTCAGCCTCCCAAAGTGCTGGGATTACAGGCATGAGCCACCCACACCCTGCCAATTTTAGCTATCCTAATAGGTGTTTTCTATTTTAATGAAGTTCATCTTGTCAATTTTTTCTTTCAGGTATTCTGCCCTTGGTTTTGCATCTAAAAATTCATTGCCAAACCAACGGTCATCTGTATTTTCCCCTGTGTTATCTTCTGGGAGTATTATAGTTTTGTGTTTTACATTTAGGTCTGTGATCCATCTTGAGTTAATTTTTTGAAGGGTATAAAGTTTGTGTCCAGATTGATTTTTCTGCTGTGGATGGCCAGGCAAAAACGCCAGCATCATATGTAGAAAAGACAATTTTTTTCTCCATTGTATTGTTCTTATTCCTTTGTCAAAGATTTGTATATTGTATTGATGTGGGTCTATTTCTGGGCTCGCTATTGTTCCATCTATTTATTTGTCTCTTGCTAAAACCATACTATCTTGATTACTGTAGCATTATAGTAAGTCTTGAAGTTGAATATCCGTTCTCCAACTTTGTTCTCCTTTCTTACTGAGTTGGCTGTCTGGGCTTTTGCATCTCCTTATAAACTTTAGGATCCCTTTTTCAATATTCACAAAATAACTTTCTGGGATTTTAATTGGGATTGTGTTGAATCTGTAAATCAAGTTGGGAAGAACTGACAAATTAATAATGTTGAGTCGCCCTATTCATTAACATGGATTGTTGCCATTTATTTAGTTTTTCTTTGATATCTGAAAGTTTTGTGTTTTTTCTTATATAGATCTTGTACATGTATGTTTTAAATTTATACCTAATTATTTCACTTTAGGAGGTGCTAATGTAAATGATATGTTTTTAATTTCAGATTCTACTTGTTTATTCTTGGGATGTAGAAAAGCAATTGACTTTTGTATATTATCCTTGTATCTTGCAGCCTAAAAATAAGCTAATTGTTTTAATTTCACATTTTTTTTGTCAATCCTTTTGGATTTTTAAAAAATTAAGATCATGTCATCTGCAAATGAATACAGTTTTGTTTTATTCTAGTTTCTCACCATTAAGCTTCTGGTTTCTCACCATTAAGCTTCTGGTTTCTCACCATTAAGCATGATGTTAGCGCTAGTTTTTTGTACTTAATTCTGTATCAAATTGAAGAAGTCTCCCTCTGTTCCTAGTTTGCTGAGAGATTTTTTTTTCTATGTCCAACTGTGATTGGAGGTTGAGAGTTTTTTTTATCATGAGTAGGTATGATTTTGTTACATGCTTTTTCTGCATCTGTACCTGATCATGTGACTTTTAGCTTGTTGATGTGATGGAATACATTAATTGATTATTGAACATTGAACCAGCCTTGGGAGAGATAAATCCCACTTGGTTGTAAGTGTAATTATTTTTACACATTGTTGGATTTGATTTACTACAAGATATTGGTCTGTAGTTTTCTTGTGATGTATTTGTCCTGTTTTGTTATTAGGGTAATGCTGGCCTCACAGACTAAGTTAGGAAGTATTCTTTCTTCTAAAAGAAATTGTAGAGAATTGGTATAATTTTTTCTTTAATTTGTAGAATTCACCAGTGGCCCATCTGGGCCTGGTGCTTTCTGTTTTGGAAGGTTATTATTATGGTTGTTGTTGTTGTTGTTGTTATTATTATTTGAGACAGAGTCTCACTCTGTCGCCCAGGCTGGAGTGCAGTGGCATGATCTCAGCTCACTGCAACCTCCGCTTCCCAGTTCAAGTGATTCTTCCGCCTCAGCCTCCAGAGTAACTGGGATTACAGGCATGTCCCACTGCGCCCGGCTAATTTTTGTATTTTTAATAGACACAGGGTTTCACTATGTTGGCCAGCCTGGTCTTGAACTCATAACCTCAAGTGAGCCTCCTGCCTCGGCCTCCCAAAGTGCTGGGATTACAGGCATGAGCTACCATACCCTGCTTTTGTTATTACTTTTGAGACAGGGTCTTGCTCTGTCACCCAGGCTGGCGTGCAGTGGCACAAACATAGCTCACTGAAGCCTCAAACTCCTGGGCCCAAGCAGTCTTCCAGCCTCAGCCTACATGAACAGGCCACTATGCTCAGCTAATTTTTTTATTTTTTGCAGAGATGGGTCTCACTGGTTTTGCTCCTCCTTGTCTCAAACTTCTGGCCTCAAGCAATCTTCCCACCTCAGCCTCCCAAAGTGCTAGGATTACAGGCATGCACCACCGCACCCAGCCAGTTATTAATTATTGATTTAATTTCTCTAATAGGTATAGGCTTATTGAGATTGTTTTTTCTTATGTGAGTTTTGACAGATTCTACCTTTCTAGGAATTGGTCATTTCATGTAGGTTGTGAAATCCATGGGCACAGGGTTGTTCATAGTTTTCTTTTATTTTCCTCTTTTTTGTTCATGACATCTTTAATGATGTCCCCTCTTTCATGACTAATATTAGTAATTTGTGTCTTCTTTTTTTCTTAGCCTGGCTGAAGACTTACCAATTTTATATGATTTTATTTTTATTATATATATATATTTTATATTATTATATATATATTTTATTATATATTTTAAATGTATACTTTTAGGCTTTTTAATTTTACTGACCTTTTAAATAACCAGTTTTGGATTATGTTCATCCTCTCAATTGATTTTCTGTCTCAATTTCATTGACTTCTGTTCTAATTTTTAACTATTTTCTTATGCTTACTTGGATTTAATTTGCTCTTTTTCTAGTTTCCTAAGGTAAAAGCTTAGATTATTAATTTTAGATCTTTCTTTTCTAATATATGCATTTAGTGCTAAAGTTTTCCTCTAAGCACCATTCTCACTGCATCCCACAAATTTTGATGTTATATTTTTATTTTTATTCAAAAATTTTCTTGAGATTCTGCTTTGATTCATATGTTATTTAGAAGTGTGTTGTTTCACCTCCAAATATTAGGGGATTTTCCAGCAATCTTTCAGTTATTGATTTCTTTCTTTTTTTTCTTTTTTTTTTTGAGATAGGGTTTCATTATGTTGCCCAGGCTGGTCCCGAACTCCTGAGCTCAAGCGATCCTCCCATCTTGGCCTCCCAAAATGCTGGGATTACAGGTGTGAGCCACTGTCCCCAGCCAAGTTAATTGATTTCTTAACTCCATTCTGGTCTGAGAGCATACATTTTTATGATTACTGTTCTTTCAGATTTGTTAAGGTGTGTCTTGTAGTTCAGAATGTGGTCTGTCTTGTTGAATGTTCCATGTGAGCTTGAGAGTAATGTGTATTCTGCTGTTGTTGGATGAAGTGGTCTATAGAGGTCACTTATGTCAATTTGATTTTCTGCCACCTAGATCTGCCTGTTTCTGATAGAGGGGTATTGAAGTCTCCAACGGTAATAATGGATTCATCTACTTCTCCTTGCAGTTCTGTCAGTCTTTGCTTCATGTATTTTGATGTTCTGTTGTTAGGCATATACACATTAAGGATTATTATGTCATCTTGTAGAACTGACCCCTTTATCATTGTGTAATGTTTTTCTATTCCTGATAACTTCTATGCTCTGAAGTCTGCTTTTTCTGAGATTAGTGTAGTTAGTTACTCCTGCTTGCATTTGATTAGTGTTAGCATGGTGTGTATCACCCTCCATCCCTTTACTTTGAAGGTATGTGTTTTTATACTTAAAGTGGGTTTCTTGTAGACAACATATTAAACATATTGGATGACTCTTGTTTTGTGATGCACTCTGACAGTCTGTTTTTTTTTTTTTTTTTTTTTGAAAGAAGATCTCACGCTGTCTCCCAGGCTGGAGTACAGTGGTGCAATCAGTGCTCACTGCAGTCTCGACCTCCCAGGCTCAAGCTGTCCACCCATCTCAGTTTCTTGAGTAGCTGTGATTACATGTAGGCACACACCACTATGCCTAGCTAATTATTTATTTCTTGTAGAGAGAGGGTGTTCCTATGTTGACCAGGCTGATCTTGAATTTCTAGGCTCAAGTGATCCTCCCACCTCTGCCTCCCTAAGTGCTGGGATTACTGGTGTGAGCCACCTGGCACCTGACCTATCTTTTTTTTTTTTTTTTTTTTTTTTTGAGACAGAGTTTCTCTGTGTCTCCCAGGCTGGAGTGCAGTGGCACGATCTCGGTTCACCACAACCTCTGCCTCCTAGGTTCAAGCCATACTCCTGCCTCAGCCTTCTGAGTAGCTGGGATTACAGGCATGTGCCATCATGCCCAGCTAATTTTTTTTTGTATTTTTAGGAGAGATGGGGTTTCATCATATTGGCTAGGCTGGTCTCAAACTCCTGACCTCAAGTGATCCATCTGCCTCAGCCTCCCAAAGTGCTGAGATTACAGGTGTGAGCCCCTGCACCCAACCCTGTCTTTTAATTGATGTATTTAGACCATTGATGTTTAAAGTGATTATTGATGTAGTTGGATTAATATCTCCACGTTTGATAGCTTTTTGTCCATTGCCGCTTGTTCTCTGTTCCTGTTCTTCCATTCTTTCTCTGCCTTTTATTGTTTTAATTGAGCATCTTATGTTATTTCATTTTTCTCTTTTGTTCTTATCCTTCATTTTAATGGGTTCCTTGGAAGAAGAGATAATATACGTAGTCTACCACTACATTTTTTGTTAAAATTTTTAGAGACAGGTTCTCCCACTGTTGCCCAGACTGGAGAGCAGTGGTGCAGTCATAGCTCACTGCAGGCTCAACCTCCTGGGCTCAAGCAGTCCTCCCACCTCGCCCTCCTGAGTAGCTAAGACTACAGGCGTGCCACCATGCCTGGCTAATTTTTTTTATTTTTGTAGAGATGGGGTCTCGCTTTGTTTCCCAGGCTGGTCTTGAACTCCTGGCCTCAAGCCATCCTCTTGCCTCGACCTCCAAAAGTGCTGGCATTGCAGGCATGAGCCACCATACCTGGCCTCAACTTTTAAGTTTTAGAATCTTTTATTATTGTTATTATTTTTAGAGACAGGGTTTTGATATGTTGCCCATGCTGGTCTTGAACTCCTGGGCTCATGCAGTCCTGCTACCCAGCCTCCCAAGTAGCTGGGATTACAGTTGTGTACCATCACACCCAGTGTTTCAGAATTATATCTCTTTTTTCTCCTTTGACTTGAAAATAATGATATAAATGTTTTTGCTTCTCTAAGATACTACACAGGACTATCTTGCTTTTAATAGACCCCTCTTCACAAATTGCGCATAGGCCACATTGTTGTAAATTCACTCATTTCTGTGTATAATTTATCTCAAAAGCTAGTAGCGTTTAAAAAAGAATTGCTCCTTAGTCAAGGAACTGATATTTTAAATTGACTAATTTAAAGATATTTTGCTGTTAGCACACTTTTAGTACAAATAACTACCCTAAATTATTTTTTAACCACTTTTTAACAACTGGAATTAAAGATATCTTTTTACTCAGTTTAGTGGTCTGTGTTATAATACACTGAATGGTACCCATTGACAAATAGTAAGTTTAGTGGCTAAGTGTACAGATTAGAATGTGCCCTGTTAGAGAGAATATAGTACTGTATTTGAGCTGGTTTGTGTTGGAACCCTGAATAGAGGTGGAATTACTGGGACAGGAGCCAGTCGCCTTCTGTGAAATGAACTGAGTCCAGAAGAGTCTTCCAAAACAGTTGTGTTTGCTTTCCCATCCAGCTCCACATTCCAGGAAAGGATTTTTAGTCATTAGGAAATATATCCACAGCTTACTTTCCATTGACTTCAATATAATTAACAGTGGTTTCAGCAAACACTAAATGCAACCCTTGCCTCTGGAGATTCCACAATCGTTAAACTACCAACAGCTGCTGGATTTAGAAAAATCTAACTTATCTGGCCTTGTTGCCACTTAACAGCTTTCTCTTAATTCCATGGACTTAAGAATACAAGCTGCTTATCACAAAGCTTGCTACACAGGAAGTAAATTTAAGGACTGCCAAGACAGTATGGTAGTCATGAACTTATGTACACCTAGTAAACCTCCATCAATATAAAGTAAAAATTATCAGAGTTATGGGGAAAGTCGACAACTCAATAGCCATATTGAAGACTTCAAAACATCTCATTTTGTGCTTGATGGTCCCTATGAAGAACAATAAAATCTCATTTAGAAAGTGATTGAAAAAGTGGCAAACAGAAAAATAGATGTTAAATAACACCATTAACAAGATTGAGCACATAGCTGTGTTGAGAGATAAGCTTCCACCCAACAAAGAATACGTAATTTTTTCAAGCGTGCATGGAAGGATAAGAACATAACCACGGGCCGGGCGCGGTGGCTCACGCTTGTAATCCCAGCACTTTGGGAGGCCGAGGCGGGCGGATCACGAGGTCAGGAGATCGAGACCACGGTGAAACCCCGTCTCTACTAAAAAAATACAAAAAATTAGCCGGCCGTGGTGGCGGGCGCCTGTAGTCCCAGCTACTCGGAGAGGCTGAGGCAGGAAAATGGCGTGAACCCGGGAGGCGGAGCTTGCAGTGAGCCGAGATTGCGCCACTGCACTCCAGCCTGGGCGAAAGAGCAAGACTCCGTCTCAAAAAAAAAAAAAAAAAAAAAAGAACATAACCACATGTTAAGTTGTACAGGAATGGTTAAAAATTCCAGAGCATCAGTATTATAGACTGTATATACTCTGATAGAATGCAGTAAAATTAGAAATCAACAACAGAGCCAGCTTGAAAGAGAGAGAAACATAGGTTTGGAAACAAAAAAATGTTCTAAATAATCCATGAGTTAAAGCACAAATCATCATAGAAATAAGCAAATAGAGCTGAAGAGCTGTGAAAGCACTTCACATCATGACTTATGGGATACAGCTCAGTCAGTTCTTTGATGCTTAGATGCTTATATTAGAAAGTTAAATGGACATTAAATAAATTGAGCAATCAACTCGAGAAGCTGGAAAAAACAAGAGCAAGCCCAGAGGAAGTAAAGGGACAGAAATAACAAGGAAAGGGGTAGAAATTAATAGAAAAATAGAAATTACCGACAAAACCAAAAGTGGGTTATTTTTATTTGTCTAATAAAATAGATAAATTTCTGGCAAGACTGATAAATAAGACGACAGAAATAAATGAAGAACAAAAAAGGGAAATAACAGATTTATAATAGAGGTTTTTAAATTATAAGAATGTTACAAAGAGCTACAAACAGATTTGAAAACTTTCATAGAAAATTTCCAGAAAATCCTACCCAAATTTTCTTTTAAAATAATTCAGGCTGGGCATGGTGGCTCACACGCCTATAATCCCAGCACTTTGGGAGGCCAGGGCGAGTGGATCACTTGAAGTCAGGAGTTCCAGACTAGCCTGCCAACATGGTAAAACCCCATCTCTACCAAAAATTTAAAAATTAACCGGGCATGGTGGCACGTGCCTGTAGTCCCAGCTACTAGGGAGGCTGAGGCAGGAGAACTGATTGAACCCGGAAGATGGAGGTTGCAGTGAGCCAATATCACACCATTGCACTCCTGCCTGGGCGACAGAGCAAGACTCTATCTCAAAAAAAAAAAAAAAAAAAAAATCCAGACCGGGCACAGTGGCTCATGCCTGTAATCCCAGCACTTTGGGAGGCGAAGGCAGGAGGATCACTTGAGCCCAGGAGTTCAAGACCAGCTTGGGCAATATAGTGAGACCTCATCTCTACCAAAAAAAAAAAAAAAAAAGTTTTTAATTAGCTGGGCATGATGGCGCACCCTGTTGTCCCACCTACTCAGGAGGCTGAGGTGGGAGGATTGCTTCAGCCTGGGTGGTCAAGGCTGCAGTGAGCCATGATCTGCGCCACTGCACTTCAGACTGGGAGATAGAGTAAGAGCCTTTCTCAAAAAACAAAAAAAAAGGAAAAAGAAAAATTTGAAAACCTACACATAGATCATTAGTCCTTAAATTAAGTAGTAATCACCTTCCTTCCTGCCAAAAAATACCAAGATCAGACTAGATTAATTTTACTAAAAATTTTTAAATATGTATATTCTTGAAGACTATTTAGAGGAGGATAGTTACGTACCTTTTGTAAGACTGATAAGATCTTGATTAATGATTAGCAAACTCTTTCTTCCTGTCCTGTCCTGTCCTTCTTTCGATATGGGGTCTCAACTATGTTGCCCAGGCTGGTCTTGAACTCCTGGGCTCACAGTCTTTCCACCTTAGCCTCCCAAAATGCTAGGATTACAGGTCTGAGCCACCATGCCCACCGATAGCAAACTTTCTTTTTTTTTTTTTTTTTTTTTTTTGAGACAGAGTTTTTGCTGTCATCACCCAGGCTGGGGTATAGTGGCGTAATCTCAACTCACTGCAACCCCCGCCTCCCAGGTTCAAGTGGTTCTCCTCCCTCAGCCTCCCGAGTAGCTGGGATTACAGACATGCGCCACCACACCCAGCTGATTTTGTACTTTTCACCATGTTGGCCAGGCTAGTCTCGAACTCCTGACCTCTGGTGATCCACCTGCCTTGGCTTCCCAAAGTGCTGGGATCACAGGCATGAGCCACCGTGCCTGGCCTCTTAGCAGGCTTTCTATAAAGGGCCAGATAGTAAATGTTTTAGGCTTTAGAATTCATATGGTATCTGTTTTAGCCACTCAGCTCTCCTGTTGTGATGTGAAAGCAGCCATAGACAATACTTAAACAAATGACATAGCTATGTTCCAGTAAAACTTTATTTACAAAAACTGATGGCAGGATGGATTTGGCCTATAAGCTGTAGTTTGCTGACCCCGATCTCAATAATTAAACTAGAAAAGAACAGTAAATTGTCATTTATGAATGAGAATTTGCACAAATTCTAAGTAAAAATTTATTAAAATTCAACACCTATTCATTATAAAAACTATTAGCAAGCTAAAAATAAAAGGAACTTCCTTAACTTGATAGAGTATCTAATAAAACCAATAGCAAACATCGTATTTTTGAAATGTTCAAAGCATTCCCATGACAGATAAGAATAAGATAGTTATGCGTGCTATTATGCTAACATTTAATATTGAACTGCGATCCTAGCCACTGCAATTAAGACATGAAAAATAAATACAAATTGTAAAGATTCCAGAGACAAAATTGTCGTTATTTACAGAAGATGTGATTATTAACTTAGAAAAACGAAAGAAAAACAACAGGAACTATTAGTAATAGAATTAGTGAACACATTTAGAAGGATTGCAAGAGATAAGATTGATATCTAAGAAAACCAGCTGAATATTTCTGGTTCTGACTAGCCTGGGCAACATAATGAGAACCCCAATTCTACCAAAAAAAAAAAAAATGCCAGGTATGGTGACACGCATCTGTGATCCCTGCTAATCAGGAGGCTAAGGAGGGAGGATCACTTGAGCCCAGCAGGTCAAGGCTGCAGTAAGCTGTTTGCACCACTGCCAAAATATCTGAAAAAACTGATTTTTGGCATTTATATGGATGGATAAAGGTACAAAATGGCTTAGAAGTTTTTGTTAAAGAAGAGCAGAGAAGGGTATTCCAAGTATTAAGATAAAGTTGTATTAGTTAAAGTCATATGCATATGCTATTAGTACATAAATTAACAACTAGATTAGTAAAACAGTAATATCTATGGCTCTATTCTGGAGTCTCTAGACCATTGGCTATTTGGAAATAAATTACAGATGGATCATATGATAAAACTCTCAGATAATTAGAAAAGATATGTGACTGTAATTTTATGCCATAGGAATAGGGATGTGTTTTTTTGTTTTTTTGTTTTTTTTTTTTTTTTTTTTTTTTTTTTTTTTTTTTTTTTTTTTTTTTTTTTTTTAGACGGAGTCTTGCCCTGTCACCCAGGCTGGAGTGCAGTGGCACAGTCTCGGCTAACTGCAATCTCCGCCTCCCAGGTTCAAGCAATTCTCCTGCCTCAGCCTCCCGAGTAGCTGGGACTACAGTAACACGCCACCACACCTGGCTAATTTTTTGTATTTTAGTAGAGACGGGTTTCACCATATTGCCCAGGCTGGTCTGAAACCCCTGAGCTGAGGCAGTGCGCCCACCTCGGCCTCCCAAAGTGCTGGGATTACAGGCATGAGCCACCGCGCCCGGCCAGGGATGTGTTTCTTCCCTGGGATGTGTTTACACAAAAGGTAAAGATAAGTAAAATAAACTGTGTCTAATAAAACATGCTCAGCAAAGAACATTGAAAACAAGAGTAAAAGACAAGTGCCAGATTGGGAGAAAATATTTACCACAGAGCATAAGTATCAAGAAGGAAGCTGAAATGGGAGAATTGCCTGAGCCCAGGAGTTTGAGACCAGCCTGGGCAACATGGCAAAACCTCATCTCTACCAAAAAAAAAAAAAAAGCCAGTTGTGATGGCACGTGCCTGTAGTCCCAGCTACTCAGGAGGCTGAGGCAGTAGGATTGCTTGAGCCTGGGAGGTCGAGGCTGCAGTGAGCCATGATTGTACCACTGCACTCCAGCCTGGGCTACAGAGACTGGTCTCTAAATAAATAAATAAATAAAAAACAAACAAACAAACATACAAAGAACTGCAGATTCATTATGATGGTCACTTGTCAAATAAGAATATGAATATATAATTCCCCAAAGAGGAAATCTGAATGTTCACTGAAGTAGGAAAAAGTGCACAATTTCAGTTTAAAAATAATATAATACAGTTTCACACTCATATTGACCCAAAAGTGGGGAGGGAAAATGGCTAACAACAAATACTAAGTATTGAAGAGGAACAAGAGTGATGGCAACTCATGCACTGCCTGTGTACTTTGGAGAGTATATCAGTTTGCTGTATAACAAACTATTCCAAAATGCAGTGGCTTAAAATAGTACTTATTGCTACTTATAAGCCAAGGTCAACTTCTGGTGTCAGCTGGACTCTTCAGATGTCTGCAGCCAGCTCTGAGTTGAGTAGGCAACTCTGCTGATCTTGGCTATGCTCTCACACAGTTTGGAGGTTAGCTGGCTGTAGGCCACTCAGCCTAGACAGCTGTGGTCTTTCATCCTTTAGGAGCCTAAGCTCAGGCTTATTCATATGCCGATGGCAGAGTTCCAGGAGGAAAAGTGGAAACTACAAGGCCTCTTGAGGCCTAGGCTTGGACCTGGTAAACCATTCTTCTACATTCTGTTGGCCGAAGGAAGACACAAGGCAAGTCTAGATATAGGGATGGGTAAGTAGATTCTATCCCTTGATGGAAGAGCTGCAGAAGTAATGTCAAAGGATATGGATGTAGGGAGAGGTGGAGAATGGTTACTATATCTGCAGTTGATCTACCAAAAGAGACCAACTTGAAAATATCTGGAGGTACTTATCCTCTGTGACTGAGAAATTTGACTTTTAGTATAAATCTTAGAGAAACTCTTTTACTTGGTACCAAGGAGATAGATTAGATCTACAAGAGAGTTTTTTGCAGCATTTTTAATAGCAGAAGTAGACTGATGAGTAGATCAATAAATTATGGTAAATTCCTAAAATAGATAACTGTTCAACAATTAAGATGAATTACCTAGAACTACATGTATCAATATAGCTAAAACTCTGAAACATAATACTGAGGGAAAAAGTTATAGAAGGTAAAATACCTTTTTTTAATTCAGTAGAGAAACTTGCAGCAAATACTGTTAATAGTGGATACATACCCAAGTAGTGAAAGTATAAAAACATGCAAGAGAATGATAAACACCATTTTCAGGTGAGTAGTTGTCTCTTGCAGGGAGTGGGGAATACAGTTCTTGGTCTTCTCAGAGAGCTGCCTTTTAAATCAAAGGAAGAAGTAGCAGGAACCTTTCAGCTACGAATAATAACAGAACACCTGACTAAAAGTGGCTTCAGCATCATCAGTTATGTGAGAAATATGAAAGGCCCAGACGCTGGCCATTATTACCTCATTGCTTCACAGCTCCACAGCATCAGGGCGCTGGGTCAGCTTCTCACTAGATTTCTTTGGCCTTCCCGTTATGATCAGATGATGGTAGCAGCTCCAGCTTTCACATCCCCACTTGACAAGGAAGTACAGGGTTTCTTTTTGTGCAGTCTTTTTATCGTGGTTGGAAATCTTTTCCAGAAGTCCCTGAGAGACAGCCTTTAAGGAGCTGTTGAACATACAGCACCTCTGAACCAGTCCCTGCAGAGGGGAGCAGAATTTCCTATGCCTTGCTTAGGCATGCCGTCTCAAAGTATGCCACAGCCCCCACCTGGACAGAATCTGGGTCTCCCTGGTAGCAGCAGCAAGGGAAGGGAAATGCCTGTGGGCTGAGCAGAAATCATTGTCGGTCAAAATGTCCACTGTAGAGTGAAAAGCTGGTTTCAGAAGATGACGGTCCACTTTGTGCCAACAAAGTCAGGATTCCTTGTGGTAGATCATTTTAGGCACAGATTCGAAGGGCTGTCACCCACATTAGTGCCTCTGCCTAAGCTTTTGTACATACACAGGGAGACTGCCACAGAGAAAGATGGGATCCAGCCCTTTCCAGAGAAATACCTCAATCCCAGTAGAACACCTCATAGGAAAAAGAGACACTTGTGTTTTTTTCTCTTATTAAAGCAGGGCCGGGCAGGTGGCTCACACCTGTAATCCCAGCAGTTTGGGAGACCAAGGTGGGAGGATTGCTTAAGACCAGAATTTCAAGACCAGCCTGGGTGACAGAGTGAAACCCTGTCTCTCAAAAAAAAAAAAAAAAAAAAAAAATTTGTGTGTTTTTAGTAGAGATGGGGTTTTGCCATGTTGGCCAGGCTGGTCTTGAACTCCTGACCTCAGGTGATCCACCCGCCTCAGTCTCCCAAAGTGCTAGGATTATAGGCGTGAGTCACCACACCTGGACTTAAAAAAAAAAAAAATTTTTTTAAGAAAGTACCTGGTCTTGGTGGCACATGCCTGTAGCCCCAGCTACGTGGGAGGCTAAGACAGGAGGATCACTTGAGCCCAGGAGTTAAGGCTGCAGTGAGCTATGACCATGCGCCCTAGCCTAGGCGACAGAGTGAGACCCTGTCTCTTAAAAAAAAGAAAAAGGGTAAGCAATTGTTCAGATTATTTTTGTTAACCAGGCCTAAAGTACTAGAAAAGGGTGAAAGAACTATCTCTACTAAGATGGATTTTTAAATAAAGACTCCCTCTCTAGATTAGTGGCTTTTGACATATAGATTGAAATTGTAACTGCTTTCATATGATTTTGCAAAAGACAGATCCATACCAGCATCCTGATGGGACCAAATTTAATATACCCTTGAATTCAATCTTATCCCCAAATGTGTGAGCCAAATATCTGTCAGATGTGGCCCTGACACATATCCCGACCTGCATGCAGGAATCATGTGACAGATAAAAATAACCCACTCTCAGATTGCTTGTGGCAGCATTTGAGAAAAAACTAGGAGATGAAAGTTGGACTCTGAGTCTGGGAAAATTGTGAAAAAGTAAGATAGTTAAGGTAGGCTGTCTGGGAGAACCTTTGCCTGTGAGAAATTTTTCTTTTTTGTCAGCACTATGACTTTAAAGAACTGAAATCCTTTTACTAAAGGGGGGACCTCTTCCTGAGAAAAGTGCTGAATTCCAATTTTTAAAATTGGTAAATAGGGAAATATTTATTTGCTTTATACTATAGAATTATTGGTAAGATCACATTAAATAGAATTCTGCTAATTAGATCCCATAAATATTATGAAAGAAAGGCTAAGGAACAAATAAAAAGTATCATTAGCCGTGTGTGGTGGCATGCACCTGTAATCCCAGCTACTCGGGAGGCTGAGGCAGGAGAATTGTTTGATCCCAGGAGTTTGAGGCCAGCCTGGGCAACATAGACACCATCTCTTTAAACAAACAAACATCATTAGTTTCTACATTCTACAAGGTGAAAGACTAATTAGAAGTGAAAAATACCGTTGAAATGTGGGTGTACAAATGGCAGCATAATTTGATTTACACTAGATTTTACACATTTGTGTCTATCTCAAATAGGTACTTTTACATTTTTCTTAACTGCATCTGACACAGAGTGAATCATAGATATATGTTGATGTCGAAAGCAGAGGTTACTATTATTAAACGAAATTTTGTGTTTTGAAGTTATTTTGTTTTGTTTTTTTGAGACAAGGTGTCTCTGTTGCCCAGGCTGGAGTGCAGTGGTGCAGTCATGGCTCATTGCAGCCTTGACTTCCTGGGCTGGGGTGATCCTCCTACTTCAGCCTCCTGAGTAGCTGGGACTATAGGCATGTGCCACCATCCCCAGCTAATTTTTTGTATTTTATAGAGACGGGGTTTCACCTTATTGCCCAGGCTGGTCTCGAACTCTTGGGCTCAAGCAGTTCACCTACCTCGGCCTCCCAAAGTGCTGGGATTACAGGCTTGAGCCACCGTGCCCAGCCAAACAAAAGTTTTAAATTAATTATATTGAGTTGTCATAATGTTAAGTTGATTTGTGCCCTAAAAGTTTGGAGATTGTTTTATAAACTTCTAGTTTCTTTAAGAAAAAAATAATTGGATAGTAGCTGCTAAAGAGAATTCTTTCTCTCTCCTTTGTGGAGGAGAAAGGTGAATGATGGCCTCTTAAATCTTTTCTTGGGCCGGGTGCAGTGGCTCACACCTGTAATCCCAGCACTTTGGGAGGCTGAGGCAGGCAGATCATGAGGTCAGGAATTCAAGACCAGCCTGGCCAATATGATGAAACCCCGTCTCTACTAAAAAAAAATGTATGTTTTTACATTAGCCGGGTGTGGTGATACGCACCTGTAATGCGCCTGTGGTCCTAGCTACTCGGGAGGCTGAGGCAAGAGAATCGCTTGAACCTGGGAGACGGAGGTTGTAGTGAGCCGAGATCACGCCACTGCACTCCAGCCTAGGCGACAAGAGTTTAAAAAAAAAAAAAAAAAAACAAAGACTTTTCTTACCTCTGTCCCCCAAGGCCTTCATCTGCCCCAACAGCTCTCCTTCCAGACCCTCAGTGGAGGCTTGTGGCAGGAGCACAGGTGACATGTCTCAAGAGATGAGCGGAGTGTGTTCAGGCTGCCTGGGATCAGAGTACAGAACTGGCTTTCCAACCCAGGCTGGCCTGGCAGCTTGTCCCACTTGTCAGGCAGCTTCACTGGTTAATTCATGAAGTATAAGCTAGCTAGTTTTAGCTGGCTGTGGAGGGCAGTTATTTATAAAAATGTAGAGAAGCAACTTACTATTTTCTTATTTAAGAAAAGGCAGGCCAGGCGCGGTGACTCATGCCTGTAATCCCAGCACTTTGGGAGGCTGAGACGGGTGGATCACGAGGTCAGGAGATCGAGACCATCATGGCTAACATGGTGAAACCCCGTCTCTACTAAAAAATACAAAAAATTAGCCGGCCATGGTGGTGGGTGCCTCTAGTCCCAGCTACTTGGGAGGCCGAGGCAGGAGAATCGCTTGAACCTGGGAGGTGGAGGTTGCAGTGAGCCAAGATCGCACCCCTGCACTCCAGCCTGGGTGACAGAGCGAGACTCCGTCTCAAAAAAAAAAAAAAAAAAAAAAAAAAAGGTCTAACCACTGAAGTTGTCCCTCTTCCTGCCACTCCTTGTCATCACATCACTCTGTGTATTTCTGTCATGATACTTACCCGTAGCAGAATTACCATGTTTATGTTCTTGTTGATCTAGGCTTTCTTGAGTTCTTGCAGGGTGCCGCACTCTCTTCCAGCATATTGTATACAGACAGTCAAGTCAGACAAGGGTCTTAATCCCATGGGGTCTTGCGTTCTAGCCTATTCATTGTTACACCTCTGGCACATATACTGTTTTCTGGTTCAAATTAGGCATTTAGTATATATTTGTTGAATGAATAAGTTAATGAAGTAATGTATGTATGTATGTATGTATGTATGTATGTATGTATGTATGTATTTACAGACGGTCTGGCTCTGTCACCCAGGCTGGAGTGCAGTGGTGTGATCTTGGCTCACTACAGCCTCCACCTCCTGGACCCAAACAACCCTCCCACCTCAGCCTCCCGAGTAGCTGGGACTACAGGCGTGCACCATCACACCCAACTAATTTTTGTATTTTTTGTAGAGACAGGGTTTCACCATGTTGCCCAGCCTGGTCTCGAACTCCTGAGCTCAAGTGATCCACCTGCCTCAGCTTCCCAAAGTGCTGGGATTGCAGGCATGAGCCATAGTACCCGACCAATTAATTAATTAATTTTTGAGACATGGTCTCACTTTGTCACCCAGGCTGGAGTGCAGTGGTGTAATCATAGCTCATTGCAACCTTGAACTCCTGGGCTCAGGTGATCCTCTCACCTCAGCCTCCCCAGTAGCTGGGACTATAGCCACATGCTGCCATGACTGGCTAATTTAAAAACAAATTTTTAGAGGCAGGGTCTCGCTATGTTCCCCAAGCTGATCTTGAACTCTTATCCTCAAGCGATCCTCCCAGTTCAGCTTCCCAGAGTGGCAATGCCTGGCCTGAAGTAGTCAATACCTCAGAATATTTTTGGTGTGGTGGCTTCATGGTCTGATGATCTTGCTCTGCTTGGCTAGCTTTGCAGTAGGGAGAGAGACCAGAAGAAATGAAAGGCATTCTAACTTCCCAGAGCATACACTGCTGTTAGCAGTCGGTGACACACAGGAAACACTGGTATCACCTCACAGATATGGAGTCTGCCCAAGCTGTGTCCTCTTGTTTTTTGTTTCTATTTTATAAACTGCTTAAGAAGACTCAGAATGAGACCAGCAATATAATACTATCAGGGCATTAATTGTTCTTTTCACTTTCTAGGCTGGAGTAAAAGGGACATTGGGAAGATTAGTTGGAATTTTTGAGGTAAGTCTGTTAAAATCTTTGGTACAAATGATATGTATTAATAACCACACAGATATTAACATAGGAAAAATGCCATTTCTGTTTCAGCGGGTTTTTTTTTTTTTTTAGTTATTTTTAACTTTTTGAGGCCAGGTCTCACTCTGTCGCCCAGGCTGGAGTGCAGTGGCACAATCATAGCTCACTGCAGCCTTGAACTCCTGGGCTCAAGCAGTCTCCTGCATCAGCCTCCCGGGTAGGTGAGACTACATGGATACACCACCATCCTTCTAAATTTTAAAATTTTTTGTAGAGACAAGGTCTTGCCATGTTGCCCAGGCTGGTCTCAAACTCCTGCGTTTAAGCGGTCCTCCTGCCTCAGCCTCCCAAAATGCCGAGATTACAGGCGTGAGCCACTATGCCCAACCTTGGTGAGTTTTTTAAAGAAAGCAACACCAGCCTTTCCGCGCTACCTATAGAGGGGTCCATATGGCGTTGTTTTGGATTCCTGTCGTAACTTGAAGGGAAACTTTCACAATGTCCGGAGCCCTTGATGTCCTGAAGGAGGAGGATGTCCTTAAGTTCCTTGCAGCAGGAACCCACTTAGATGGCACCAATCTTGACTTCCAGATGGAACAGTACATCTAGAAAAGGAAAAGTGATGGCATCTATATCATAAATCTGAAGAGGACCTGGGAGAAGCTTCTGCTGGCAGATCATGCTATTGTTGCCATTGAAAACCCTGCTGATGTCAGTGTTATATCCTCCAGGAAATCTGGCCAGAGGGCTGTGCTGAAGTTTGCTGCTGCCACTGGAGCCACTCCAATTGCTGGCCACTTCACTCCTGGAACCTTCACTAACCAGATCCAGGCAGCCTTCCGGGAGCCACGGCTTCTTGTGGTTACTGACCCCAGGGCTGACCACCAGCCTCTCACGGAGGCATCTTATGTTAACCTACCTACCATCGCGCTGTGTAACACAGATTCTCCTCTGCGCTATGTGGACATTGCCATCCCATGCAACAACAAGGGAGCTCACTCAGTGGGTTTGATGTGGTGGATGCTGGCTCGGGAAGTTCTGTGCATGCATGGCACCATTTCCCGTGAACACCCATGGAAGGTCATGCCTGATCTCTACTTCTACAGAGATCCTGAAGAGATTGAAAAAGAAGAGCAGGCTGCTGCTGAAAAGGCAGTGACCAAGGAGGAATTTCAGGGTGAATGGACTGCTCCAGCTCCTGAGTTCACTGCTACTCAGCCTGAGGTTGCAGACTGGTCTGAAGGTGTACAGGTGCCCTCTGTGCCTATTCAGCAGTTCCCTACTGAAGACTGGAGTGCTCAGCCTGCCACGGAAGACTGGTCTGCAGCTCCCACTGCTCAGGCCACTGAATGGGTAGAAGCAACCACTGACTGGTCTTAAGCTGTTCTTGCACAGGCTCTTAAGCAACATGGAAAAATGGTCGATGGAAAATAAATAAACATCAGTTTCTAAAAAAAAAAAAAAAGAAGGAGATCCCATAGTCTCGTCCCCTAAACTACTAGAATTATTTGTAAGTATTGTTTTACCCCATTCCTACCTTTCTTTGTCTCCTACCAAGGTAGGAGGAAGGGTAGCTAAGTGTAGAGAGACAGAAGAAAAATAGAAGATAAGTAACTATAACAAAGAGAGGAAAAACAAGGAAGTAAGCTGTGATACAAATTCGAAAGAAGGCAGGGAAAAGTGAGAAATCAGGAGAAATAAAGATGAGGAGATGCTGGGCATGGTGGCTCACACCTATAATCCCAGCGTTTTGGGAAGCTGACGCAGGAAGATCTCTTGAGGGTAGAAGTTCAAGACCAACCTGAGGGCCGGGCGCGGTGGCTCACGCCTGTAATCCCAGCACTTTGGGAGGCCGAGGCGGGTGGATCATGAGGTCAAGAGATCGAGACCATCCTGGCTAACACAGTGAAACCCCATCTCTTCTAAAAATACAAAAAAATTAGCCGGGCGAGTTGGCAGGTGCCTGTAGTCCCAGCTACTCGGGAGGCTGAGGCAGGAGAATGGCGTGAATCCCGGGGGGCGGAGCCTGCAGTGAGCCGAGATCACGCCACTGCACTCCAGCCTGGGCGACAGCGAGACTCTGTCTCAAAAAAAAAACAAAACAAAAAAAACAGACCAACCTGAGCAACAGAGTGAAACTCTATCTCTACAAAAAGTTTAAAAAATAAAAATATCAGAAGAAAGGTCTCTGATGAAAAAATAGATATGTAAATAAATCTTTTTTTTTTTTTTTTTGAGACAGAGTCTTGCTCTGTCACCCAGGCTAGAGTGCAATGGCGCAGTGTCGGCTCACCACAACCTCCGCCTCCCAGGTTCAAGCGATTCTCCTGCCTCAGTCTCCCAAGTAGCTGAGATTACAAGTGCCCGCTACCACATCTGGCCAGTTTTTGTATTTTTAGTAGAGACAGGGTTTCACCATGTTGGCCAGGCTGGTCTGGAACTCCTGACCTCAGGTGATCCACCCACCTTGGCCTCCCATAGTGCTGGAATTACAAGCATGAGCCACTGCCCCTAGCAATAAATAAATTTTTTTAAAAAGTGGCTGGGCACTGTGGCTCATGCCTGTAATCCCAGCATTTTGGGAGGCCAAAGTCGGAGGATCACTTGAGCCTAGGAGTTTAAGACCAGCCTGGGCAACATGGTGAAATCCTGTCTCTACAAAAAAATACAAAAATTGGCTGGGAGTGGTGGCTCACATATGTAATCCCAGCACTTTCCCAGGCCTAGGCATGTGGATCACTTGAGGTCAGGAGTTTGAGACCAGCCTGGCCAACATGGTGAAACCCTGTCTCTATTAAAAATACAAAAATTAGCAGGGCATGATGATGTGCACCTGTACCAGCTACTCAAGAAGCTGAGGTGAGAAGATCACCTAAGCTCAGGAAGGTCGAGGCTGTGGTGAGCCATGATCATGCCACTGCACTCCACCCTGGGTGACAAAGTAAGGCCCTCTCTCAAAAAAAAAAAAAAGGTGAGTGGGGTTAGTGGGAAAAGGGGTGTGTGTGTGTGTGTGTATCACACTCAGCTTGTTTGCCTTGCTGGGGTCACTGAAGTTTGAGACCTCTGTGGTAGCCCACCCATCCCCAGTCCTCTCCCTGGTGGTCTAGCTAGTTAAATTTACATGATGC
Source organism: Symphalangus syndactylus (assembly GCF_028878055.3). Taxonomy (NCBI): domain Eukaryota; kingdom Metazoa; phylum Chordata; class Mammalia; order Primates; family Hylobatidae; genus Symphalangus; species Symphalangus syndactylus. Next base: position 37,391,895 of record NC_072445.2, read on the forward strand.
CTTTTTCTTGAGTCACAGTATTCCTGTGAAGTTGTATTTAGGGGAAGGGGAGGAAAAACCAATATAAATACTTGGTTTTAGAAGTCCAGCCAAAGAGCACACCCTCAAATTCAAGTGTGGCCTGTTTTAAATCATGTAGCTATAACTGTAGGACCATAAAAAGTAAAAGTTTAGAATCTTTGTGTCCAAGCTCTCTGGACATATGCATAAGAGTGTGTTTCATTTAAGTAATTCCAGCTTTCTAAGGAAAACCTCTCTCTATCCTTCTCTCTTTGCCCTTCAGAACCAGGAGAGGAAGCACAGGACGTATGTCTATGTGCTCATTGTCACTGAAGTGCTGGAAGACTGGGAAGATTCAGTTAACATTGGTAAGCCATCTCCAGACAGCCTGGAAAGGGCTCCTCACAACCAGCCCTTGCCATGCCACAGGTCATTACCAGAACCAGAAACAAGAGCATGCCAGGCTCAGTGGCTCACACCTATAACCCCAGTACTTTGGAAGGCCAACACAGGAGGATCACCTGAGCCCAGAGTTCGAGACCAGTCTGGGCAACCTAGTAAGACCTCATCTCTACAAAAATCAGAAGAATTAGCTTGGCGTGGTGGCACATGCCTGTGGTCCCAGCTTCTCAGGAGGCTGAGGCAGGAAGATCATTTGTGCTTGGGAGTTTGAGGTCACGTTGAGCCATAATCATGCCACTGCACTCCAGCCTAGGCAGCAGAGTGAGACTGTGTCTCAAAAACAAACAAACAGAACAACAAGAACTGGATAAAGAATAGAAATAATTGAAGGATGTGTATAATAAAACAAGCATGTACATTTTGAACCTGATAGGATTTTGAAAGGTTTAAATGGAATCTGAAGTGAGTACATAGTCCACGAATAGAAGCATGACCCCTAAAAATAAGAAATGTTGCTTCTAAAATCAAACTGAGTCCTTCCCAAAAAGGCTATATACTTCTGCACCTCCTGAGCAGATACTGATTGAGGGCCTCCGCCATGCCAGGCTCACTGCTGGCCATGGGGACCGTAAGTGAGAGCAGGACCCTGGTCTTGTTCCTCATGACATTCATATTGTTGAGAAAACTGTGTTGGTTTGGTGGTGTGAGTCCTTCCAGAAATCATTTAGTAGATGCAGAATAGTGCAAGTGGTTTCTAGTTTTATTCTTATAAAATATGAATGTATCTATAATATATATTTTTATATTTTTTCATATGTTATATGAATATAAAAATGATAAAATTTATGAACTTTTATAAAAGGGTGCTGGGTGCACCCTTTAGGCACACCCAGCTTTCTCCCAAAGGAGCCATTTTCTTTGATCTCAGATGGCTATTACGTTTACATCTTTGGAACTATAAACTGTGGTGGTACAAAGGTTGGTTCACAGTTTGATTATTTACCTCTGAAGGAAAGTATATTCTAGAAAGGAGAACACTAATTTCCGTTACAAATTGGCAGACAGATAAAATTTACTTGACAACATTCTGCCTTTAATGTTAGTGTTTGCCTTGCCGCCATGCCCCTCACATTGTTACTCTGGGCAGTTCATAGCCCTTTGGCTCTTGATGGCTTTGTGTCTGCTAATAATGCAGGGTGCTCAAGGAAGTAAATTCAGTGTGGATATACTGAAAACAGACTCCCTGACAGCTGTGCTAGCGCTTGAAAAGGAGACCACAGTGGATGTGTGGTGTGGCCCTATCCTCAGAGCACTCTCTGTTAGGCAGGAGTCATACACTTGTGATATTAATTTTTTTAGGTACCATTGCTCTGTTAATATTCAAACAAGCCTTTCACCTTGTACTCCCACTTCTGAGAATTGACCCTAATGAAATAATCTAAAATATGACAAGCTATGGAGGCTTCCTTCAGATGATCTTACTATCATTATTCTTACTGATTAAAATTTGCATCTTAAATGTATAACTCAATGACAAATCAATGAATGACATGTGTCTGATGGAATGTTATACAGCTGTTAAACAGCATAGTTTAACACCACCCAGTGCAGTGGCTCACGCCTGTAATCCCAGCGCTTTGGGAGGCTGAGGCAGGCGAATCACTTGAGGTCAGGAGTTCGAGACCAGCGTGGCCAACATGGTGAAACCCCGTCTCTACTAAAAATACAAAAATTAGCCAGGCATGGTGGTGCACACCTGTAATTTCAGCTACTCAGGAAGCTGAGGCAGGAGAATAACTTGAACCTAGGAGGTGGAGGTTGCAGTGAGCCGAGAATACACCAATGCACTCCAGCCTGGGCAACAGATAAGACTCTGTTTCAAAAAAAAAAAAAAAAATTTTGTCAATGTTAAAGAAAAGCTAATATTGGCAGGGATGTGGTGAGACTGACATCCTGACACATACAAGCAGGACTGGGGATCAGTGTCGCCCTTCTGTAAAGCACTTTTGCAGTATAAATCAGAAGCCCTTGAAAGTTCAAAAGCTCTATTTTTGTAGTTCTTGTGCTAGATATCTTTCCCTAGAAGGTTAAAAAGAAAGAAAAAACGAACATTTCAAAAAAATAGCATTATTTATAATAATTAAAATCACTGGGCATGGTGGATCACGCCTGTAATCCCACCACTTTGGGAGGCCAAGGTGGGCGAATCACTTGAGGTCAGGAGTTCGAGACCAGCCTGGCCAACATGCTGAAACCCCATCTCTACTAAAAATACAAAAATTAGCTGGGCGTGGTGGTGCACACCTGTAGTCCCAGCTACTTGGGGGCTGAGGCAGGAGAATTGCTTGAGCCCGGGAGGCAGAGATTGCAGTGAGCTAAGATAATGCCACTGCACTCCAGCCTGCATGACGGAGTGAGACTCCGTCTCAATAAATAAACAAAAATTAGCTGGGCGTGGTTGTGAGTGCCTGTAATCCCAGCTACTTGGGAGGCTGAGCCACGAGAGTCGCTTGAGCCTGGGAGGCAGAGGTTGCAGTGAGCCAAGATCACATTGCTGCACTCCAGCCTGGGTGACAGACTAAGACTCAGTCTCAAAAATAATAATAATAATAAAAATCACAGACAATTGATGTCCAGTGATATGGAAATGGTTAAGTGAATGATAGTACATCCATACTAGATATTATGACATAATGCAGCCATAAATGTCTTTAAAAAAAGACGGTCTCACTCTGTTGTCCATACTGGAGTACAGTGGCATGATCACAGCTCACTGCAGCCTCAACCTCCTGGGCTCAAGCAGTCCTCCTGCCTTAGCCTTCCTAGCAATGGCAATGTCATATTTTTTTCATAACATAGATTGCTTAAGAAATAGTGTGACGTAGGACAGGTGTGGTGGCTTATGCCTGTAATTCAAGTACTTTGGGAGGCTAAGGCAGGAGGATCACTTGAGGCCAGGAATTTGAGACCTCATTTATACCAAGAAAAAGAAGAAGCAGGTATGGTACGTGCCTGTAGTCCTAGCTACTTGGAAGGCTGGGGCAGGAAGATCCCTCGTGTCCGGGAGCTTGAGTTTGCAGTGAACTATGATCATACCACTGCAATCCAGCCTGTGAGATCCTATCTCTGGGAAAAAAAAAAAAGAAAAAGAAAAGAAAAAGTAATGTGAAGTAAAAAAGAACCAGTAACAAAAATTAAAAAGCAAATTCAGCAGCACATTCTTTTAGCAGCCAGGTACTCTTCAGGTGCTTTGCATACTAATAGTCACAACAGACTTGTGAGATAGGCCCTATTTATTGTCTGTTTTATAGATGAGGAAAATGGAGCAGGAGCACAGCTACCCGAGGCTGCACAGCTCATTGGAGCCATTTATGTGATTGGAGCCCAGCACTTTGGCTTCAGAGTCCTTGTTCCTGACCATAACACTCTAGCAGAGCTGATCAGGATTCAGAGCACCTGAAAGCATGATCCAATTTTGGTTGTCTCAAGATTGTTTCTTTTTCAAGTATATGAAAAAAGGGCAGTTGTGCTAGGGTATTGAGAGTGGTCTTTTCTGGTTTATAAGGTAGTTATTACTTTTATAAGAGAAAAAATATAAGGATTTTAAAGCATGGACTAGAAAAGAGTAAGAAAATAGACTGAAAAATAAAAGTGTGATTGTATTGAGATTATTTTTACTTCTTTTAAAAAATATTTTCTATTATGTAGATAAATTCACTCTTATAAGAAAACTTTTAAATGAATTAGTGATTACAAACCAGCCATCCTAGTAATTCTGGAAGCTGATGCTCATGTTGGTTTTTTTCCCCCCTTTGGACAGGATCTCACTCTGTCATCCTGCTGGAGTACAGTGGCGCTATCACAGCTCACTGCAGCCTCAACCTTCTGGGCTCAGGTGATCCTCCCACCTCAGCCTCCTGGGTAGCTGGGACTACAGGCACGTGCCACCATGCCCAGCTAATTTTTGTATTTTTTGTAGAGACAGAGTTTTGCCATGTTGCTCAGGCCGGTCTGAAACTCCTGGGCTCAAGTGATCTGCCCACCTTAGCCTCCCAAAGTGCTGGGATTATAGGTGTGAGCCACCTCATCCGGCCCTCATGTCAATTTTTATAGGAGATGGGGATGCTGCTGGGCTTTGATCCCTATGTATGTGCAAGCAAGGAAAGCTCAGAGACCCAGGAGGGCAGGAGGAAAACACTAGCCATAGTTCTCTCTGGAGGGCAGGTTTTACACAATTACTCTTAGCTCTTCAGTTTTCAGGTTTCTCACCTTTCTACATTAGACATTGATATAATATTTGAAGCATATGAAGTGTGCTTGAGTTACTTTTGTAAGGAAGAAAAGTGTTAAGAAACATTGCTTTAATGTTTTCTACATTTTCTCAAAAGTTCTGGGCTCAGAAACCTTATTGCTCTTGTACTAGTTTCTTTTCTCTCTGCCTCCACAGGAAGGAAGAGGGAATGGTTTAAAATAGAAGACGCCATAAAAGTGCTGCAGTATCACAAACCCGTGCAGGCGTCATATTTTGAAACATTGAGGCAAGGCTACTCAGCCAACAATGGCACCCCAGTTGTGGCCACCACATACTCGGTTTCTGCTCAGAGCTCGATGTCAGGCATCAGATGACTGAAGACTTCCTGTAAGAGAAATGGAAATTGGAAACTAGACTGAAGTGCAAATCTTCCCTCTCACCCTGGCTCTTTCCACTTCTCCTCACAGGCCTCCTCTTTCAAATAAGGCATGGTGGGCAGCAAAGAAAGGGTGTACTGATAATGTTGCTGTTTGGTGTTAAGTGATGGGGCTTTTTCTTCTCTTTTTATTGAGGGGTGGGGGTTGGGTGTGTAATTTGTAAGTACTTTTGTGCATGATCTGTCCCTCCCTCTTCCCACCCCTGCAGTCCTCTGAAGAGAGGCCAACAGCCTTCCCCTGCCTTGGATTCTGAAGTGTTCCTGTTTGTCTTATCCTGGCCCTGGCCAGACGTTTTCTTTGATTTTTAACTTTTTTTTTTATTAAAAGATACCAGTATGAGATGAAACCTTTCAAGAATTTGTCCTATAATGTGCTGTACAGTTGACTAGAGTGGTCACTTTCACTGCAGGATACATTTATCTACACATTATATATCGGACATATAATATGTAAATAAATGACTTCTAGAAAGAGGAATTTGTTTAATTTTCCAAGGTTTTTTTCTCTTTTAATCTGGATTTTTAGAATTGAGAGCCTCACAATTAATATACCTTTTTGCTTTTGATGCTAGTGGCTGGGCAGGTTGCCCTGGCCTCTCGCTATTTCCCAGTCATTGGCTGTAGATATGGGAAGAGTTTAGCTGCCTTCATAGTGCTCCCAGGACTCATGGCCTTTCCTTCTTTAAGCTGTATTTCCCTGCCAAGAAAGAAACAGGAAGAAACCTTTTTTAATTTTTTTATTTTTTTTTTAACCAAGCAAGGAGCAAATGGCCTCAGCCCAGATCTGTAAAAACAATGATAGAAATTGAATTCTGCCCTACATGTTGACAGTAGAGTTTGAACTGGATTCTTGGGATTACTTACCTAAAAAACTGGAGCATCAGGTACCGTTTCTGTCCCGCTGGTTTGGAATCTTTTCCGTAATGCTATTTATTGCCAACAATGGCCTCTCTTTGTGTTCATATATGCCTTACAGCGTGCTGACCTGGGTATCATCCATGTGCTCTGAAGCATCCAACTTTACTTTGCAGATGCATCAATGTAGTCCTGTCCCCGAACTGGGTAACCGTGTTCCTGAAAAGTACACTGGGGAAATTCACCTGCTTGCTTGTCTTTGTAATGGCATGGCACTTGTGAGCATGCTCAGAGCTATTAAATTGGTCTCCCATCTCCCACCAGGATATGAAAGGTCCATATGGGAAGCCACGTAATCACTTATTGCAGTGGTTACATAATACACTGGCTCACTGCAGACTCTGTTGTTGTTTTTTGATACAGGTTTCATGCTGGCTTCATTTGCCAATTGTGTTGTTTAGTTCGGAAGCAAGAGGGTCTTGAGATTGAGGGGTAGGGAGGGATACACTGACTGATCCCTGGCTTAGGACAGGAGATTATCTCTGTACTCCAGTGGCATCTCCTTAGCCAAGATGTGAAATTAAAATCGTAGTTTGCCTTATGTAAAAATTCTAATAAAGCACTCAAACTTTGAAAAGCTTTTAGTTTTCCCTCCTACTAAAAGAAATGTATGTACCTCATAGCCCTGTATTATTTAGTGTTCAGCACTTTTGGTAACATCAGTTGGTGAACTTTAAATTTTGCTGTCTACTCACCGGGCACGGTGGCTCACGCCTGTAATCCCAGCACTTTGGGAGGCCGAGGCAGGTGGATCACCTGAGGTCAGGAGTTTGAGACCAGCCTGGCCAACATGGTGAAACCCCGTCTCTACTAAAAATGCAAAAAGTAGGTGGTGGCAGGCGCCTCTAATCCCAGCTACTTGGGAGGCTGAGGCGAGATAATCACTTGAACCCGGGAGGCAGAGGCTGCAGTGAGCCGAGATTGCACCACTGTCGTCCAGCCTGGGTGACGAGTGAAACTCCATCTCAAAAAAAAAAAAAAAAAAAAAAAAATTTTTTTTTTTGACATATACTCTTAGTTTACGTCCTCTCTCCCAATCTTGAAACACAGAGCCAAAGAGCAGTTGTATTCTTGGGATACCATGATACCTCTGGGAAAGGAATTATATCCCCAAGGAGAGGTCCCATTGGATAAGAACAATACCATGGGACTTGAGGCTGAATGCCAACTTACTGTTCACACATCCTTCTTAAAAATGAACACACTGTTTCTTATCCTGACCTAGAGCATTCTAAAGTTCTGTTCAAATAAATAAAGGGCAAAATAAAGTAGATTTAACCAAGTGCTAAGTGGAATTCAAGAAACACATTCTTCCAGATGAATTCTACCTTTATGGTATGGATTTGAAAGTACTTTGCAGGAAAACAGTACTCTTTAAAAAGGGACTGCAGGGCCGGGCGTAGTGGCTCACACCTGTAATCCCAGCACTTTGGGAGGCCAAGGCAGGTGGGTCACTTGAGGCCAGGAGTTTGAGACCAGCCTAGCCAACATGGCAAAACCCCATCTCTACTAAAATACAAAAATTAGCTGGGTGTGATGGTGCACGCCTGTAATCCCAGCTACTTGGTAGGCTGAGGCATGAGAATCGCTTAAACCTGGGAGGCGGAGGTTGCAGTAAGCCAAGATCATGCCACTGCACTCCAGCCTGGGCAACAGAGTAAGACTCTGTCTCAGTAAATACATAAGAAAATAAAATGCAACTGCAGTGCTAACAGTAATTTATACATTTTTAAATGTTCTGAGTATGTTTTGACTGGGCTAGTGTAACAGTATACTACCCTGAAAGTGCAGTTTTGATTGTTGTTGGTGTCTTTGGGTCAGGAAAGTGAACTGTGCCAAGAAGTATTTTTCAGTGACATGAATGGATTCCTGTTAATGCAATTGACTGAGAGATTGTGCTTATGCTTTCTTAACTGACAAAAAGAGGCTTTGTCCAACATCAGAATTGTTGAAACTGGTGCCGTTTTCTGTTGCACTGGGATTCTGATGATCTGGGATTTTCCCTCCTTGGCACAGTAAACACCATGGCTGTCTTTACTGAGAATGTCGTCACAGTCCTTTAGTGATAGATTAGTTAGACCCATGGTTGCAATACCTTTATCTCCCCAAAGAAGAGAATCAAAAGAAAGCACAAAAACTACCCTGTTTGCAGAATATTTCACTGACATTGATTTGTCATTAATTCTACCAATGCTGACCTCATTCAGGCTTGATAGAAAGAGGTTCCTATGTTTAGGGCAGATCCCTAGCCTCTTGCTCACAGTGAATTTGCATGTCCTAGATTCTGGTTATTGCTAGAGCATCCATTAAAGTCTGCCAAACTCAGGACAGTAGAAGATAGCAGTGGATTTTAAAAATTTTTTAGTTTATAAATTACAGTCATTGGGGAAACACTAGTAAGGTCGTGTGATCTTTTGGACCAGGATTTTCTCTGTCCTCTCTCTCTCTCTCTCTCTCTCTCTCTCTCTCTGTGTGTGTGTGTGTGTGTGTGTGTGTGTGTGTGTGTGTGTGTGTAGACAGAAGGGCTACCAGGAGGTGTCAACCATGTTAGATTTTCTGTAGCCTTCCAGAAACAGTGCAGCCCATAAAACAGGAATCTTAATTTTCCTCATAGCATATATAACAGGATGGAACAGTTAGTGTTTTGTTTTTACAAGTGTCCACCCCGCCATCTGCCCTGCATGGAGAGAGCTCTCTCACTGCTAGGTCTAGGCTGAGCCATCTGGAAGGATCAAAGGGTGTGGGAGTATCACCCCCTCTCAGGCTGCAGAAGGTCTCGAGGGTGGCGTCACAGCAGGATTTCCGCCTTCTGCATTGCACTGCACAGCCCCATGGAACGTGAGGCACTTGAGGCCTTGCTTCTTGCAGCCTCTGGGGAGCAGAGTAGGTCACTGCCCTCTGGGAGTGTTTTGCAGTAGTTTTGTAAATGTGTTGCTACATAGTCAAGTTCCTTTGTGGCAAAGAAATATTTTGTTTTGATATTAGGAGCCAGCCCATGTAATGCCTCTTAGGCTTGCTTGCTTAGAAGAAAAAAGTCACCCTTTGTGGTTTTTAAGAAAAAAATTCTGTGCAGATCTGTTCCTCCTCCTGCTCCTTCCCTTTTCTCTACATACAGTGCTCATTGGAGGCTCCTGCTAAACCTTCTTAACCAGAGAAGTAATAGGTATTTGTTAGACCTGAGTGTACATTTCACATGTTATCCTTCACATATTCCTCATTTTCATCTAGTACTTTCTTAATGCCTTTGTTGGAGTCCTCATCCTCATCTTTAAAAAAAAAACAAAAAACAAAAAAAACAGCTTAGCCTAAGCCACATTCACTTTTTTTAGTTCACAAAAAGGATTTAATAGCCACAATGTGATTTTTGCCACAACTGTGTGATTTTAATATTCTCTGATATCGAGGGTGGATTTAGAATTGCAGGAAATACCTGGAGAAATCACAGTGGAATGAATTTTTGCTTTAAGAGAAATGAGAGTTGGCTCTAATTGATAATATAGCTTCATCCTAGTCCCATCTGTATTTCAGAAAATAACCCTCATCTCTATAAAACACAGGACACTTGTGGGACCGTTAACTCAAGCAGCTATGGGGAGGGAGGAGATTATTGAATGGTGATTAAATAATGCAAATGGCCCTTCTGTTTCTTAGAGACTATGGAAGAGGTCAGACTGCCCAGTTGAGGTGGGCAGTTCATAACTGCCCAGTTGAGGTGGCAGTCATTTATTCTGAGTCTTGTTGGATAGAGCCTATCTCCTCGAGGCTACAGAGGCTTCCAGGATATGGAGCTGTCCGTGTTAATGGCTCAGCCTTGCCTCCATCAGGGCACCTACCTAACTTGGAGCAAGTGGGAGAGCACCCCAGAGTCATCCTCTGTGCTCTTTGGTGAGTTTTGCAGCGGAGACTTCACCATCCAGGGGAGCTGTGTTTCTGTGTCACTTGGGATATCACCTAAAAATGAAACATTTGATATTTTAAGGTATATATAAAAAAAAAAGTAAATTGGGGAACATTGGCTGCAATCCCTAAAAGATACTGTTGTCCGTCCATCAGGTTGGCTTGAGGTCACCACAGGTCCTGGGAGCCCAGAGAGTTTAGGCATACTCTCCTTTGGAGGCCAGCAGCCTTTCACAAACCCTGCCTCTAAAAGGGCGGTTTCACATTTGACCATGTTTTTGCATTAGCCTCAGGAATTCTTGTCTTTAGCTGATAATCTTTGAGGGATGTGAGAAGCCTAGTTGGAGCATCTGAGAAGATGATACCTCTCACGTTCAAATTAATCAAATAGTTTGTCCTTCTAGTCCCCTTATAAATTAATAAATGGAGGGCCAGGCACGGTGGCTCACGCCTGTAATCCCAGCACTTTGGGAGGCCGAGGCGGGTGGATCACAAGGTCAGGAGTTCAAGACCAGCCTGACCAATATGGTGAAACTCCGTCTCTACTAAAAATACAAAAATTAGCCAGGTGTGGTGGCACACTCCTGTAGTCCCAGTTACTCAGGAGGCTGAGGCAGGAGAATTGCTTGAACCCAGGAGGTGGATGTTGCAGTGGGCCAAGATCCCGCCACTGCACTCCAGCCTAGGTGACAGAGCAAGACTCCGTCTCAAAAAAAAAAAAAAAAGGAAGAGAATCCCATTTTGTGATGATTTGGGCACACTACTTGAGCTGAGGCTAGCAGTCACATGATTTTGGCTGTCTCTGACCTGAAGCTTTTGAAGTAAGAGTTATGTCTCTTCCCTGAAGCTTTGTTTACAGTGGTAATTTGGTGAGTTTGAGCTTTGAGCTTGTCTTAGAAAATAAAACTGTCCACCTGGGGAGGGGAGCTTATAGGGAACCCGTGTTAACTCTGAATGCTGAAGAAAGTGCTTTTAGCCAACAAAAGTAAGATTACTATCTAGAAGGTGGAAAGAAGTCATTGCTTCTGTTCCTCCAGCAGTCAGTTGACTCTAGGTTTCCTTTGGTTTATATCCCCAGTTCTTAATACTAAAACTTATTTGATTTCCTATCAGGAAGCACACAAAAAAAACGCCATTTAAAACCCTAGATATAGGCTTTAAAGGATACAAAAACAGCAGCATTGTCGTTTTGCCAGGTTCATCACCATTTTGATGTGCTACCCATCCTTCCACCCTCCCTTTCCTGCCCCCAAGCCTCCCAGCCAGGCCAGATGTGAAGATTCTATTAATCACTGTTTCAGAGAACATTAATTCTTGTATAGAATAATTATCTACTAAATTGCTTATTATCTGTGACTACCTTGCAGAGAACATCTCAACAGTGCAGTAAAATAGCTCTCCTAGACTTGAGCTTCCAGCCAGGCATTTAGATCACTCTTAAGCCTTTGTGGAATTCTGAGGAAAAAAAGCAAGATGCCTCAGTGCCAATGCTGGGCCTTAAGATTCTACTCCCCTCCCTGTAGGGTGGGGCAAGTGGCTCAGCTTTGGAAAACCATTTTGCCGGTGAGATTGCCTGTGAATCCCTTTAAGAAGTCGTTCTGATCTGAGCCTGTCTTCCTGAGCACTTTGGTGCTGAATTGAAAATGGTAAGCTAAAGCAGTGACAGATCCACGTAGCCCCTTTAACCTCTTGTCTTGCCAAAAAAAAAGTTTCTCAGGTTAAACCTTGGTCTTTAACCTCCCTTTGTTGTGGAGAAAATGTGTCACTAATCAGTGGTCCAAGGGATACCTAGCTTTGGCTACTCCGTTCCTGCAGCATAACAGATACGACTTATGCCAGGGAAGGTAGAGGCTGATTATGGGGACACCCAGGAACAGGAATAAGAAGGGATAGGTCTGCTCCACGTAGAACCTCCCCAGATCTGAAGTTAAGTCTTGGAGAGTTTCCAAAGTGCTGAAGTAAAAAGGAGACTTGGAGGGCCTTTGCTTAATGAGCAAGAGGCTTGTGTCCTCCCAAGAACATGAAGGAGTTCAGAAGGGAGCTATAGCTCACAGACAGAAACCTGCCCGCCCACCCCGTCCCTCGTGACTGAGAACATTTTTGCTCAGAGTTTTCTAAGGAGACTCTCCCTTCAAAAATCCAATTTGCTACCAGAATGTTGTTTAGCCTCTGAGAATCTCACTCTTTAACTTCCATCTGTGAATGGACGTAGATGTGTTGCTCAGGGATCAGAAACATCAGAGTCCAGGGACAAGTGGTATGGTGTTGCATTAGTAGTTAGAAAAGTAATTGGTCAACTCTACTGTAAAAGAAATAAGTATGTAGTACAGTTTTGTAAATGTCAGGTCTGTTCTATTGTTTTGTGATCTGAAGACTGTCAAACTGGTTGATAAAGAAAAGGTTGGTGGTTAGAATAAGTAAAATTTCAGTTAGAAAGATATAGCTTACCAGTCTTCTATGTGCTTAAGGAAGTCAAGAGTATTTCAGGATGTTGAGAACTGTTGTAAAATGGAATTGAAGCAAGTGTCTCTCGCCTTCTTAGGTGTATCAGAGAGAGGAAGTGGAAGGCCAGTAGTAGCGTCTTCATACTTATGTTTGCCAGCCCAGCCTCCATTTTGAAGACTTTGTCTTCCATCCTATCCAATGACATGGTCAGGGATGGGCTCTGAGGAGGCAGCGAGGCCCCACCTTGGTTTGCTCCACTGTGGTGTGTAGTCTCCAAACAGCTTAAGGATTTTTAAGGAGTTTTCTCACATGATTACCTCCACTCCACTCATCTACCATCAGCATCAGAAAGGTTAACATCCCTGGGACCATTCTACTTATAAAAGAGATGAACTAGTGTGCTTTCTCCCCTTTTCCAGGTGTGCCATCCATATACAATCTCCTCTTGGCCAAGTTCAACAAATGTTTCCAGGGAACCCTGTGGGTTGAGGCAAAGTAGCCAAGATGTATTGAGTTAGGTTTTTCTAGAGGACAAAAGTATTTCTTGTCCCTTTTCCCTCATGCTCATATGTTTTAGCTGAGGCTTAAATGGCCAAGTTGAGTAATGTTTCTGGAACTGAGACAGAGAGCCAGGGACCCATGTACCCAGGGACCAGTCCCCTGGGGAATCACACAGTGGCTCAGACTAGACTGCTGTATCCCACCAGAACTCTGCTGCTGTTCATTTCCATCAGGACCACCCAGGAAAGCAAATAAGTTAGCTGTCTCATCATTAGGTCACCTAATCTCTTGGGCTGCAAGATGAGAGCATATATAGATCTCCTGTTTAGAGAGTGTGTTCATAAAAGGGATAGAAAATGGAACAACCAAGAGGCTGTGTCATTTTTTAAGAGGATGGCAAGGACGACCTCAAATGAGCTCAACAAAACTGGGAATCCAAGGAATGGTGCTTGTAGGGAAAGAGAGGTCAGTTGTGGTCCTTAAACCTCTTGGCACCTTGCGTGGGTTATAAAACAAGGAGCTGGAGTAAAATTGCCCTTACCCCCAATCCAAATGCTGTCCAGGATTTAGGAGCTACCCAACCTGTGGGTATATGGTGTTGGTTTCCATTTTTTGTTTGTTTGCTTGTTTCCAAAACAGCCTTGCTTGGTACTGCATGGAAAGTTCAAGCATTTCTTCTTGCCTGCTCAGGACTACCTTTCTGGGCTGGCCTCTTCCCCGTGTCTTCACAGCGTCCCTAAGGAAGATTTTTGCAGCGCTTTCTGGAGCTGAGGGGAGTGAAATTTGGTCCAGAGAAGGCGGGAGGAAATAGTTTTCCTGTTTCCTTTTCTTGAGGCGGATGTCCTCAGGCTTCCTTCACACCTCCTTCCCATGGATGCGGCTGGCAGTACAGTCAGGTTGTGGAGGAGGGCTGAGAGGAAAGGGGCACTGGTCCAGCCCCAGGTTTGGTCTGAGACAGGTACACCGCAGATACCATCCCACCTTCCTTTCTTAAGAACAGGCCAGCCACACATACAACCCTTTCCCTACTTTACTAATGTGTCCCTTATGTGGTACCAGCAATGGAGGACAGGCAGACTTACCCCCTGCCATCTAGAGAGAATGTTGTTACTACCCATAAAACTTGACCACTCCCATATCCCACTCCTTTTTGTAAAAACAAATGCTTAAACCTGTGAGCCTGCCGTTCCTTTCTGTGTGTTAATCAGTTTCCTTCCATTTGAGCTGTGTGGGAGGGAAGGGCATTGAAATTGTAGGCTGTAATCTTGTGCCAACCAATAAAAACCAGTATTTCACACACATCCCTTTTAGTGTCTGGTCTCTTCTTTCCAGAGGTTTCCCTTGAGTCCTTCATGTCAGTCTTTTGATTTACCCCACTCCTCTGCTAGATTCTTGGGAATTGCCCTAGAGGTCAAAGGTGACCCCATGGAAGATTTGTTGTGCGGGGCATTCAGGTGAGAAACGAAGTGGAGAAGCCAGAGGCTATTAAAATCAGCATGTTGTTGTATCTTGCCATCCTTGCTACCAGGTGCCGAGAGAGAGCCCTGGTTAGACGGTCAGTGCCCAGTGCTGAGAGGGCCTGTCCCCCTTAGCCAGGGAGGCTTTCTAGGGGACCCAAAGGAGCTGGAAGGGGTAAGAGGTGAGCCACATCCAGAATAAGGAAGCATTGCAAGAAGTTGCTTTCCTCTGTGTGGGGTGGAATCAGGAAGGGCGGAGCCATTTTTGAAGTTGTGAGTGGTAGGGCTTGCAGGCAGAGAATGGGTGGGCGTCATCAGTGGGAGCGCAGCATTAAGTGAGCTCTGTGCCCTGGTCCCAAAATGGAACAGCTTGAGCTGTAATGGAAAATAAAGACTGATGAGATCAAATTATGGAAAGCAACAAAAACCAGTCCAGAGAGTTTGGTTTATGCATGGGCATGGTCCTGAACAGAGCAATCATGTGGTATCAACCACGTCTGAGCAGGAGCCAGCAGGAGAGTTTGGAGTGGAGCAGTCTGGAAGCTGTTGTGATACCATGCTGGAGGCTCTGCAGACTCAAGGAATGCAGTGGAAACACAGAGGGGGATATAGAAACAAGAATGAACAGCATATCACAGAGAAACACCCATCCTCCAAGACAAGCTGGCTTCTCTAGGATGGGACTGTTGGCATCACCACTGGTCAAGTATTTTAAGCCAAGAAACCTGATGGGATCAGTGGGAGAGAGTCACTTCCAGGAACAAGACTCACACAAATCTAATTCATAGGAGACTAATGTATGTGCCCACATGCTAATCGGTTTATTTATATGATGGTAAACATCAAAGTTACCTGGTTTGTGTACTGGCTGGCTGTATGGGAAGCCAAAAATAGGCAGAAAGTTGGTTACTGAGCAATAATAATGGCCTATTGACTTCATTCCACCACAGGACAAATTCCCTATCAGTTGGTCAGAGAACGCTCCCCCCTAAAATTCTGATTCTGCAGGCTTGTCCATTCCATGATGATCACCCTTAATTCCTCCATCAAAGGATTCTTCCTTTTGCCAGATATAGTGTATATGATGAGGCTATGAGCTCATACATGCTGATACAGGTGATGTACTCAGGAAACCACCAACTGGCAACCTCTAATTGGGATTTGAGTGTTCTGGAAACTTCCCACTCGCCCATGTCAGATCATTATGGACCATTCTAAAGCTGATCCATCATCACATTTACTACATGATTCTGTTTCATTTGCAGAGGGTAAATGGCAAAGTTCAGATCACCTTTCTGCAGCCTAGTCTCCCAGTGGCCTGCAGGACTTGTGGCTAGAGAGAAAAGAACTCTAAAGAGACGCCTCAAAACTTCGGACGTGGGTGGAGAGAGGAAATCAGCCCAAAGGACACCATTGCAGCTCATATCATGGGGACCAGCATTGCACTTCCTCCATCCTTTGTTGACATGCCAATTTGAGTTGGTAGAATAACTGCTCATCCCCAGTCAGGGTGGCTTCCATCTCTGAACACCTGATAACTGTTCCAAGAAAGCCTGGTGTTACAAGCCATGGCCTTGCTTGCTTTCTGGTTTCCAACAGATTTAGGCTGTGAAGGGTTTATTTATGTCCGTGATCTTGTGACACCCAGCTAACATCTCAGCATCTGAGGATGTAGCCATGAGGTTCCATGTTCTATGTTCTGAATACCAGCAATGTGCTAAACCTAGGACACACAGTCCTCACAGAGGCACTTGCTTGGGTGACAGATGGCATGAAATGGGAGAGGTGACAGCCTGGGAAAAGTAAGCCATGTGGCGGGGTGAAGTAGGAAGGAGCAACATCAGAGAGAGCTCGGGTGGGAGGACCATGGAACGATGAGACAGAGATAAGAAATTCAGAAAAGGGAAGAAGGACAGTCATTCATCCGAAGGCTGCCTGGTGTAACAGAAGATATGAATGTTGGGAATTAGCCCAGGTCTCTGCTCCGCTGCTGACAAGCTCTGATCTTGAACAAATTAACATCCCTGCTCCCTCTTGTTCAGTGGGGCAGAAGTCTACTTTGCAGGATTATTGTGTTAAATAAGTGAAGGAGTGTGTGTGACACCAAAGTCAGGGTGTGATTATCAAATGGTGGCACCTCTTTGGAAATGCCAAGGCCTGTACTGAGTTCACTAAATAAGACACAAAGTCACAACAGACACAAGTAATCACAGTGCAAAGCGATACATGCAATACAAGAAGCCCGAGGGAGTGCCTAACTCCTCAAAGGAGGCATCGTCTGAGAGGATCCATGAGGGATGCGTGGGATCCCAGCGTGAAGGGACAGCATGTTTGAGGGCAGAGCACTGTGTTCAGGGAAAATGACAGGGATAGTGGGCAAGGAGGAGGGAGAGGCAGGAGATGCCATGGGAAAGGTTAGCTGGGGTCAGGTGGCTTAGCAAGCTGTGTTTGAACTTTGCATGCCTGGGAAGCCAACAATGTTTTTAACAGAACAGTGACTGCATCAGGTTGGGCATTTGGGGAAGATGATACTATCTACTGAGTGTTTCTTGTGTTCCTGGCCAGGTGTTCACTGTTTGACACTTAAGTCTTTGCAGTCCTGTGAGGCATAGGTCATGGTAAAGGAAATGGAGGCTTAGGGAAGCCAACTGTTTTCTAAAGGACCTAGACAAACTCGTCTAAAAACTACAGGGTAAAGCACCAAGGATGTCCAAGACAATTTGGAGAAACTGCCAGGGAAAACACAGGACTACAATGGAAGTCCTATGTTCAATCAGTATCAAGACTTAATATAAAGGTACAGTAACTAAATGTGATAAATGGAATAGCTGGATAGAAATAGAAATCAATTAGACAATAAAAGTGACCAGGGGACCAAAAAACAGACCTGTGCATACATGGGAATATGGTAGGAGCCAGAGGAACCATGCACCTGAGTAGGGAAAGGAAGGGATCTTTAGCAAGTGGGGTTGGGACAATCAAGTAACCAAACAGGAAAAAATGATATAGCGGCCAGGCATAGTGGCTCACACCTGTAATCCCAGTGCTTTGGGAGGCAGAGGCAGGAGAATTGCTTGAGCCCAGAAGCAGGAGGCAACAGTGAGCTATGATTGCGCTAGTGCACTCCAGCCTAGGACACAGAGGGAGACCTGGCTCAAAAAAAGTCACAGTGGCTCATGCCTGTAATCCTAGCACTTTGGGAGGCCAGATCACCTGAGGTCAGGAGTTCAAGACCAGCCCAGCCAACATGGTTAAACTCCATCTCTACGAAAAATACAAACATTAGCCCGGCGTGGTGGCGGGTGCCTGTAATTTCAGCTACTCGGGAGACTGAGGCAGGAGAATCACTTGAACCTGGAAGGCAGAGGTTGCAGTGAGCCGAGATCATGCCACTGCACTCCATCCAGCCTGGGCAACAGAGAAAGACTCCGTCTAAAAATAAAAATCCCTACCTCACACACCATTTATGAAAATAAATTCACAAATATGAAAAAAGTCATTTGTGAAATATCTAAGCTAAAGGAACTATAAATGTGGACTTTTTAAGCCTGATTCTTCTTTCACTTACATTTTGTTCTCAAATAAAAGGAAGGTTTTTCAAAAAAAAAAAAAAAAAGTCATAACGTTTAGAAGAAAATGTGGAAGTAACATATCCAAGGTAATAGAAGAACTGCAGTTCAGCATGGGGGTCTGGTGCGCCAGAACCTGCCCACTTGGCAGTTCTCTCTTGGTCCCTTCAGACTGTAAGCTGGACCAGGGCAAGGAGAAACTGAAGGTGGGGAGGGGCGAATGAGGGCTGGATTTGCACCTGGTCCCTACACACCTCACAGGAAGGGTTGCAATGGAGGCAGAGGGAGGGACTTCCTCGTGACATCACCATCACTCAATAAACAGGCAGTGGTGATGGGCCTAGATGCTGACAGGTGTCTTTTGTGAGTGAGACCATCAGGTACTCCACACAAACATCTATTGAGGGCAGATGGGTGGTCATTATGCTTAGGTAGGTGTGAAGAGGATGCAGATAAAACAATAGCAGTGAATCCTTGCATGATAGAGCAGGAAGGATTTTAGGGATCTAGTCCAATCCTCTGTTTCACAGATTTAGAAATAGACACAATGAGAAGGGATTGCACCAGTATTCTAATTTGGAACTCTAAGTGGAAAATACAGATCACTGGCCATGCTGTAAATAGCTAGCTGCTCTGTTTCTATTGACATGAAAATCTTTTTAAAAATGGTTATCCTGGCTGGGTGTGGTGGCTCACACCTGTAATCCCAGCACTTTGGGAGGCCAAGGCAGGTGGATCACTTGAGCTTAGGAGTTTGAGACCAGCTTGGCCAACATGGCAAAATCCCATCTCTACTAAAAATACAAAAAAATTAGCAGGGCGTGGTGGTGCATGCCTATAATCTCAGCTACTCGGGAGGCTGAGACACGAGAATTGCTTGAACCCAGAAGGCGGAGGTTGCAGTGAGCCAGTGAGCGAAGATTGCACCACTGCACTCCAGCCTGGAAGCCAGAGTGAGACTCTGTCTCCAAAAAAAAGGGTTATCCCACTCTGGCTGCCAAACTCTATCAGCCAGTGCCACATCAAGACTCGTGCCCATGACTTCATCACTCATTCACCATTAATTACTTCATCTTTCTTGTCCCCATGTCCTTCCAGTGTCGTCTCCCTTAGAATCCCAGACCTGAATTAATCCATCCTTTTTTTTTTTTTTTTTTTTTTTGAGACAAAGTCTCACTCTGCACTCTGTCACCAGGCTGGAGGGCAGTGGCATGATTTTGGCTCACTGCAACCTCCGCCTCCTGGCTTCAAGCAGTTCTCCTACCTCAGCCTCCCAAGTAGCTGGGATTACAGGCACATGCCACCACACCCAGCTAATTTTCATATTTTTAGTAGAGATGGGCTTTCACCATGTTGGCCAGGATGGTCTCGATCTCTTGACCTTGTGATCCACCCACCTCGGCCTTCCAAAGTGCTGGGATAATCCATCCATTTTTATCCCCTCCTATGTGAGAGCTGAACCTGCCCAGAGAAAACCATATATACCATGGGGTCACTATGGGTTCATGCCTCCCCTCCACTCAGCCTCCAATGCTTCCTGTCAATGGCCAGTGACTACCACATTGACAAGTCCAAAAGGTCATTTGTCAGTTCTCATCTGACCACTGACCACTGGCCCCCAAATCCTGTGGTGTCCTTGGCAACATTTCTTGTTCTCCTCCTACCCATAGCTTTCAGGGTAAGGTTCCACCTCCTTAGATTAGTACCCAATACCAGCCGGGCGCGGTGGCTCACGCTTGTAATCCCAGCACTTTGGGAGGCCGAGGCGAGCGGATCACGAGGTCAGGAGATCGAGACCACAGTGAAACCCCGTCTCTACTAAAAATACAAAAAATTAGCCGGGCGTGGTGGTGGGCACCTGTAGTCCCAGCTACTCGGAGAGGCTGAGGCAGGAGAATGGCGTGAACCCCAGAGGCGGAGCTTGCAGTGAGCCGAGATTGCGCCACTGCACTCCAGCCTGGGCGACAGAGCGAGACTCCGTCTCAAAAAAAAAAAAAAAAAAAAAAAATTTCTTGCAGTTCTCCAAATGCATCCTACACCATCACACTGTTTCACAATTCACACATTCTGTGCCTTCCTTTGGGAAAGATCTCTGAGATACTTCTCCCTGCACTGGACTGTGTGTCCGCTTGGACATGTCCCTGTTCTGAAGGTGCCTTCTGAACGAAGGGAAGATATTTCTCCATTGTGGTATCCAGCTAAGTGGTACAGAGCAGGTACCCGGAAATGAAATATGGGTTGGAACAAGCAAAGAGCCAAATGACATTTTGGGGATGTCCACCACACAAGAAATGTGTGCCAGTGTCACCTGGTCCCCTCAAACCCCTCCCTCCAAATACCCCTTCACTTCCCCCAAACCCTGGAAGCAAATGCAAGGTCCCCTGGTACCTGGTGTGGGAGACGTTTGGAGCAGGTGGAGGAGGTGGGGAAAGCCATGTAAAGAGGCTCTTTGGGGCAAGGGTGACATTCAAACAGTGTGGCACCCACTGACCAGTCAGAACGAACACGTGATGGAGGCCTCTCCTCTGAGGCCCCTTCCCCAGGTTTCTCTTCCTGCCTTGAGTCTGGAGGGCAAGGGAGTAGTAGGAGTAGGTGCTTTTCTAGGGTGAGGAAACCTTCAGTTCCTGCCGGTCCTCTTAGCTCAGCAGCCTGTGAACTCTCCCAAACCTGGGGCAAGAGCTAACGGGAGGCTGGTCACTTCCTGCCAGGCCTGTGCCCGGGACAGGCAGAGGAAGCCAAGTTTGGGTGAGCCTGGAAAGGAGGAGAAGAGGAGGGGCAGTTGTGGGGGCTTGCAGTTTATGGGGTGGAGTTGAGGGAAATTTGTTTTGCTTGGGGCAAACTCCATCTGAGGAAGTTGAGTGGACCAATTATAATAGCTAATATTATTTTTCTAGTGTTTTTCAACTTATAAAACACCCTCCCGGCGGGCGTGGTGGCTCACGCCTGTAATCCCAGCACTTTGGGAGGCCAAGGCGGGTGGATCACAAGGTCAGGAGTTTGAGACCAGCCTGGCCAACATGGTGAAACCCTGTCTCTACTAAAAAACACAAAAATTAGCCAGGCATGGTGGCTAAAGCCTGTAATCCCAGCTACTCAGGAGGCTGAGGCAGGAGAATCGCTTGAACCCAGGAAGCGGAGGTTGCATTGAGCCAAGATTGCACCACTGCACTCCAGCCTGGGCGACAGAGTGAGACTCCGTCTCAAAAAAAACAAAAACAAAAAACAACAGTATTGAGCTATAATTAACATACAATAAGCTGCACATATTTAAAATGCATAACTTGAAAAGTCATGACATGTTTGCCTATGAAACTATCACTACAACCAAGATAATATACATATCCATCACTGCCAAAAGTTTTTTGTGCCCCTTTGTGTCCTCTCTCCTGGCCCTTGGCACCCTATCCTCAGGCAGACACTAATCTGCTTTCTGTCACATTGCATGAGTTTGCATGTTCTAGAGTTTTCTATAAATGAAGTCATACATCACAGATGTTGTATATGTTGTGAGGTATAGAGCCAAATTGATTTTTTTCCATGTAGATATCCAATTATTCCAACACCATTTGCTGAAATCCTTATTCCTAGTTCGCTGATTTTTCAGTCATAAAAGGGTGTTGAATTGTCAAATGCATTTTTTTGCATCCATTGAGATGATCATGGCTGGCACAGTGACCCACGCATGTAATCCCAGCACTTCGGGAGGCCAAGGCTGTAGGATTGCTTGAGCCCGAGTTCAAGGACATAGTGAGACCCTCCCCCATCTCTACAAAACATTTTTAAAAAAGGTTAGCTGGGCATGGTGGCGTGCACTTGTAGTCTCAGCTACTGCTTAGGAGGCTGAGGCGGGAGGATCACTGGAGCCCAGGAAGTTCACGCTGCAGTGAGCTATGATCATACTACATAATCCCACTGCACTCCAGCCTGGGCGACAGAGCAAGATTTTGTCTCAAACATATATAATAAAATATTTTTATTAAAAAAGAGAGAGATGATCATGTGGGCAGTCTTGTTTCCCACCGTCACACTGCCTGTGCTCACCCTTGCCAGGTTGGCATGGAGTACCCTGACCCCACTACTCACTACCCTTGGAGCCTCCAGTCATTTAGTACCTTTTTTTTTTTTTTTTTTCTGAGACGGAGTCTTGCTCTGTCGCCCAGGCTGGAGTGCGGTGGCGCGATCTCGGCTCACTGCAAGCTCCACCTCCCGGGTTCACGCCATTCTCCTGCCTCAGCCTCCCGAGTAGCTGGGACTACAGGCGCCCGCCAACACGCCCAGCTAATTTTTTTTTGTATTTTTAGTAGAGACGGGGTTTCACCGTGTTAGCCAGGATGGTCTCGATCTCCTGACCTCGTGATCCGCCCGCCTCGGCCTCCCAAAGTGCTGGGATTACAGGCTTGAGCCACCGCGCCCGGCTCATTTAGTACCTTAATCTCAGAGTCCCTAGCTTCAAAATGGATCTAATGACATCTACCTCATAAAGATTATTATTAGATTGACAGAAACAACATACACCAGGTATGTTATTGTCTCACTGTCCTATTAATGTGGTGTATGACATTGAGTTTCTTTTGAATGACCCTTACATTCTTTTTTTTTTTTTTTTTTTGAGACAGAGTCTCGCTCTGTCGCCCAGGCTGGAGTGCAGTGGCGCGATCTCGGCTCACTGCAAGCTCCGCCTCCCGGGTTCACGCCATTCTCCTGCCTCAGCCTCTCCGAGTAGCTGGGACTACAGGCGCCCGCCACCACGCCCGGCTACTTTTTTGTATTTTTAGTAGAGACGGGGTTTCACCATGGTCTCGATCTCCTGACTTCGTGATCCGCCCGCCTCGGCCTCCCAAAGTGCTGGGATTACAAGCGTGAGCCACAGCGCCCGGCCTCCCTTACATTCTTAGAATAAATCTTTGGTCATGGTATATAATCCTTTCTGATGTGCTACTGGATTTTTTATACTAGTTTGCTAGTAGTTGGTTGAGGGTTTTTTTTTGTTTGTTTGTTTTTGTTTTTTTGAGACAGGTTCTCACTCTTTTGTCCAAGCTGGAGCGCAGTGGTGCTATCACAGCTCACTGCAGCCTCAACCTCCCCGGGCTCAGGTGATCCTTCCACCTCAGTCTCCGGAGTAGCTGGGACTACAGGCGCATGCCACCATGCCCAGCTAATTTTTTGTATTTTCTGTAGAGACGGGATCTCATCATGTTGCCTAGGCTGGTCTTAAACTCCTGAGCTCAAGTGATTCTCCCCTCTCGGCCTGGCAAAGTACTGGGATTACAAGCATGAGGCTGTAATCCTAGCCTCGAACAACTGTCTTGGCTCAGTGTCCCAAGTGGCTACGACTACAGGCATGGGCCACCACACCTGGCTAAAAAACTTTTTATGTTATTGATTGATTGATTGATTGCAGACAGTGTCTCACTCTGTCGCCCAGGCTGGAGTACAGTGGCACAATCATAACTCACTGCAGGCTCGAACTTCTGGGCTCAAGGGATTCTGCTGCCTCGGCCTCATGAGTAGCTAGGACTATAGGTGCTTGTTGAGGATTTTTGTATCTATATTCATAAGGAATATTGGTCTATCATTTTCTTGTGGACTCTTTCTCTGGCTTTGGTATCAAGGTAACGCTGGCCTAATAGAATGTGTTAGGAAGTGGATCCTCTTCAATTTTTGCAAGAGGTTGTGTAGGGTTGGTATTCATTCTTTTTCTTTTCTTTTCTTTTCTTTTTTTTTTTTTTTTTTCTTGAGTCTTGCTCTGTCGCCCAGACTGGAGTGCAGTGGCACAATCTCTGCCTCCCAGGTTCAAGCAATTCTCCCACCTCAGCCTCTCAAGTAGCTGGGATTACAGGCGTGAGCCACCACGCCCAGCTAATTTTTGTACTTTTAGTAGAGTCAGGGTTTCACCATGTTGGTTAGCCAGGCTGGTCTCGAACTCCTGACCACAGGTGATCCACCCGCCTTGGCCTCCCAAAGTGCTGGGATTACAGGCATGAGCCACTGGACCCCTACTTTTTTTTTTTTTTTTTTTTGGAGACAAAGTCTGTCTCTGTCAACTAGACTTGAGTACAGTGGTGTGATCATAGCTCACTGTAACCTTAAATTCCTAGGTTCAAGCAATCCTCCTACCTTGGCTTCCCAAAGTGTCAATATTACAAGCATATGCTACTGCACCTAGCCTTAATTTTTCTTTTTCTCTTTTTTTTTTTTTGAGATGGAGTCTCACTCTGTCGCCAGGCTGGAGTGCAGTGGCACAATCTCGGCTCACTGCAACCTCTGCCTCCCAGGTTCAAGTGATTCTCCTGCCTCAGCCTCCCAAGTGGCTGAAACTACAGGCATGCGCCACCACACCCAGCTGAATTTTTTTGGTATTTTTAGTAGAGATGGGGTTTCACCATGTTGGTCAGGATAGTCTTGATCTCTTGACCTCGTGATCCACCCACCTCAGCCTCCCAAAGTGCTAGGATTACAGGCGTGAGCCACTGCGCCCAGCCCTTAATTTTTCTTTAAATGTTTGATAGAACTGACCAATGAAGCCAACCTGATCCTGGACTTTTCTTTGTTGGGAGATTTTTTTTTTTGAGACAGAGTTTAGTTCTTGTTGCCCAGGCTGGAGTGAGTGCAGTGGCGCCATCTTAGCTCACTGCAACCTCCACCTCTGGGGTTCAAGCGATTCTTCTGCCTCAGCCTCCTGAGTAGCTGGGATTACAGGCATGCACCACCACACCCGGCTAATTTTGTATTTTTAGTAAAGATGAGGTTTCACCATGTTGGCCAGGCTGGTCTTGAACTCCTGACCTCAGGTCATCCAGCTGCCTTGGTCTTCCAAAGTGCTGGGATTACAGGCATAAGCCATCGTGCCCAGCTGTTGGGAGGTAATTTTGAGTACTGATTCTATCTTTTATTATAGGTCTGTTGAGATTTTTTATTTCTTCTTGAGTCAGTTTAGATAATTTGTGTGTTTCTAGGAATTTTTTCATTTCATCCAGATTATCTTATTTGTTGGCATACAATTGTTCACAGTATTTGCTTATAATCCTCTTAATTTCCGTAAGGTCAGTAGCAATATTTCTGCGTTTATTTCTGATTTTAGGTATTTGCATCTTCTCTCTCTTTTTCTTAGTCTAAAGTTTTTTCTTTGGTCTTTTCAAAGAACCAACTTTGGTTTTACTGATTCTACTCTTTTTTTTTTTTGATGGAGTCTCACTCTGTCGCCCAGGGTGGAGTGCAGTGGTACGATCTCGGCTCACTGCAGCCTCCGCCTCCCAGGTTCAAGCAATTCTCCTGTCTCAGCCTCCAGAGTAGCTGGGACTACAGGCGCATACCACCATGCCCAGCTAACTTCTTTGTATTTTTAGTAGAGACAGGGTTTCACCATATTGGTCAGGCTGGTCTTGAACTGCTGACCTCAGGTGATCTACCCGCCTCAGCCTCCCAAAGTGCTGGGATTACAGTCGTGAGCCACTGAGCTCGGCCAGTTCTACTTTTTAAAATTCTCTACATCATTTATCTGTTATCTAATCTTTATTGTTTCCATCCTTCTGCTGGGTTTAGGTTTTGTTTGCTCTTCTTTTTCTAGTTCCTTAAGGTGTAAAGCTAGGTTGTTGATTTGAGATCTTTAGGCATTTACAGCTATAAATTTTCCTCTGAGTACTGCCTTTACTACATCTCATCAGTTTTGGTATGTTTTCATTGGTCTAAAAGTATCTTATATTTCCCTAGTGGTTTCTTCTTTGACTTGCTGGTTTAAGAGTGTGTGGTTTACTTTCCACATATTTGCAAATTTTCCAGTTTTCTTTCCATATTTGATTTCTAGCTTCATTCCACTGTGGTCAGAGAAAGTACTTTGTGTGAGTTTAGTCCTTTGAAATTAATTGAGAATTCTTCCATGGGCTAACACCTATGTTAGTAAGGGATATTGGCCTGTAGTTTTCTTTTGCACCTTTGTCTGCTTTTGATATCAGGGAAAAACTGAGTCAGAATGAGTTAGAAAATATTCTCTCCTCTCAATTTTTTGGAAGAGTTTAGGAAAGATTGGTATTAATTCTCCTTTAGATGTTTGGCTACAAAAAAAAAAAAAGATTGACCAGTGAAGCCATCTAATTCTGGGCTTTTCTTTGTTGGAAGGTTTTTAAGTTTATTAAGATCTGTTTTGTGGCCTAACATATTGTCTATCTGGGAGCGTGTTCCATGTGCACTTGAGGATACTGTATAGTCTGCTCTTGCTGAGTGGAGGGTTCTGTATATGTCTGTTAGGTCTAGTTGGTTTATACTGGTTTTCTTTTCTTTCTTTCTTTTTTTTTTTTTTTGAGACAGTTTCGCTCTTGTTGCCCAGGCTGGAGCGATCTCAGCTCACTGCAACCTCCGCCTCCCAGGTTCAAGCGATTCTCCTGCCTCAGCCTCCCGAGTAGCTGGGATTACAGGCATGCACCACCACGCCCGGCTAATTTTATATTTAGAGACGACGTTTCTCCATGTTGGTCCAGCTGGTCTCGAACTCCTGACCTCAGGTGATCACCTGCCTCTGCCTCCCAAAGTGCTGGGATTAGAGGCATGAGCCACCATGCCCGGCCTGGTTTATACTGGTTTTCAAGTCCTATGTTTCCTTATTGATCATCTCTGTAGGAATGTATTCCACCATTATTGAGAGTAGAGGATTGAAGTCTCCAACTACTATTGAACTATTTCTAAACAAATACCTCATGTTCCTATGTATGTGGAAAATAAAACAATCAAACTCATAGAAGTGAAGAGTATATTGGCCAGGCGCGGTGGCTCACGCCTGTAATCCCAGCACTTTGGGAGGCCGAGGCGGGTGGATCACGAGGTCAGGAGATCGAGACCATCCTGGTTAGCATGGTGAAACCCCGTCTCTACTAAAAAATACAAAAAATTAGCCGGGTGCGGTGGTGGGCGCCTGTAATCCCAGCTACTCGGCAGGCTGAGACAAGATCGCGCCACTGCACTCCAGCCTCGGCGACAGAGCGAGACTCCGTCTCAAAAAACAAAGAAGCAAAGAGTATATTGGTGGTTACCAGAGGCCACAGGTAGGGGGAATGGAGAGATGTTTGTCAAATGGTATAAAGTTTATAAAGTTGCAGTTAGACAGGAGGAATAAATGATAAGTATTTAAGGAGATGGATATGTAATTAGCTTGATTCAATAATTCCAAACTATAAACATATGTAATAATATCACTTTGTACCCCTTAAAGATGTAAAATTATAATTTGTCAAAAAATTAAAAATTTTAAATAGTAACTAAATAAAATAATGCTGCTACAGGCCAGGCGCCGTGGTGCACGCCTGTAATCCCAGCACTTTGGGAGTCCGAGGTGGGAGGATCACTTGAATCCAAGAGTTCTAGACTGGCTTAGGCAATATAGTGAGACTTCACCTCTACAATTTTTTTTTTTTTAATTAGCCAAGCATGGTGGCACACACCTGTAATGCCAGCTACTCAAGGAAGCGAAGATGGGAGGATCACATGAGCCCAGGTTGCGAAGGCTGCAGTGAGCCAAGATAGCGCCACTGCATTCCAGCCTGAGTGACAGAGACCCTGTCTCAAAAAATAATAATCTGCTATAAATATTTTTGTACACATTTGTTGAAGACATATATTTTCATTTTTTTCTGGGAGTGCACTTGCTGTATCATTAGGTAAGTTTATATCTAAATCTATGCTCTTTCCTTCGGAGCGAGCGGCGTGGCAGCGTCGGTGGCCTGTGCAGCAATGGCCAAGATCAAGGCTCGAGATCTTCGCGGGAAGAAGGAGGAGCTGCTGAAACAGCTGGACGACCTGAAGGTGGAGCTGTCCCAGCTGCGCGTCGCCAAAGTGACAGGCGGTGAGGCCTCCAAGCTCTCTAAGATCCGAGTCGTCCGCAAATCCATTGCGCATGTTCTCACAGTTATTAACCAGACTCAGAAAGAAAACCTCAGGAAATTCTACAAGGGCAAGAAGTACAAGCCCCTGGACCTGTGGCCTAAGAAGACACGCGCCATGCGCCGCCGGCTCAACAAGCACGAGGAGAACCTGAAGACCAAGAAGCAGCAGCGGAAGGAGCGGCTGTACCCGCTGCGGAAGTAGGCCGTCAAGGCCTGAGGGGCGCATTGTCAATAAAGCACAGCTGGCTGAGAAAAAAAAAAAATCTATAAGAAAATTCGAAACAGTTTTCCAAAGTGGTTGTACCGTGCCACACTACTACCAGTGATGCATGAGAATTTCAGTTGTGCCATATTCTCTTAAAAATTAAATATCTTTAATTCTTTTTTGAAAACTATTTCTCCCCTCAACTCTGCCAATATTTGCTTCATATATTATGGGACTCTGTTGTTCAACATGTATATTATTATACTTGCTGTATCTTCTTGATGAATTGACTCCTTTATCATTATAAAATGTCTTCCTTTATCGTGTGTGACACTTTTTTACTTAAAATCGATTTTGTCTAATATTAGTATAGCCATTTTTGCTCTCTTTACGCTCTTCATGGGATACCTTTTCCATGCTTTCACTTTCAATTTATTTGTGTCTTTGGGTCTAAAGTAAATTTCTTTTCTTTTCTTTTCTTTTTTCTTTTTTTTGAGACGGAGTCTCGCTCTGTCACCCAGGCGGGAGTGCAGCGGCGCAATCTCGGCTCACTGCAAGCTCCGCCTCCTGGGTTCACGCCGTTCTCCTGCCTCAGCCTCCCGAGTAGCTGGGATTACAGGCACGTGCCACCATGCCTGGCTCATTTTTGTATTTTTGGTAGAGACGGGGTTTCACTGTGTTAGCCAGGATGATCTCAGTCTCCTGACCTCGTGATCCGCCTGCCTCAGCCTCCCAAAGTGCTGGGATTACAGGCGTGAGCCACCGCACCCGGCCTAAAGTTTCTTATAAACAGCATATACTTAATGTACTTGGAAATTTTTTTTTTTTTTGAGACAGAGTCTTGCTCTGTCGCCAGGCTGGAGTGCAGTGGCATGATCTCGGCTCACTGCAACCTCCGACACCCTGGTTCAAGCGAGTCTCCTGCCTCAGCCTCCTGAGTAGCTGGGATTACAGGCACGTGCCACCATGCCTGGCTCATTTTTGTATTTTTAGTAGAGACAGGGTTTCACCATGTTGATAAGGCTGGTCTTGAACTCCTGACATCAGGTGATCCACCCACCTCGGCCTCCCAAAGTGCTGGGATTACAGGCCTGAGCCACCACGCCCAGCCACTTGGATTTTAAAAACCGTTTCAACACTGGGCATGGTGGCTCAGAAAAAACACTTTTTCTGTCTTTTTTAAACAGAGCGAGACTCCATCTCAAAAACTAAACTAAACTAAATAAAAAAATAAAAATTAAAAAAAAAAACATTTCTGGCTGGGCGCAGATGTTACAGCCACTGCTCACGCCTGTAATCCCAGCACTTTGGGAGGCCGAGGTAGACAGATCATGAGGTCAGGAGTTCGAGACCAGCCTGACCAACATGGTGAAAGCCTGTCTCTACTAAAAAAATACAAAAATTATGCGGGCATGGTGGCGCATGCCTGTAATCCCAGCTACTCAGGAGGCTGAGGCAGGAGAATCACTTGAACCCAGGAGGCAGAGGTTGCAGTGAGCCAAGATCACGCCACTGCACTCCAGCCTGGGTAACAGAGCGAGACTCCATCTATAAATAGATAAATAAAATAAACATTTCAACCATTTTTCAATCTACAGTTCAGTGGCATTAAGTACATTCACATTATACAACTATTGCCATCATCCATTTCCGGAACTTTTTTCCTCTTCCCAAACTGAAACTCTGTACACATTTAACAATAACTCTCATTCTCCTCTCCTCCTAGTCCCTGGAAAGTCCTATTCTTTCTATGAATTTGGTTATTCTAGGTACCTCATATGAGTGGAATCATACAGTTTTTGTTCTTTTTTTGATTGGCTTATTTCACTTAGCATACTGTCTTCCAACTTCATCTCTGTTGTAGCACATGTGAGAATTTCATTCTTTTTGAAGACTGAATAAAATATTCCACTATATGAATATACCATAGTTTGTTTATTCATTCAATTGTTGATGAGCACTTGGGTTGCTTCCACCTTTTGGCTGTTGTGAATGCTGTGAACATGGGTGTACAAATATCTGTTCAAATCCCTGCTTTCAGTTCTTTTGGATATATATCAGATATGGTTTGGCTGTGTTCCCACCCAAATCTCAACTTGAATTGTATCTCCCAGAATTCCCACGTGATGTGGGAGGGACCCAGAGAGAGGAAATTGAATCATGGGGGCCGGTCTTTCCCATGCTATTCTCGCGATAGTGAATAAGTCTCACAAGATCTGATTCGTTTGCTGCAGGGGCGGGGCCCTCATGGAGAACTTCTGCTAAGGCAGTGTGGAAGGGAAATGTGGGGTCAGAACCCCCACACAGAGTCCTTCCTGGGGCACTGCCTAGTGGAGCTGTGAGAAGAAGGCCACCATCCTTCAGACCCCAGAATGGTAGATCCACCTACAGCTTGCACCGTGGACCTGGAGAAGACACACTCAACGACAGCCTGTGAAAGCAGCGGAAGGAGGCTGTACCCTGCAAAGCCACAGAGGCAGAGCTGCCTAAGACCGTGGGCACCCCCATCTTGCATCAGCGTGACCTGGATATGAGACCTGAAGTCAAAGGACATCATTTTGGAGTTTTAAAAATTGACTTTCGGGAGGCCGAGGCGGGCGGATCACGAGGTCAGGAGATGGAGACCATGGTGAAACCCCGTCTCTACTAAAAATACAAAAAAATTAGCCGGGTGTGGTGGCGGGCGCCTGTAGTCCCAGCTACTCGGAGAGGCTGAGGCAGGAGAATGGCGTGAACCCGGGAGGCGGAGGTTGCAGTGAGCCGAGATTGCGCCACTGCACTCCAGCCTGGGCGACAGAGCGAGACTCCATCTCAAAAAAAAAAAAAAAATTGACTTTCCCGCTGGGTTTCAGACTTGCATGGGCCCTGTAACCCCTTTGTTTTGGCCAATTTCTCCTATTTGGAACGGCTGTATTTACCCAATACCTGTACACCCCATTGTATCTAGGAAGTAGCTGGCTTGCTTTTGATTTTACAGGCTCATAGGTGGAAGGGACTTGCCTTGTCTCAGATGAGACTTTGAACTGTGGACTTTTGGGTTAATGCTGAAAAGAGTTAAGACTTTGAGGCCTGACATGGTGGCTCACACCTGTAATCCCAGCACTTTGGGAGGCCGAGGCAGGCAGATCACGAGGTCAGGAGATCAAGACCATCCTGGCTTACACGGTAAAACCCCGTCTCTAATAAAAACAAAAAATACAAAAAATTAGCCGGGCGTGGTGGCGGACGCCCGTAGTCCCAGCTACCCTGGAGGCTGAGGCAGGAGAATGGTGTGAACCTGGGAGGCGGAGCTTGCAGTGAGCTGAGTTCGTGCCACTGCACTCCAGCCTATGCAACAGAGCGAGACTCCGTCTCAAAAAAAACACCAAAAAAACAAAAAAAGACTTTCAGGGTTCAGGGACTGTTGGGAAGCCATGATTGGTTTTGAAATGTGAGGACATGAGATTTGGAGGGGCTGGGGCAGAATGATATGGTGTGGCTGTGTCCCCACCCAAATCTCAACTTAAATTGTACCTCCCAGAATTCCCATGTGTTGTGGGAGGATCCCAGGGGAGATAATTGAATCATGGGGGCTGGTCTCTGCCGTGCTATTCTCGTGATAGTGAATAAGTCTCACATGATCTGATGGGTTTATCAGGGGTTTCCCCTTTTGCTTCTTCCTCATTTTTCTCTTGCCGCCACCATGTAAGAAGTGCCTTTTGCTTCCTGCCATGATGCTGAGGCCTCCCCAGGCATGTGGAACTGCTAAGTCCAATTAAACCTCTTTTTCTTCCCAGTCTCGGGTATGGCTTTATCAGCAGCATGAAAATGAACTAATGCAATATCCAAAAAAGTAGAATTGCTGAGTCATATGGTAATTCTATTTTTTTTTTTTTTTTTTAAGACGGGGTCTTCCCATGTTGTCCAGGCTGGTTTCAAACTCCTGAGCTCAAGCAATTCTCCTACCTCAGCCTCCCAAGTAGCTGGGACTGCAGGCACACACCATAATGCCTGGCTTATTTTTAATTTTTTGAGGAACTTCCATACTGTTTTCCTTAGTGGCTGCATCTCTTTACATTCCCACCAGCAGGGTACAAGGGTTCTAATTTCTTCACATGCTCATGAACACTTTTTCTGTTTTTTTTAAAAATATATTATTTTTAAAATGTATTATTTAGAAAATATCCATCCTAACGGGTATGAAGTGGTATCTCATTGTGGTTCTGATTTTTTTTTTTTCTGGTAGAGATGGAGGTCTCACAACCTTGCCCAGGCTGATCTTGAACTCCTGGGCTCAAGCAATCCTCCCATCTCAGCTTCCCAAAATACTGGAATTACAGGCATGAGCTAACATGCCTGACCCATTGTGGTTCTGATATGCATTTCCCTAATTATTAGTGATGTTGAACATGTTTTTATTTGCTTATTTGCCATTTGTCTTTCTTCTTTGGATAAATGTCTGTGCAAGAGTAGTTGGATCATTTTAAAATCCATTCTGCCAATCTCTCTCTTGTATTCTGAGTGGTAAAATATAAATAATAGGCCGAACATGGTGGCTTATGCCTGTAATCACAGCACTTTGGAAGGCCGAGGTGGGTGGATCACTCAAGGTCAGGAGTTTGAGACCAGGCTGGCCAACATGGAGAAACCCCATCTCTACTAAAAATACAAAAATTAGCCAGGCGTGGTGGTGCGTGCCTGTAATCCCAGCTACTCAAGAGGCTGAGGCACGAGAATTGCTTGAACCCAGGAGGCAGAGGTTGCAGTGAGCTGAGATCATGCCACTGCTCTCCAGCCTGGGTGACAGAATAAGACTCTGTTTCAAAAAAAAAAAAAAAAAAAAATATATATATATATATATACACACACACACACATACACACACATATATAATGTACGTATACATGTATATATGTCTGTGTGTATATATATGTATAGATATATATGTAATATAAAATTTACCATTTTTACCTTTTTTTTTTTTTTTTTTGAGATGGAGTTTTGCTCTTTTGCTCAGGCTGGAGTGAAGTAGCGTGATCCAGCTCACTGCAACCTCCACCCACTGGGTTCCAGCGATTCTCCTGCCTCAGCCTCCCAAGTAGCTGGGACTACAGGCACCTGCCACCACACCTGGCTAATTTTTTGTGTTTTTAGTAGAGACAGGGTTTCACCATGTTGGCTAGGCTGGTCTCAAACTCCTGACCTCAGGTGATCCACCCGCCTCAGCCTTCCAAAGTGCTGGGATTACAGGCATCAGCCACTGCACCCGGCTCATTTTAACCATTTTTAAGTGTAGAATTCAGTGTCATTAAGTACATTCACAATGTTGTACAGCCATCGCCAAACACTGTCTTTTAATTGGTGAATTTAATCCATTTACATTTAAAGTGATCACTGATCTTGAAGGACTTACTTCTGCCATAGTGTTGTTTTCTATTGTCTTACCTCCCTCGCTTTTTTTTTTTTTTTTTGAGAGGCATGGTCTTGGCCAGACATGGTGGAGCACACCTGTAATCCCAGCACTTTGAGAGGCCAAGGTGAGAAGATCACTTGAGGCCAGGAGTTCAAGACCAGCCTGGGCATAAAGCAAGACCCTGCCTCAAGAAAACAGACAGGGTCTCACTGTGTCACCCAGGCTGGAGTGCAGTGGTGAGATCATGGCTCACTGCAGCCTTGAACTCCTGGGCTCAAGTGATCCTCCTGCCTTAGCCTCTTGGGTAGCTGGGACTACAGATTCATACCACCACACCTGGCTAATTTTTTTTTTTTTTTTTTTTTTTAGAGACAGGGTCTCACTGTATTAGCCAGGCTAGTCTTGAACTCCTAGCCTCAATCATCTCCCACCTTGGCCTTCCAAAGCATTGGAATTATAGGCATGAGTCACTGCACCCATCCTGTCCTATCTTTTTTGTTCCTCAATTTCTTCAATACTGCCTTCTTTTGTGTTTGTTCGGTGTCTTTTTCTACTATACCATTTATATTTCCTTTTCTATATATTTCTTAGTTGTTTTCTTTTTTTTCTTTTAAATTTATTTTTGTAGAGATAGGGTTTCACCATGTTGCCCAGGCTAGTCTTGAACTCCTGGGCTCAAGTGATCCACCCGCCTCAGCCTCCCAAAGTACTGGGATTACAGGCATGAGCCACCACGCCTGGGCCTATTTCTTTTTCTTTTTTTTTTTTTTGAGACGGAATCTCGCTCTGTCACCCAGGCTGGAGTGCAGTGGCACCATCTCGGCTCACTGCAAGCTCCGCCTCCCGGGTTCACGCCATTCTCCTGCCTCAGCCTCCCGAGTAGCTGGGACTACAGGCGCCCGCCACCGCGCCTGGCTAACTTTTTGTATTTTTAGTAGAGATGGGATTTCACCGTGCTAGCCAGGATGGTCTCGATCTCCTGACCTCGTGATCCACCCTCCTCGGCCTCCCAAAGTGCTGGGATTACAGGCATGAGCCACCGTGCCTGGCCTGGGCCTATTTCTTAGTTGTTTTCTTACTGGTTACTATGGGGATTAAAGCTAACTTCCCAATATAAATAGCCTATTTATCATAAACAACTATGAAGGCCAGAAACCAATGGGCTGATATTTTAAAGTACTAACAGAAAAAAAAAAACTTCAACCAGGAATTCTAGGCCAGGCATGGTAGCTCATGCCTATAATCCTAGCACTTTGGGAGGCTGAGGCAGGAGGAATGCTTGAGCCCAGGAGTTCAAAACCAGCCTAGGCAACACAGTCAGACCACATCTCTACAAAAAAATAAAATTAGCTAAGTGTGCTCATGTGCGCCTGTAGTCCCAGCTACTCTGGAGGCTGCGGTGGGAAGGCCTATCTCTACAAAAAAATAAAATTAGCTAAGTGTGGAGGTGTGCGCCTGTAGTCCCAGCTACTCTGGAGGCCGCGGTGAGAATATTGCATGACCCCAGGAGTTCAAGGTTATAGTGAGCTATGATTGCACCACTGAGCTCCAACCTGGGTGACAGAGTGAGACCTTGTCTCTAAAAAAATAGAATTCTATATCCAGAAACACCATCCTTTAACATGAAGTAGAAATTAAGACAT
This sequence comes from Symphalangus syndactylus, assembly GCF_028878055.3. NCBI lineage: Eukaryota > Metazoa > Chordata > Mammalia > Primates > Hylobatidae > Symphalangus > Symphalangus syndactylus. The sequence continues at coordinate 37,426,881 of NC_072445.2, forward strand.
TCCTGGAAAGCCAAAAACTAGGGGAATTTGCTTCTGGTAAAGAAATGCTAAAGGAAGTCCTTCAGACTGAAACAAAAGGGCACTAGACAATAACTCAAATCCATACAAAGAAATAAAGATCATTGGTAAAGGTAACTACATAGGTAAATATAAAAGCTAGTATTATTGTATATTTGGTATATAATTCCTCTTTTTGTTTCCTGTATGATTTAAAAGATAAATGCACCTCCCTGTTGGCCAGGCTGGTCTCAAACTCTTGACCTCAGGTGATCCACCCACCCTGGCCTCCCAAAGTGCTGGGATTACAGGCGTGAGCCACCACGCCCAGCTGAGACTTGTTTTATGGCTCAGAATATGGTCTGTCTGGATAAATGTTCCATGTGCAAAAGTCCCACAATATAATATTGGGCTTTTTGTTTTGTTTTTTACAATCGATTACTTTTTTTCTTCTTTTTTTGAGATGGAGTCTTGCTCTGTCTCCCAGGGTGGAATGCAGTGGTACGATCTCAGCTCACTTTAACCTTCTCCTCCTGGGTTCAAGCGATTCTTCTGCCTCAGTCTCCCCAAGTAGCTGGGACTACAGGTGCATGCCACCACACCCGGCTATTTTTAGTAAAGATGGGGTTTCGCCATGTTAGCCAGGCTGGTCTCAAACTCCTTACCTCAGGTGATTGGCCTGCCTTGGCCTCCCAAAGTGTTGAGATTACAGGTGTGAGCCACCGTGCCTGGCCTCAATTACCTCTTTAAAAAGATTTAACTAACAAGATGGAGCAAGCCAGGCATGGTGACATGCATCTGTAATCCCAGCTACTTGGGAGGCTGAGGCATGAGGATTGCTTGAACCAAGGAGTTCTAGACCAGCCTAGGCAACATAGGGAGAACTGGTCTCTAAAAACAAACAGGCTGGGCGTGGTGGCTCATGCCTGTAATCCCAGCACTTTGCATGGCTGAGGCGGGCGGGTCACCTGAGGTCAGGAGTTTGAGACTAGCCTGGCCAAGGTGAAACCCCGTCTCCACGAAAAATACAAAAATTAGCTGGGCATGGTGGTGGGTGCCTGTAATCCTAGTTACTCAGGAGGCTGAGGCAGAAGAATCGCTTGAACCTGGGAGGCGGAGGTTGCAGTGAGCCGAGATCGCACCATTGCACTCCAGCCTGGGCAACAAGAGTGAAACTCTATCTCAAAAAAATAAATAAAAGCAAACAAACAAAAATGGTGGTGGTGGGGGGAATATATGTGTATATGTGTGTGGAATATATGTGCATATATGTTTGTACATATATACACACTGACACATATATATATATTTACATATATACATACTCACATAACTACCATTTTCAGTACTCTTCATTCCTTTGGGCAGGTCCATTTTTTTTGAGTTTTTTTTTTTTTCAGTAGGTTTTTGGGGAACAGGTGGTGTTTGGTAAGTTCTTTTTTTTTTTTTTTTTTGAGGTGGAGTCTCGCTCTGTCACCCAGGCTGGAGTGCAGTAGCGCGATCTCGGCTCACTGCAAGCTCCACCTCCCAGGTTCATGACATTCTTCTGCCTCAGCCTCCCGAGTAGCTGGGACTACAGGTGCCCGCCACCATGCCCTGCTAATTTTTTGTATTTTTAGTAGAGACAGGGTTTCACGGTGTTAGCCAGGATGGTCTCAATCTCCTGACCTTGTGATCCACCCGCCTCGGCCTCCCAAAGTGCTGGGATTACAGGCGTGAGCCACCGCGCCCGGCCCTGGTAAGTTCTTTAGTGGTGATTTCTGAGATTTTGTGCACCCATCACCTGAGTCATATACACTGTACCCGATGTGTAGTCTTTTATCCCTCACCCCCCTCCCACCCTTTCCTCAAACTCCACTGTATCATTCTTATGCCTTTGCATCCTCATGGCTTAGCTCCTACTTACAAGTGAGAACATATGGTGTTTGGTTTTCCATTTCTGAGTTACTTCACTTAGAATAATGGTCTCCAACTCCATCCAGGTTGCTGCAAATCCTATTATTTCATTCCTTTTTTATGGCTGAGTAGTATTCCATGATATATATATATATATCTCACCTTTTCTTTATTCACTCATTCATTGATGGGCATTTGGGCTGGTTCCATATTTTGGCAATTCTGAATTGTGCTGCTATAAACATGTGTGTGCAAGTGTCTCCTTCTTTCTCTTTTTTTTTTTTTTTTTGAGACAAGGTCTCGCTCTGTCTTGTTCTTTTGCCCAGGCTGGAGTGGAGTGCAGTGGCGTGATCTCAGCTCATTGCAACCCTCCACCTCTTGGGTTCAAGCGATTCTCGTGCCTCAGCCTCCAAAGTAGCTGGGACTACAGGTGTGTGCCACCATGCCCAGCTAATTTTTGTAGTTTTAGTAGAGACAGGGTTTCACCATGTTGGCCAGGCTGGTCTCAAACTCCCGACCTTAGGTGATCCGTCCACCTCGGCCTCCCAAAGTGCTGGCACTACAAAGTGCTGAGCCACTGAGCCCAGCTGCAAGTGTCTTTTTTCATATAATGTCTTCTTTTACTCTGGGTAGCTACCCAGTAGTGGGATTGCTGGATCAAATGGTAGATCTACTTTTAGTTATTTAAGGAATATCCACACTGTTTTCCACAGTGGTTGTACTAGTTTACATTCCCACCAGCAGTGTAAAAGTGTTCCCTTTTCACCACATCCATGCCAATATCTATTGTTTTTTGTTTTTTGTTTTTTGTTTTTGAGGCAGAATCATTCTTGCTCTGTCACCCAGGCTGGAGTGCAGTGGCGTGATCTCAGTTCACTGCAACCTCTACCTCCCAGGTTCAAGTGATTCTCCTGCCCCAGCCTCCCAAGTAGCTGGGATTACAGGGGCATGCCACCACACCCGGCTAATTTTTTGTATTTTTAGTAGAGACAGGGTTTCATTGTGTTAGCCAGGGTGGTCTCAATCTCCTGACCTCATGATTCACCCACCTTGGCCTCCCAAAGTGCTGGGATTACAGACATGAGCCACCATGCCCAGCCTGCTTTTTGATTTTTAAAATTATGGCCATCTTGCAGGAGTAAGGTGGTATCACATTGTGGTTTTGATTTGCATTTCCCTGATCATTAGTGATGTTGAGCATTTTTTCATGTTTGTTGGCCACTTGCATATCTTTTTCTTGAGAATTGTCTATTCATGTCCTTAGCCCACTTTTTGATGAGTTTTTTTTTCGCTGATTTGTTTCAGTTCCTTGTAGAATCTGGATATTAGCCTTTTGTTAGATGTATAGATTGTGAAGCTTTTATCCCATTCTGTGGGTTGTCTGTTTGCTGATTATTTCTTTTGCTATGCAGAAGCTATTTAGTTTAATTAATCCCATCTATTTATCTTTGCTTTTGTTGCATCTGCTTTTGGGTTCTTGGTCATGAAGTCTTTGCCTAAGCCAATGTCTAGAAGGGGTTTTCTGATGTTCTAGAATTTTTATGGCTTTAGGTCTTAGATTTACATCTTTGATCCATCTTGAATTGATTTTTGTATAAGGTGAAAGATGAGGATCCAGTTTCATTCTCCTACACGTGGCTTGCCAATTATCCCAGCACCATTTGTTGAACAGGGTGTCCTTTCCCCACTTTATGTTTTTGTTTGCTTTCTCAAAGATCGTATCATCGGCAAACAGTGACAGTATGACTTCCTCTTTACCGATTTGGATGCTCTGTCTTTCTCTTGGACGGATCATATTTTTATTTGGTACAATTACCTTTCTGCCTGAAGAATTTCCTTTAACAGTTCTTGTAGTGCAGGTCTACTGGTGATGATTCCTTTCAGTTTTGTATGTCTGAAAACATCATTTTCAAAAACTTTTTAATTTTATGTTTTAATTTTTATCTATTTATTTATTTTGAGACCGGGTTATGAGACTGGCTAATGTTTGTATTTTTGGTAGAGACAGGCTTTGACCATGCTGCCCAGGCTGGTCTCAAACTCTTGGGCTCAAGTGATCCACCCGCCCCGGCCTCCCAAAGTGCTGGAATTACAGGCGTGAGTCACCATGCCTGGCCTGAAAACATCTTTATTTCTTGTTTTTGACAGATTTTTTTCTCCAATATTCTAGATCGAGAGTTTTTTCTTTAAGTAGTTAACAGATGTTAGCCAGGCGCAGTGGCTCACGCCTGTAATCCCAGCACTTTTCGAGGCCGAGGCGGGCGGATCACGAGGTCAGGGGATCAAGACCATCCTGGCTAACACGGTGAAACCCCGTCTGTACTAAAAATACAAAAAATTAGCAGGGCGTGGTAGCGGGTGCCTGTAGTCCCAGCTACTCAGGAGTCTGAGGCAGGAGAATGGCGGGAACCCTGGAGGTGGAGCTTTCAGTGAGCTGAGATTGTGCCACTGCACTCCAGCCTGGGCAACAGAGCGAGACTCCGTCTCAAAAAAATAAAATAAAAAAATAAATAAATAAATAAAAGATGTTGCTCCACCATCTTTTCAACTGGATTGTTTCAAGTGAAATCTTATGCCATTCTTAACTTTGTTCCTCTGTGTATAACATCTTTACCACTGGCTTTGAGCAATTTGATTACGATGTGCTTTGGCACAGTTTCTTCATGTTGCTTGTGCTTGGGCTTATTGTGCTTCCTGGGTCTGTAGGTTTATGGTCATCTTTAAGTTTGGAAAGTTTTTTGTTGTTGTTGTTTTGTTTTTTTGAGATGGAGTTTTGCTCTTGCTGCCCAGGCTGGAGTACAATGGCACGGTCTCAGCTCACTGCAACCTCTGCCTCCCGGGTTCAAGCGATCCTCCTACCTCAGCCTCCCAAGTAGCTGGGATTACAGGCAGGTGCCACCACACCTGGCAAATTTTTGTATTTTTAGTAGAGATGGGGTTTCTTCATGTTGGCCAGGCTGGTCTCCAACTCCTGACCTCAGGTGATCCACCTGCCTTGGCCTCCCAAAGTGCTGGGATTACAGGAGTGAGCCACTGCGCCTGGCCCAAGTTTGGAAAGCTTTTGGTCGTGGTTTCTTCAAATATTTTTCTGTCCTTTCTTTCTTCTCCTTTTGGACCTCTAATTATCCATATATTAGGCCACTTAACGGTTATCCCACAACTCACTGATCCTTTTTTCATTTTTCTTTGTTTTTTTTTTTTTATTTTGGATTTTTTTATCTTTGGGTTTCATTTTGGGTAGTTTCTATTGCTATGCCCTCAAGTTCACTTGTCTTTTCTTCTGTAATATCTAACTTGCCATTAATCCTGTCCAGTGTGATTAATCCTGTCCAGTATGATTTTTTAATCTGATATTGTAGTTTTCATCTCTAGAAGATCACTGGGATATTTTTCATACATTCCTTGTCTTAAGTGCCAGGATTACAAGTGTGAGCCACAGCACCCAGCCAGGGTCCTTTTTTTTTTTTTATTTTTGAGACAGAGTTTCACTCTTGTCACCAGGCTGGAGTGCAATGGTGTGATCTCGGTTCACTGCAACCTCTGCCTCCTGGATTCAAGTGATTCTCCTGCCTCAGTCTCCTGAGTAGCTGGAATTACAGGCTCCCGCCACCATGCCCAGCTAATTTTTGTATTTTTAGTAGAGACGGGGTTTCACCTCCTTGGCCAGGCTGGTCTCGAACTCCTGACATCAGGTGATCCACTACCTCGGCCTCCCAAAGTGCTAGGATTACAGGCATGAGCCACCACACCTGGCCACCAGGTGGATATTTTTGCCTTCCTATAAATTTTCTTGAGCTTCATTCTAAAAATTAACTGAAAATAGTTCAATCCTTTCAGGTCTTGCTTTTATGGTTTGTTCAGTGGATCCAGAGCTGGAGGACACAAGGATGAGTGAGGCATTAGCTGAAGTGGGCAGACAAGTCCAGGCACTAACCAAAGCAGCATGGATATAAGGAGGCAGTCAAAACTCGAGCAGGGTAGCACAATGTAGCCTCAACCCCACCCTAGCCTCCCGCTTCCTGAAACGGCAGCTACATGAAGAGGGAAGGCAGAGCTGCAGTTTTCTCGGCTATACTTGGAGGTACTCTCATCAGATATGAAGCCTGAACACAGGAAGACACCAGGCCTCAAATGTAGCTCTGGGGCAGCTGTCAGCAGAGAGCTGTCCAAGAAGAGAGGCCCACCTGTCATCTCATCCCACCCTGCCCTTAATGATCAGGCCAAGGGCCCTGATAAGTCATCTCATTGCTTGAGCATCAATTAACTCATCTGCAAATTGCGACTGCTCCACCTGCCCTGCCTAGCTCACAAGGGTGTTCTCTCTTAGGAGAAAAGAAAGTAAAATCCGGCCAGGCACAGTGGCTCATGCCTGTAATCCCAGCACTTTGGGAGGCTGAGGCAGGTGGATCACCTGAGGTCAGGGGTTAAGAGACCAACCTGGCCAACATGTTGAAACCCCCTCTCTACTAAAAATACAAAAATTAGCCAGGCATGGTGGTGCACACCTGTAGTCCCAGCTACTCAGGAGGCTGAGGCAAGAGAATAGCTTGAACCAGGGAGGCAGAGATTGCAGTGAACTGAGATCGTGCCACTGCACTCCAGCCTGGACGACAGAGTGAGACTCCGTCTCAGGAGAAAAAAAAAAAAAGTAAAATTTTTACTGGGTCTCTGGCCCTGAGACTGGCTTTCTCCACATACCTCTCTAACCAATGTGACCACTAGACCTGCTTATAGAGGGCCCTCAAGATTTGTGGTTAGAAGGCCTGAGGAACTGGACAAAAGTTGACTATGTGGGCAGCCACAAGGGCCTTAAGTTCTCAAACCCCATCACTTACCCCCCACTTCCTTGCAAGGCATGGCAGGCCCAGCTCTGACAGAAGCCTATGGTGAGGGGTCTCCCTACTCTCCAGACTCAAAAGCCTGAGAGCACTAGATCCAGCTGGAGCCTCCAGACTCATGCATTTCTTTCATTCCTTTCCCTCCATCCTTGATTCCCCACTACAGTCAGATGGTGATGTCTGGAGACAAGGGATCAAAGTTCCCATCTGCCCTCTGACCTCTGCACCAGACCTGCCCTCATCCAGCCTTCCCTGGAAGGGCCTGAGGAAACCTGTGGCTGGACCAGACCAAGCAACTCACCCATATTCGCACCACTGGCTGCCTCTAGCTGACAGGGCCTGGGATCCTAGTGAGAGGTGACAACGTGCTAACAGCCCTGGCTCACTCTGGGTGACTCCTTGACCTTGGCATCTGCTCTGGCCAGGCTTGAGGAGCCCTTCAGCCTGCCGCTGCACTGTGTGGGAGCCCCTCTCTGGGCTGGCCGGGGCCGGAGCCGGCTCCTTCTGCTTGCCGGGAGATGTGGAAGGAGAGGCGTGGGCAGGAACCGGGGCTGTGCGTGGCGCTCGCGCGCCAGCGCGAGTTCCGGGTGGGCGAGGGCTTGGTGGACCCCGTGCTTGGAGGGGCCAGCCGGCACCACCGGCCCCGGGCAGTGAGGGTCTTAGCACCTGGGCCAGCAGCTGCGGAGGGTGCGCCGGGTCCCCCAACACTGCCGGCCCGCCCGTGCCAAGCTCGAATTCTTGCCGGCCTCAACCCCTCCCTGGGACAGGGCTTGGAACCTGCAGCCCGCCATGCCAGAGCACCCGCCCGGGAATCCCGTGGGCTCCCAGATGGCCCAAGCCTCCCCGACGGACGCAGCCCCCTGCTCGCAGTGCCTGGTCCCATTGACCGCCCAAGGGCTGAGGAGTGCGGGAATGCGACATGGAACTGGCGGGCAGCTCCAGCCACGGCCTGACGCAGGATCCACTAAGGGAAGCCAGCTGGGCTCCTGAGTGGGTGGGGACTTGGAGAACTTTTATGTCTAGCTGGAGGATTGTATGTGCACCAATCAGCACTCTATATCTAGCTAATCTGGTGGAGACTTGGAGAACTTTTATGCCTAGCTGGAGGATTGTATATGCACTAATTACCACTCTGTGTCTAGCTAATCTGGTGGGGACTTGGAGAACTTTTATGTTTAGCTGGAAGATTGTAAATGCACCAATCAGCACTCTGTGTCTAGCTCAGGGATTGTAAATGCACCAATCAGCTCTCTAAAACAGACCAATCAGCTCTCTGTAAAATGGACCAATCAGCAGGATGTGGGTGGAGCTAGATAAAGGAATAAAAGCAGGCTGCCTGAAGCAGCTGTCGCAACCGGCTCAGGTTCCCTTGCACACTGTGGAAGCTTTGTTCTTTTGCTCTTTGGGTGTGTATTGCCTTTAAGAGCTGTAACATTCATCGCGAAGGTCTGCAGCTTCACTCCTGAAACCAGCGAGACCACGAACCCACCAGGAGGAACAAACGACTCTGAAAGTGCTGCTTTTATGAGCTATAACACTCACCGTGAAGGTCTGCAGCTTCACTGTTGAGGTCAGCAAGACCACAAACCCACCAGAAGGAAGAAAGTCCAGACACATCTGAAGGAACATTCTGGACACACCATCTTTAAGAACTGTAACACTCACCGTGAAGGTCCATGGTTTCATTCTTTAAGTCAGCAAGACCAAGAACCCACTGATTCTGGACACACCAGAACCATACATCTGCCCCTAAGGGTTTCTCTGGCAAGAACAGGGTGACCTAGGTCATATCTTTTGCCCATTACCACCTGGTGATACAGGAGGGCTGTAGCCTGGTTCAGCTGCCATACCCTCATGTTCTTGGGTGGTTTCCATAATCTGCCAGTCAGTTTTCCCAATCGTGTGTGATTTTTGGGGGGTAGAGGAGGGTCTGCTACAAAGTTATAGATAAATATATGCATATGTATATACACACATACACGTTTGAGGTAACTGTAGATTCATATATAGTTATAAGAAATCATACAGAGAGGTCTGGACGTGGTGGCTCACACCTGTAATCCCAGCACTTTGGGGGGCCAAGGCAGGCAGATGACGAGGTCAGGCGATTGAGATCATCCCGGCTAACACAGTGAAATCCCATCTCTACTAAAAATACAAAAAATTAGCTGGGAGTGGCGGCAGGTGCCTGTAGTCCCAGCTACTTGGGAGGCTGAGGCAGAATGCAGTGAACGTGGGAGGTGGAGCTTGCTTGGTGAGCTGAGGTCGCGCCACTGCACTCCAGCCTGGGTGACAGTGCCAGACTGCATCTCAAAAAAGAAAAAAAAAAAAAATCATACAGAGAGGCCAGGTGCGGTGGCTCACACCTGTAATTGCAGCACTTTGGGGGACCGAGGTGGGTGGATCACCTGAGGTCAGGAGTTCGAGACTAGCCTGGCCAACATGGTAAAACCCCGTCTCTACTAAAAATACAAAAATGAGCTGGGTGTGGTGGCAGGCGCCTGTAGTCCCAGCTACTCGGGCTGACGCAGGAGTATCACTTGAACCCAGGAGGCAGAGGTTGCAGTGAGCCAGGATCGTGCCACTGAACTCCAGCCTGGGCGACAGAGCAACTGTCTCAAAACATAATAATAAAATAATAATAATCAGAGAGAGGGCCGAGCGTGGTGGCTCACGCCTGTAATCCCAGCACTTTGGGAGGCCGAGGCGGACAGATCATGAAGTGAGGAGATCGAGATCATCCTGGCTAACACGGTGAAACCCGTCTCTACTAAAAAAAATACAAAAAAATTAATCAGGCATGGTGGCGGGTGCCTGTACTCCCAGCTACTCAGGAGGCTGAGGCAGGAGAATGGCGTGAACCTGGGAGGCGGAGCTTGAAGTGAGCCAAGATTGTGCCACTGCACTCCAACCTAGGCGACAGAGGGAGACTCTGTCTCAAATAATAATAACAACAACACAGAGAGATTGTGTACGCTTTGCTTAAATTCCCCCAATGCCTGTAATCCCAGCACTTTGGGAGGCCAAGGCGGGCTGATCACGAGGTCAGGAGAAAGAGACCATCCTGGCTAACACGGTGAAACACCGTCTCTACTAAAAATACAAAAAAATTAGCCAGGTATAGTGGCAGGCGCCTGTAGTCCCAGCTACTAGGGAGACTGAGGCGGGAGAATGGCGTGAACCCGGAAGGTGGAGCTTGCAGTGAGCAGAGATCGGGCCACTGCACTCCAGCCTGGGCAACAGAGGGAGACTCTGTCTCAAAAAAAAAAAAAAAAAAAAAAAAAATCCCCCAATGATAACGTTTTACAAAACTGTAATAATCGCAACCAGAATATTGACACTGTAAATTCCACTGGCCTTAGTCAGATTTTCCTAGTAAATGTGTGCCATTTTAATGATAAGACCAGAAAAGCTTTGACCCAAGTTTACCGACTTAGCAAGTTGCCTGTGAGCCAGGTGGACCTCACCCCGCTGCTTCGTGTGTTCCGTAAAACCGAAAACAGATGAACAGGAGGAACTTAATATTTCAGGGAATATTATGTGGTAAGCTCCCTGCTCATGTCATCATTTAATCCTCACAATGGGCCAGGCGCGGAGGCTCACGTCTCTAATCCCAGCACTTGGGGAGGTTGAGGCAGGCAGATCACTTGAGGTCACAAGTTCGAGAGGAGCCTGGCCAACACGGTAAAACCCTGTCTGTACTAAAAATACAAAAAAATTAGCCGGGCGTGGTGGTGCGCGCCTGCAATCCCAGCCACTGGGGAGCTGAGGCAGGAAAATCGCTTGAGCCCAGGAAGCGGAGGGTGCAGTGCACCAAGATCGCGCCACTGCACTCCAGCCTGGGCGACAGAGACAGACTCCCTCTCAAAAAAAAAAGTAATAATAATAATCCTCACACAGCTTGTTTTACAGACGTTAAGACAGGCGCAGAGAGGGTGGGCGTGCCAGGGCCCCCGGTAGCCCAGACCTGGCGTACTCTACCGGCCGAGCACAGCCCGAAGGCCAGGGAACAAACAGACGGAGGCCGAGTGGGCCCGGGGCAGGGTCCTACCGCGAAGGGCCTGGGCTCAACGTTAGAGCACGGCGCGACCCTACTCTGGCTGCAAAGAGAGAGGTGAATAAGGTGGGCGCCGGAGACCTCCCAGAATCGGAGCTCCAGACGCCGGCGGGCCAAAGGCCGCCGGAAAACTGCGCGCGCCCTGCCCTGCCCCGTCCGGCCCCGCGCCGCGCTCTCCTCCCCCACTACGCAGCCCTCGGCTGCCCCCTGCCGCCGCCGGGCGGACCCTGCAAGCCCCGCTGTCCCCGCCTTCGCACCGCCCACGCCCGCCTCCGGATTGGCGGCTCCAGAAATCTCCAGGCCACCGGCTTTCAGCTACCGGATTGGCTGCACCCGAGTGCTGAGGCCCGGCCCATTTCCCCGGGTCCTTTGATCACGCGCCTGACGGCTTTTCCGGGGCCCGGGAGCCAACCGAGGGCGTTCCTGTCGGGGCTGCAGCGGCGGGAGGTAAGGCATGGCCAGGCCGGCTGGGCTGCAGAGCGCTGGCACCGGTCCACGCCTCGGGGTGCCGGGCTTCCAGGATGTTGGGGCGCGGGGCGGCCCATCCGCATCCCCTAACACCCCCACCTCCGGCCTGAGCCTCCCAGCGCCGTGGGAACCACCTCCGGTCCGCTGTTGCTGGCCCGCATCCTAGCAGCGGCCTGACGCCCTCCCTACCCTGGCATGCCCCCTTGACCTGGGACGATGAGCATACGACTGGGTAAGGGCAAGCTCGATGCCCCGTGCCCTACGGACACGGGGGTAGGTCGCTCATACCTTGCCCTCTGATAGAGACTCAAATGAACCTGGGTCGCGGACCTTGGGCCATCAGCAAGCAAACCGCCCCAGGACGATCTCTTTGCTTCTGTCGATGGGGACTGACCCTCTCCACCTCTGCCTGTTAGCTCAGGCCAAGAGGGGAGGGACCTGGGCGGAGCCCCGGGTGGAGACAAGAGGAAGGTGACATCATCTTGAAGATACAATCCAGCTTTACCCACTCGTGTCCACCCTGGCACACGAGACCGATGGGGGAGAGGGTGTTTGGGCTGTATGTCTGAGGTGACACCAGGGACAAGGGCATAGAACCCAGGCATGGAGCCCATCGCTTGAAGTGGGATTGGACCAGGATGGAAGCGGACTCCTTCAGATGCTCCCATCTCACCCCTGGCTGCAGTGCAGGTCCCTCTTTTAGACCTCATTTATCCATTTTGCTCCACTGGACAGGTGCTGGCAGCCCAATGCCCCAAAAGGGCTGGGGCAGGCACCTGAAACCTGCACTTAATCTTTCCCCAGAAGTTGAGACTTGGAAATATTTGGCCAGCATCTAAGCTGGGCCCCACCCTGATTTAGGGATAGGAGTTGGGCAGGACTCAGCCCTGGATCCAGGCCTTCCCTTGATCCCCTTTCCTGCCAGGATTTGCCAAGACTCACTGGAGGGTTACACCCAGTACATCTACCTGGAGGATCCCTCCTCCCAGGATTTGACCTGGGACCAGTTTTCATAGATCTCCAGTTCTGGGGGAGGGATCCAGAGTCTGGATGTCACCTGGGTGCAACTGATAACCTCCCTTCCTCCTCCCCAGGGAGCCCAGTGGAGGCGCCCTCCCGAAGCGCCACTGCCCATGCTGACCACCCAGCCCTCTGGCTGCTGATGTCATGAGTAACACCACTGTGCCCAATGCCCCCCAGGCCAACAGCGACTCCATGGTGGGCTATGTGTTGGGGCCCTTCTTCCTCATCACCCTGGTCGGGGTGGTGGTGGCTGTGGTAAGGAGCCCTCATATACACACACAGACACCCACAGCTTTGCTAAGGCAGGGGCTGGGTGGGCCTGGTCCAGTCTGCACAGAGTCCCCACTGTCCTGTTAAGGGAGTGAAGGGTGGGGAGGGGGGGCCTCTCTCTGCTTGTGGGCCTTCCTGGGCTCAGCAGCCCCCACAGTGCTGTATCTCTGTTGCAGGTAATGTATGTACAGAAGAAAAAGCGGTGAGTGTCCCTGTCCCCTGCCCACCCTAACCCCACACCCGTTTTGAAATTCCTGCTCATAGGCTGAGTTTTCTGTAAGATGTCCCTCAGCCATCCTGATACAAGCCTGAAATTTGTTTTCCCTGCCCCAGCCTCAGGTTACTCACTGGGGACAGCCCCTTTGTAGAATCAGGGTTGTATTCTTGGAGGTATAGTGTGTCCCAAAAGGCACCCACTGGAATTGCCCCTGCCTGGGAGAGGGAGGAGAGACGGGGCAGCCAGGTGTTTGATGAGGGTTGGGGGGCCTCCTAGCTGAGTCCCCTTCCCTGCTCCCCAGGGTGGACCGGCTGCGCCATCACCTACTCCCCATGTACAGCTATGACCCAGCTGAGGAACTGCATGAGGCTGAGCAGGAGCTGCTCTCTGACATGGGAGACCCCAAGGTGAGCACTTGGGGGCCAGGGGGAGAATGAGGCAAGGTGGGGGTCAGCCCTCTTCCCAGCCATACTCGTCCACATTGAAACCGGAACCTGGTTCTGCTTACTTGGGCTGTAACTGGGTGCTGCAGACTCCCAGGGAACACAGCCCAGCCTTGTGGTGTGGTCTCCTCGACAGGTGGTACATGGCTGGCAGAGTGGCTACCAGCACAAGCGGATGCCGCTGCTGGATGTCAAGACGTGACCTGACCGCCTTGCCCCACCCTTCAGAGCCTGGGGTCCTGGACTGCCTGGGGCCCTGCCATGGGCCTGCTTCCCCTGCCGTCACCTGGCTCCCCCTGCTGGGTGCTGGGTCTCCATTTCTCCCTCCACCCACCCTCAGCAGCATCTGCTTCCCATGCCCTCACCATCACCTCACTGCCCCCAGGCCTTCTGCCCTTTGTGGGTGTTGAGTTCACCGCCCACCCACCAGGCACTCATGGGAAGGTTTTCCTCCTGGGATGGGGGCGGCTGGTAGACACCTTTGCTTTCTCTAGCCCTCCTGGGCTTGGCTTGGGCTTAAATCCCCAGGCGGGCTTTGAAGTTGTTTCCATGGTGATGGGGCCAGATGTATATTATTCAGTATATATTTTGTAAATAAAACGTTTTGTGGCTAGGGGTTTTGATTTCATCAAGAGGCTTAAAATCACCTTCCCTGGAGGTGATTCCAGTGCTATTATTTCCCCTCCCTTCCTGCAGCCTGAAGGATAGGGGCCAGAACACAAGTGTCACCCACCCTACCTGCCCCAGGCTTTACACACCACAGGAGACTCCAGTCCAGAAAAGGATATTTTTTTTATTCAAGTAACTGCAAATAGGAAACCAGAGAGGGAGCCCCAGGCTGGGACAAATCATGGCTACCTCTCCCCAACAGAACAGGGGGAGGAGGTGGCCCCTACACCCTTTATGGTCGATTCGGGCCCCCTTGCTCACTCTGCTGCAGCATCCTAGGGGCAGGGCCCCACCTTCCCTGGGACTGGGGTAGTCGGTCACCCAGCCTGCCATGCCCCAGCCCCTCTTCCCCACAGAGTATCTTGGGGGAGGGGATCGTGGGCAGAACAGGAGGCAATGAGGATGAACATTTGGCGCTGGTAGCAGCAGCAATGACGGATGTCGAAGAATGGAACATTGAACAAAAAACAACACAACTGTCCAGAGGTAGTTTGTGAACAGAGGAAAAATGGAACCAGAACCTTGGGGGGCAGGGAGGAGCAGGAGGGGGGTTGGGAGCGGGCAGGGTGAGCTCCTTGTTATTGGTGCCCCATCTCAGGAGGAGGAAATGGCTGAGTGGCGGAAGCAAAGTGGGGTTAGGGGAGCAGCCCCAGCCCACCTCAGGTGGTGGCCACAGGGCTCTTGGGCCTCACCTGGACAATAAGTGACTGCATCTCCATCACAATATGTACTCAGATCCCAGGCGTAGGGCAAGGGGGCTGTGGCCACAGTGAAGAGGGAGTAGGGGACTCACCCCTCCTGCCTTCCTGTAGCCGAAGGGGGCTGTCCAGCCTAGTGCAGGGACTAGGGAAGGTGGAGAAGGATGAAAAGTGAGTCCCACGTGGTGACAAAGACAGTTTGGCTGGGGGAATCCTGGGGGCCAGCACCCCCCTCCATTGGCCACACCTGCTGCTGCCGGGGCAGAGGAGTAGGGCGTGCCAGGATGAGATGGGGCTTGGGCCCCTTTTAAGGCCAGGGGAACCCTCCCAGGCCCCACTATGGGAAGCCAGAGGGAACAATGAAGGAGCAGAGAGGGCACCCCCAAACCAAAAGCCCAGAGAGCAATGTCCCCACCACCAAGGGAGTGGGGACGCAGCAGGTGCAGGGTGCGGCTAAGTGGGATGTTAGCCTTGTCCAGGAGGGCGTGTGTGTGTGCGTGGGTGGGCGGGGGGAGCTGGGAACTGAGGCCAGGGGAAAACTGCTCCCCACTCAGCCCATGGGAGCCCTGCAGCGGCTGGTGTGCTGTGTAGTGTGGTGGTGAGGGCACAGGTGGAAGATGGGGGTGGCGGCCAGAGGCGGTGGTGATGGTGGGCCTGGGGAAGGGGTGGGGGCGGTGGGAGCGGAGCAAAGCTGTCCAGTCCCAGAAGGAAGCTGCTCCTCCAGTGAGGAGCAGGCGGCACGCACGGGTCACTGCTCCTCCTCCGAGGACTCCTGCGAGATGCCCTCCTCTTCCTCCTTCTCCTGTGGGGTGGGCAGTTGTTGGTGTGAGCTCTGGCCCAATCCCCCTCTTCCACCCCCAGAGGCCGGCCCCCACCCGCTCCCTGCACTCCCTGGCTCTCCTGAAGAGGGATGAGTCAGGGCTGAGTGTGTGGGTGACTCAGCAACCTCCACGGCCGGGCTTCATTCATAAAAAGAATTTAAAAGGAGGAAAAAACCCCACACACATGCTGCTCTCACCCAGAGCCAGGAGCCAAGCCCCCTTGGCCCCCAGGCCCACGGAGGGCAGAGCTCAGGGCCGCACTGAGCTTCAGGATGTGACTGACTCCTTAGGGGAGAAGAGGAGGTGGGGGAGGAGGAAATGGGAAGGGGTGGCTGGAAGGTGCAAGAGCCCTCTGGTGGGTGCAGGGGAACCAGGTCCTTGGCCCACAGGGGCAGATGCTGGGCTGTGGTGCCCTGGCCCTCCGGGGTGGCCGAGGGCTGACCCTAGGCCGGGGTGGGGAGGAAGGGGAAGTGTGTGCCGCCGGGGCTCACTCACTGGGCGGGAATGTCGGGACACCACACGGGGCTACAGCCCCCGTGCCAGGCACAAACTCCAAAACAACTTGTTTCCTGTTACTCACTCTTGGGGCCTGGCCAGCAGCACCCCCTAACCCCCCCAACCCAGCAGTGGCTCAGCTTGAGGAATGACAGCTTCAGGGATCTGAGGGGGCAGGCTGGGGGTAGGAGGGTGCCAGGAGCTGGAAGGCTGGGGTGACCCTAACTGCAGTGGCCCCTAGAGGCAGCCTCTTGACTCAGCCCACCAGCCTTTCCACCAGCTGTTTGGGGACCCAGAATTGGATGGTGCCCTCCAGTGCAGTGTGGTGGGTCACATCAGAGCTCCAGCACCAACCCCTCCCAGGGCCCAGCTCCTTCGCTGTTTCTCTTCTCCAGAGGATCATAGGAAGGACAAACCTTCCCCCTATGACTTCCTTTCCTCATCTCTAATTGAGGGGGACACAGGCTAGATGACTTCCAAGATCTCCCCTAGAAGTTCTGAGTATTCTAGGAGTAGGAGAGGGAGGAACCCCCACACACATCTAGGGCAGGGCAGGGGGATGTGGTCTGATTTGTACCTAGGACCCCTCACTTCTCATGGGCACAGCCCAGGCCAGGTACCTTCCCCTCTCTGAACTTCTGTAAAATCTGATGTCCCAGCAGGTCAGGGAGAGCCATTCCATAGGGGGTGCATAGCATCGGGTACTGTGTACTCTTAACGCCCTCACTCAAAAGAGCCCAGGAGGCAAGCAGCGGTCTGCTTCTTCACCTACCAGTTTTTTGGGTCTGCCCCTTGGTTTCCTTCCTGGAGTTGTGGTGGTTTTCTAGAGGGTTAGAGAAAATATCTCCTAAGTCCAAAATGCTCAACAGTGCTCACCCGATGCCCGATGGTGATGGGGGGCAGACCTACCTGCCTGTTCAGGGCGACCCAACACTCTCACCCAACAGGCCCACCCAAGTCTAGCTGGCGATGACTGGCCAGCCACATTTGCCCCCTCAACATACACACACGCCCCCTACTCCCACCTCTGCCCATGACTCAGAGGATATGAGTCGTGTCTTTAAAAAAATAAAATAAAAAACAAAACAACTTTTCTGAAAGGCTAATGCCACTGTGAATCTGGCCTTTGCTGCTTGTCCCCACCCCTTCAGGCTCCAGGGGACCCCAAGAGGAGAAGGTAACATTCTCAGCCCAGGGGCTGGCAGGGACCCTCCATTCTCCCCACTCTGCCTTTCTCTAGATCAGGAAAGCTGTGGGACTTCTGACCTGATCTCCGCAGTGTCCTGGGCAGGACCAACCCCCCAGAAGTAAGACCTTAGTCATTGCCCCACTCTCCCCAGTTACCAAAGACTCATTGCCATCCCTGTACCAGGGAAGGGGGTACACAACTGGGATGACCGAGCCCCTTCCCAGACCTCCCCAGAGCTGTGGCCATGGAACCAACAAGAGGATCCTCTCTAGTCATCCACCCGGGGGTGGCCCCATCTCAAGTCTCACCCGGGTCTTGGCAGCACCCTTGTTTTTGCTTCCCTTTGGTCGGCCCCGAGGTCTCTTAGGTGTTGGCACTTCGCTGGGCTCCTTCTTTAAAAGACAGAGGGGGTAGTCAGGGACAGTCACCACCTGTTTCCACCCCCTCGGAAGACACGGCCCTCTGCCTCCTCAACAAGGTTAAGTCAGCAAGAACCAAGAACCACAAACCATCCCTGACCTAGGAATCCCTTCAGGATCCAAAGTTCCAGTTTGAGCATCTTTGCAAAGTGCCTCCCACCTCTCCCCTTGCTTCCCTGCAGGTTTCTAAGACGCAAAATGTCAAGAGCCCAGAAGACCCCTAGGAAAGGCATTCTGGGGACAGAAAGACACTGTTACGTGGCTCTGCCCAAGTCTCAGTTCTGACACTGATCTTGGGCAGGACACTTAATGCTGGAGCCTCAGTTTCCTCATCTATAAATGGTGAAGACTTCCCTCGCAGGGTGTCATGGAGATTAAATGGGTAATGTATGGTTATCTAGCACTGGGCCATGATCACTGCCCACCCTCTCAGATGATCTATGCTGGACACACACTCCCTGCCTGCACTTGCAAACCTAGAGCCCATCCTGGCTGCCCCCAGAGAAGTGGAATTATAGCCGGACTCCAGAGATCCCTGCCATCATTCCCACTGAAATTTTAATAAGCCGTAGATAGAATAAAAAGCTGCTGCATAATGCATAGAAGGTGTGTGGTGAAGGCGCGCCAGCTACTGTTTCCTGGGGGGCTGCCTATGGGCTGTCTATAACCAGGGTCCAGTAACCCTGCACCCCTCCTGACACCTCCCACTGACCATGGCTAACAGGTGGGGTAGGAGGGGCTGAGGGAGCTAGGCTAAGAGGACAAATGACCCCACCCCAGGCTCTGAAGGTGGCTGCCAAATTCCAACACAGCAGACTCCTCACAGCTCGTGTCTCCCTAGGCCCAGGTCAGCACAGACCACTCTCCACCTTACGGACAGGGAAATCCTGCAGGTGAAAAACCTGTATCATGTTTAAGGGGCAGAGGTCAACTTCAACTCCTCTTACCTCTTTCCCACGGAAGGGAAGTAACTGGGCTTCACCAACAGCCACCCCTCACTTGGGTGACAGCTGCCTCTGTAAGAGGCCAATATGGGGTCCCCCCAAGCCCAAGTGGCCATGCTCCCTAGGGTGCCCCACATCGCCAGGCTGACAGCCTCATCCTTCTATGAGGAACTTGTGGGGAGAGCAGCACCAGGGTTCTGAGGGTCACTGCCACCAACCCCCCAACATTTTTGACTTCTTGGGCTTCAATTCCCACCTAAAGAGCCAGGGGCAATGCCCATTCCAGAACTACTCATAACATGGCCTGTGCATAAACAGGTGCTGGCCCATGAAGGCACCCGTTTCTCACCTGGGATGAGGAAGTACAACAATCGACCATAAGTATTCAGAAACTTTACAGCAAATTGACAAAAATCATTTTACACGCACTGAATCTAACGATTAAAAACCCTGGGCTTCTGTGTTCATTTTTGTTCATTCATCTTTACTGCATTTTAAACTCATTGGTCCACAGTGGATTGGAAATTAAGAAAAAGGCGCGTGTTTTAAGTAAGCACTGGCTATGTGACCTCTGGGGTGCTTTACGTTTGGACTTTCTGCCATCGGCTTCAGAATTCATCTTGAATTCCTCGGCCCCCCGTTCTCTCCTGGGGTTTCTAGAGATCTGACCAGAGTTGCAAGTGGGGGCAGGAGTACACACAGGTGGGAGGACACACCCACACGCTTACTGCGCAGAATCATTCTGCACCCTCCATGCATGCTCTCGCCTGCTGAAACTCCAGGCACCTCCCTAGCCCCAAAGGGTAAACCGAGTGAAGCAAAGGTTTGGACACCCACCTGACTCCCTACCAGTGCTGTCCCGGGACTCACCGGAGGCTGCTTGCGCGGCCTGCCCCGGCCCCGCTTCTCAGTGCCGTCCTTTTCCTGCTTGGAGGCCAAGGGCTGGCTGGACTTCGAGCTCGACTCGCTCATCTTCCCTTCTCTAAGGAGCAGGTGGAAGAGTGATGGCTGGGATGCTGGGAGACAGAAAAGTGCTTTTAAACAAACATCTCACTTCAGCCACTTTCTACCCCCTCATCATCCACACCTTCAAGGCACACTGCAGAAAATTGTGCTCCCAGGGGGCCCCAGGCCTCCTACTCTGCCCAGGATGGAGGGGTCTGCCCACCCCCAGATGCTGCCAAGGGCGGGGAAGGGCCGTTGGCCCTAATCAGCTCCTTATCTATCTCCTGTTTAGAAGGGCTCTTTGTTGTCCTGCCTTAACACCGCCCCAACGGAGAGTGGTGGGGGGGTCCCAGGAGGTATAGCCAGCCCAGACCTAGCTACACGGGTGAGGCCGCCCTGGGGCAAAGGTGTGGGGAGGTGGGGTCTGACATATTGCCAGCAGCCCCTCCTTCTGTAGCCAACTGCTGCCCTTTCTCTTTAAGAGAAAATCCAGCCTACGCAGTTCAGTGGGAAAAGGGAAAGAATGAGACCTTGCGATCTGGCAGCTATGGACATTGATCCCCTGCCCACCTCATTGACAATATTGCCTATCTGGCAAGGTGCAAGACTCAGGACCAAAAAAAGCCAATCACATAGCCAGGGGTGGTGCCCACCCACTAGCTCTCTTCTCTGTTCTCACCTAGGGTAAATCCCTGGAGGATTCAAAGATTGGTATAATTGAGGGACGGAGGAGATGGTTGAAGCTAGTGGGTGAGGTGGAGGAGGAAAGTGAGCCCAAAGCCAAAGGCCACCCTCCTCTGCCCAACTGGAGTCAGATGGGACTTTGTCAGATGGGTAGGGAATTCAACTGAAATGCACCGCCTAACAGACCCTGGCTGGCCCCCTGGCAGGGCTCATCCAAAAACCTTCTTGGTCATTTTCTAGCATCTTCCTTCTTCTCAGAGGCCTGTTGGGGTTTAATTAACCCCATCAATTTTGAGTTTTCCTAAAACTTCTCATTGGAAGGTGGGCCTGCAACCTGTATTTGGGAATACCCTGTACTACAGGCTTAGAAAGGACAGTCCTCCACATCTTCATCCTAGTCCTTATCGTCCCCAGGCTACAGATGGATGAGATGCCGGAGGCCTAGGCTACACATTTTTCCAGTAACCAATTCCTGCCTGCCGGAGGCCTAGGCTACACATTTTTCCAGTAACCAATCCCTGCCTGCCATGGTAAGGGGTGGGCCCAAGCGGCTCCACTTCTGAAACCCTCTCAATCTGTAAGATCAAGGTAATTATAAGGTACCTGCCTGAATTACCTCCTGACTGCTTCAAGGATCAAACTAGGTAATAGTTTAGAAAAACTTAAAATAATGGAAAGAAATCTTCACTCTAACCAAAATAAGAACTAGACCATTTGAAAATGATTTATGGGCCAGGTGAGTTGACTCATGCCTGTAATCCCAGCACTTTGGGATGCCAAGGCAGGAGGACTGCTTGAGGTCAGGAGTTCGAGACCAGCCTGGACAATACGGTGGGAACGCCATGTCTAATTTAAAAGACAAAAAAAAAAGTTTTTACCCCAATGAGAGGAAAAAAACATTTTTGCAAACTTGTGATTTCTGGAGGGCCCAGGACCTCCATTTTCAAGCATCAAGAGACCCTCCAGACAGCGGGACTTTGGTAATTATTCTATCTTACAATGTTTCAGACTTGGAGACCCTTTTAAACAAGGTGGTTGGTGATTTATCCTGCTCCGTCATTAGTGGCTTGGCCTGCTCTGCAATTACAGGCAGTGATTAGAATCTTATATTACACCACAGGTCCCCCTTCAAACTAAACATCAAAATTAATCAACTAAACGAGTGCTGACCTCATATAAGGTCTGCCTGGGGCCCCCTCATCGAGGGGGTTCCAGTTGGGCGAAGCCAGTCCGGAATCCCGGAGAGCCTGGCCCGGCCTGCCTGGAGATCTTGGCCGGTCTCCCTGGAAGCTCTCATACCATCTGGTGCCTCCCCTCACCTCTCGCTGCTGGGGACCCTTTAATCCCCCTCAGCCAACCCCCCACGAACTAAATGAAGGCCCGAGGCCCTTTCCAGTGAGGCCAAGAAACGCTCGTCTTTTCCACCTGTTTCTGAACATCAGAAGTCTGTCTTGGAGGAACTACATTTAGGGCCTAACCCCAATCCCTCACTTTGTAATATGCCCGCTTGGGCCTCAAGCCTGTCTCCTCCATACACTACATGCAAAGTGTGCTCCTCAAATACTTAAGGACTCTGCAGGAAAAGCCCTAGGAAATTACTTGCGGGTTCCCTTATTTTCTTCCCCGTCCCCTGTAAAAAGATAGCCCAGAGAAGCTTTATGAGTTGCCTAAGGTCACACAGCAAGTTGCCGAACAGGAAAAAGTAGGTTCCCGAAGACCCTTTCAACCCGACACTTTGCCTACCCGCCCAGCAGCTAGGGCTAAGCCCCCGAGGCATCAGGCTCCAGACCTGGCCCGAGGGTGACTCTGCAAGTGTCTGCGCCCGGCCGTTGCAGGCCGGCCGGCGGGACCCGGGGCCAGGGCGCGCGGGGGGGAGGGGCGCAGGCCGCTCCTGCAGGCGCGGGAAAGCAGCGCACCCCGACCGCATGCACCGCCACGCGGGTGCACCCGGCCCCACTTCCTGCCAGAGGGGGCACCCAAGCCCGCTTTGGGGCAGGAAACCTGGCGCGCGCGGGCGCGGGGTAGAGGAAGAAAGCCCCCTCCCTCCGTCCCCTCCCCACAAAATAAAGCCCCAGAAGAAAATAAAATAGAAACGGGGAGTCAAAGGGACTAGTTCCAACACAGCCCAGCAAAGCAGCGAAACCAGTTTGTGGGGGCGGAGGGCAGGCCCGGCCCCTGGGGCTGAAGAGGCGCGGGCCAGGCCAGAGGTGGGGTCGGGGTGAAGCCCCAAACCCAGGCCCGCGCTCCGGCCTCATCTGCGGAGGGGGCGCGAGAGAAAGGCCGAGAGGGCGTAGGGCCGAATTTCGGGGTTCCTCCCCATCCCCCTCACTTCCAGAACTTCCCTGAGCTGCGGGGGGCGCCCGACCCCCCACTCTCCTGCCGCGCCGCAGCCCGTGTCTCTCCCCGCCCCTCACCCGGGCCCGGGCTCGGGCTCTGGTTCCAGCAGGAGCGGCCGCAGCGCGAGGTGCGCCGGGCTCCTCCGGGCTCCGCCGGGTGCACAACTCGCGCTCGCCGCAGCTGCGCGCCCCCTCCCCCACTGCGCGCCTTACCCGGGTCCCCGCCCCCCGCAGGGCGCCCGCGGCGCGGGGGAAGGGGTGCGGGCGTCCTCCCCGCGCCGCCGGGCCCCGCCGCCCGCCCCCGCCCCGCGCGGCCCTCCCCCGCCGCCGGCTCGCGCCGCCCCGGCCTGGGAATAAAGCCGGCGGCGCGCGCTGCAGCCCCGGGCGGCTCGCAGGAGGGGCGACGTGCGGGCGGGGGCGCGGGCGCCCCCCTCCGCCGCCGCCGCCGCGGGCCCCGGGGACGACTCACCGCGAGCTCGGCCGCCGGCCTGCGGTGCGCGCTCCGGGTTGCCGGGAGCGGCGGTGCTGGGCGCTGAGGACCGGCCTGGCTCCGCCGCGGCCGCCGCTGGTAGCAAATGCGGATCTGAAACCGGGAGAGAGAGCAGAGGCGCTCAGAGACCGCCGCCGCCGCGTGCTCGCCGCCCAGGCCCCCGCGGGGTATTTATGTGTCACAGCCAGGCGGGGGGACAAAAATATTCCCCCTCCCCCGGAGGATGGCGAGGGGCAGGAAGCTGGGCACGGCCCGTGCGCGGCCTCAATAAATAAATAATTTAATTAAATTATAGATATAAAAAAAAGAAGCCACCGGAGCGGCCGCGAACTCACGCCTTCTTGGAGCCGCGCCAGCGCCAGAAATAGCCCCGGCTCGGAGTCCCAATTAGAGGAGCGCAGCACCGGCTCAGGGGAGCTTAAAAAGAGCGACCCAGGGGCAGGGGGGACGGGCCCGCCCGCGCCAGCCGTGTCACTCAGGGGCGGGGCCATGCAAATGAGCCCGGGGATTTAAAAGGGCGGCCGCCCGCCAGCCGCCGCTGCGGCGCGGGTGGGTGCTGACGGCAGGGAGGGGTGTGTGGGAGGCCTGGGCTGTGAACTCGAGTCAAGCGCCCACTCCTCGCAGTCCCGGACGGAGGAGGTGTGGGAAGGCACGCACAGAGGAGTCACGAAGGAGCTTCTCGCGGGGGGGATGGTGACGGGTGGCGGTATCCTTCCTCCCTGGTACGCGGTCCCAGGGAGAGTCACCTCTAGGGGCTTCCAGGGCTTGTGGGCCCAGCCCCCCACCCAGGGCTTGTGGGGGTGGACGGGGGTCCACGCGGGCCCAGGGGGTGAAGAGAAACGCGTTCGCTAGAGAATTCCGCGGCCTACACGCCACCCCCTCACTAAAATAGGGAGCTAGTAGATTTACCCTGGGCGGACAGGTGTCAGCATGTGCCTTTCGGTGTCAACCCGCGTGTGGCTGATTGGTGAGATACAAGTCTTGTGAAATTCAAACGTGAAACTTGTGAAATCCAAAGTGTTTTATTAATGGCCACCAGCGAGCCATGATCAAGGTGGAGCCTTCCAGCGAAACCAACGATTGGTTCGTTGGCAGGTACACCCAAGGGAGGCTTCATGCCTTGAGGTGACTTAGATGGTGTTCTGGAGATACGCAGGCCCACTTGGGGACCTGGGCCCTTCCGCTGGGACTGTAAATAAAAATAAAAGGTGGGCCAGAAGTCGCCTGGAAGCGCTTTGAGGGCAGGGGCCGAGCATGCAGGCCATCTCCGCCACGCCTGGCCCGCCCGGCGCCCGGCTTAACAAAGACTTGTTGCACCGAGCGAGAAGGAAGCCAAAGGGGAAGATGGCGGGGAGGGCGGTGGGGGAGGAAAGGGCGCAGGCGGAGAGGCGCGCCCTGCAGGCCGGCCCGGGGCCTTCTCGGGCGCACCTCCCGCGCATGGTCCCCGAGGCGGCCTTCCACACCTCCTGTGATGCAGGGAATTGAAATGCGCTCCAGTGACACACGGCTGTGACTCATGTTTTTCTCTGCTCCCCTTCTTCCTCCCCGGTCAGCCGAGGCCCTGGCCCAGCCCCCTCCTCAGGGGGCGAGCCGGCGGTGGAGGGGACGCAGGAAAGCCCTGGGCCCGGCGCGGAGGCGGGGTGGGGAGCGGCGGGCTGGGCCTCGCAGTTGCAGGAATGTGGCAGGAATGTTTCCGGTGGGGGTGGGGAGCGGGCGGGGGGGCGGGCCCAGCCCCCACCCGTGCGGCGGGAAGCGCTCGGGGCCCGGGTAGCACGTGCTCGGCTGGGTGGGGGCGGGGGCGCCTGGGCGGGAAGGCGCCAGGGGCCGGGAGCGCGGGTTCAAAGGGGAGGGCGCGGGCCTGAGGCCGGCCCGGCCTAGGGGTGGGCCCGGAGGCCGCCCTCTGCGCGCCGGTTCCCCGCCCCGCGTCCAGGTGAAACGGAGTTCCCGAGAAGTCCCGGGGCCGCCCCTGGAGGGGAGAGGAAGTCACCAAAGGGCGGCCCGAGGGGAGGGGTGGAGAGGGCGGCGGGGCCCGCGAAGGCGGCTGGGGGAGGGGCGGCCTGCCCCTTTGTCTGGCGGGTGGGTGGGGGTGGGGCGGGTGGATCGCGCCGCTCCCTCCATCTTTGTGCGCTGGGCCCCGAGCGCGCGCTTAGTAGGCCGTGAGTGGTGGTGGCTGGAGGGCGTTCGGTTTCGAGCGCGGGAACCTCTGCGGCGTGGCGTGGAGGCGCGATCCCTCAGCCTCCAGCACTCCGTCCCAGGTCACAGGCTCCCCGCCAGCACCCTGGGACCTAGGTCTGGGCTCGGGTTGCCCCCCAGAGCCGCGCGCCCCTCCACTTCGCGCTCTTCAAGGCCGCGGAGGCTGCTAGGCCTGGGCCCCGGGCTGGCGGCCTGGCGACTGGGGAGGTGCGGAGAGGGTCCTGTCGGTCCCCTGTCTCGGGTACATCTCTCCCCGTCCGTGTGGGACGCGCGGCCGCCCCTGAGGAGAGGAGAGGGACTTCCGCCTCGAGTGGGCTGTGGGAAAACTTGGCCAACTTTTTTGGCCCACTTCTAGCAAAGCCGACTCGATCTTATTTTTCCTATTCTTATTTTCCCCTCGGCCTGATTTCCTCAGCGACTTGTTTTTTACCTTGTATTGTGTGTATTTTTGTAAGCCACCTCAAACCCTTTCTGGTAGGAGGCAGGTATAAATAAATTCGTAGGCAAATAAATATAGTAGCTTGTTCCCCTCCAGGATTACCCACACCCTTGAAATCCAAATAACTCTCTACTCACTGACCCCCCACCTCCACGCTTTCTGGATTGTAAATGCCCTGAATTCACTGCCTTTCTTTTCTTTCCCCTTTAAGTATTAAGCAGAAGAGGTAGTGGTAGGGATAAAAAGATGGGTAGGATCTAGTCCCTGTCCCAGCGAATTTCACGTCTAGGGAAATCAGAATCAGGCCTGCACTAGAGAAAACTGAATAGCAGTACAGGAGATGCCATGTTAGAAAACATTTCATTCAGTAGTTACTGAGAACCTACTCTGCAGCAGGAACTGGGCCAAATTCTTGGGGTACAATTAATGAACAAAGTCCCCTGCACTCTTGAAACTTGGACCAAGGGGTCAGGTCAGGCGCGTCTTTTAAAGACAGGAGGAACTACAGGAGGAGAGGATGGGAGCCCAGGGTGGTCAGGGAAGTTCTGGAGGAGACGGGCTTGAGCAGGCCTTCATGAGACTTGGATAGGTGGGTGGCTGAAGAACTGGGGACAGGGCAAGCAGGAAGAGGGAGCTATTCCAGGCCAAGGACATGGTCAAGGCCCGGGGGGATTGAGTTGGTCGATACCAGAACACGTCTTCCCCACAGGAAGCATTTTCTGTTATTGGAGTCAGCCTATACAGTTTCCTCAAGGACGACCCAGTGAGCTTCAGTGAACCCAACGGGAATGTCCAGGGAAAGGGGAGTTTGAGTTAACTTGATATTTTGGGACTCTGACTCTTAAACTCATTTTCTAGATGAGTAGGTGAAAAAACTAGTGTGGATGGTTCCATTTAGTTCTATTAAGTATTCAGCTTGATGCATTTTCACAAAGTGAACACCTTTGTGTCACCAGCATGCAGACCAAGAAATATAACATCTCCAGTACCCGTGTAACCACCATCCCAACTTAAGCAGCGTTTCGTTTCACTTGTTCATGCACACGTAGAGATATGGAGTCTTACTTTATGTATTCTCCTGGGTTAGTTTCCTTTGCATACCCTTATGTCTGTGAGGTTCGTACATGCTATTGTGTGTGGCTGCAGAATGTTCATTCTCAGGGCTGCTTAGTGATGTGGTATGAATGTACCGCAATTTTATATCCATTCTGTTGAAGGACATTTGGATGGTTTCTGGCGGGGGGCTATTATGAATAGTGCTGTCATGAATGTTCTAGAATATATCTTGGTGAGTAGATGTGCAAATTTCTGTTGGGTACGTGCCTAGGAGAGGAATTATTGGATCACAGGATGTGTATGCTCAGCTTCAGACGAGCAGGGCACTTCAGAGTGAAAGTGGCACTATTAATACTTATGACCAGACAACAGGCATAAACCTGACCTGGCCCCTATCAACCAGGACTGACCCAGGCCAGTAGGAGGTGGGGCTACCCTGGTACACAATGTTTGACCACTCTCCTCAAGAGTCACCCAGCTACTAGTGCATCTGGTCATCTGGCAGGATCAGGCTTCCAGGCTCTGCTGACCACAAGTTCTGCTGCCAGCAAGGCTGGCAGGCCTAGAAGGGGAGGAGGGCCTCTGCTGCTTCCAACTTTCGAGGGAAAAACTCTGAAGTGAAAAGGAGGGCCCAGGAATCAGGGCCCTCTCCGCCTTCCTACTGTGAGCTAATGACCCACCTTGCATGGCCCCAAGATGCCATGGACTTTTCAGCTTACTTCTTCAGGGCTGAATGCCCAAGGAAGCCCAGCTCCTCTCCAACCCCTGAAGAAATCTAAGGAGAGAGAGTGGAGTTGATAAGCATATACTGAATGCATATGTTCTCTCAGATCCCTCCACATACCTACGGGTGAGTGATACTGTTGCCCCATTTCACAGGTATTAAAACAAGTCTTGGCCGGGTGCAGTGGCTCAAGCCTGTAATCCCAGCACTTTGGGAGACCGAGGTGGGTGGATCACCTTAGGTCAGGAGTTCCAGACCAGCCTGGCCAACGTGGGGAAACCCCATCTCTACTAAAAATTCAAAAATAAGCCGAGCTTGGTGAAGCGTGCGTGTAATCCCAGCTACCTGGGAGGCTGAGGCAGGAAAATCATTTGAACCTGGGAGGCAGAGGTTGCCGTGAGCCAAGATGGTGCCACTGCACTCCAGCCTGGGCAACAGAGTGAGACTCCCTCTCAAAAAAATAACCAAACAAGTCTTGGGGCAGTTAAATAGCTAAGGATTTTGCCTCTTTCCCCTCTACTGCTTCTATTCCCAGGCTGGATGGGCTTGCTGCCTCCTCCCAGGCTGGCCAGATGGATCCCTCCAGGTACCACCACCAAGGGTGTGGCCTTGAAATGGGTAGCTACATTCGTGTCCTCAAGGGGCTTGCATTGAATGGGGTGCACAAGGGGATAGACAAGTACACAGGCAATTCCACCAGTGTAGTACCTGCTGTAATGCGAGCCTGAGGAAGCACAGGGCAGGGGTCCAGGGCATGGGTGGAGCATCCCAGGAGGCCTAGGAAGCAGGCAGGTGGGAGCAGTAGGGTGTTTGGCATGGGGCTGGACTTGGGCCTGTGAGAGATGTGGTGGGCAGGTATTTGGTATGCACCATGCCCTACATTCCTTTGAAGCAAGTTTTGGATATGAATTGGGTTCCATCAAAGAAAGAAATTTGGGGCCAGGCGCAGTGGCTCATGCTGTAATCCCAGCATTTTGGGAGGCAGAGGCGGGAGGATCATTTGAAGTCAGAAGTTTGAGACCAGCCTGACCACATGGTGAAACCCATTTCTACTAAAATTATAAAATACTTAGCCGGGCATGGTGGCGCATGCCTGTGATCTCAGCTACTCGAGAGGCTGAGGCAGGAGGACTGCCTAAACCCCGGAGGCAGAGGTTACAGTGAGCTGAGATCATGCTACCGCACTCCAGCCTGGGCGACAGAGTAAGACTCCGTCTGAAAAACATAAACAGATAAAATAATAAATAAAGTGGCTGGGCACAGTGGCTCACGCCTGTAATCCCAGCACTTTGGGAGGCCGAGACGGGTGGATCACCTGAGGTCGGGAGTTCGAGACCAGCCTGACCAACATGGAGAAACCTCGTCTCTACTAAAAATACAAAATTAGCTGGGCGTGGTGGTGCATGCCTGTAATCCCAGCTACTCGGGAGGCTGAGAGGCAGGAGAATCGCTTGAACCCGGGAGGCGAAGGTTGTGGTGAGCCAACATCGTGCCATTGCTATCCAGCCTGGGCAACAAGAGCAAAACTCCGTCTCAAAAAAAATAAAAATAATAAAGTGAAATTTGGTGGGAGGAAGTACAGAGGGAAATATTGCTGTGTGGGCTGTGGAGATACAGGTTTTCTACAAGACATCCAGCAGCTAGTCGCTAGCTTCGTGGTGTTCAAGAGGCAGGTGCAGTGGCACAAGGCCTCCTGACCCTAGATCAGATCTCAACCATGCCCGTGGGGCCTCCTGATTCTCTACCCTCCTCATCAGGGCAGAGGTCAGACCGGCAGTTCAATCATGTTGTTCCAATGGGCCCAGCATGGAGCCGGCTCCTCCAGTTCTTCCAATGGTTTTGTAAGCACCTAATTCCTGGCATTCAATCTCTCTACATGAAACCTAAGGCATGTTTCTCCTTCGCTCAGATTCCTCTAGGGTCTCTCATCTCATACAGTAAAAAGAGAGGCCTCCAAGGCCCTGCAGTCTGCCCTCTGAGCTCATCTCCTACCTGTTGCTCTCTCTGCTTCCGCCACATGGGCTGCTTGATGTTCCCCAGGCCTGCCAGGCATGAGCCCACCACAGGGCCTTTGCACTTGTTGTGCCCTCTGCCTGGCATGCTTTTCCCCTGATGTCCTCAGGGCTTGCCCTCTCACTGCCTTCAGGTCTCTGTTCAGTATTACTCATCTACACTATTTACAACTGTACATCTCTAGCCAGGCCCAGCACTTTGGGAGGTCAAGGTGGGCAGATCACTTGAGACCAGGAGTTTGAGACGAGCCTTGCCAACGTGATGAAACCCTGTCTCTACTAAAAATACAAAAAAATTAGCCAGCCAAAAAATTGTGGCACGTGCATGTAATCCCAGCTATTTAGGAGGCTGAGGTACGAGAATCATTTGAACCCAAGAGGCGGAGGTTGCAGTGAGCCGAGATCAGGGCACTGCACTCTAGCCTGGGGGACAGATCTAGACTCTGTCTCAAACAAACAAACAACCTGTACATCTCCCCTTACAGTCCCCCATCCACTTGACCATGCTTTATTTTTTTCTTGTAACACTTATCAATTTCTAACATAAATAAACTCATCTATTTAACTGCTATCAAGTATAAGTATGTGTGGTATTTTCTGTGCAGTTCCCTCCACTGGAAAGCCAGCTCCATTAGGTTACGGAATTTTTTCTTTTGTGTTCCTTGGGGTATCCCTAGGAACCCCACTAGCGTAGTGTTCAAACTAAAAAAAAAAAAAAAAATGCGTTGAATGAAGAATGATTAGCCAGAGTGGTTTCTGTTATCCGCAAAGGCCAAGCCACAGGGCATCTGTGCCCAAACCTCAAGGCAAAGAAGAGGTCAGGGAACCCAGCAATCATCATGGAAATGGCAGGGTGGCCAAGCCTGAGACAGGTGTGAGGTCTTTTGCACCTTCCAGAGATAGGCGCTTTTTTTTTTTTTTTTTTTTTTTTTTTGAGGTGGAGTTTCACTCTTGTTGCCCAGGCTGGAGTGCAATGGCGCGATCTTGGCTCACCCCAACCTCCGCCTCCCAGGTTCAAGTGATTCTCCTGCCTCAGCCTCCCAAGTAGCTGGGATTACAGGCATGTGCCACCACGCCTGGCTAATTTTATATTTTTAGTAGAGACAAGGTTTCCCCATGTTGGTCAGGCCAGTCTTGAACTCCTAATCTCAGGTGATCCGCCCGCCTTGGCCTCCCAAAGTGCTGGGATTACAGGCATGAGCCACGGTGCCCGGCCCAGGAAATTGTTTTTTTCACTTGATCTCAGGTTTAGTCACAGGAGCTGGCAGCCATCTGACAACAACCACTTTGTCCCTTTGGTTGGGGCAGACTGGCTGGTTTGCTTGTTGGTGACCAGGCAGTGGTGGCAGCTCACCAGACTGTGAGTTGGGCTGGATGAGTGCAAGATTTTGGCTTTTTGTGGAACAAAATCGTTTCCCTTTGGTCTGAGTAACGTGCAGTCCACAGTCCAATGTTACAGGGTCTGCAGGTAAAATGCCCCCAAACATGATGCCCCTTTCCACCCAGGACCGGCTGAAAACACATGCACTGCTAAGCTGCGTAGCCTGTGAAAGCCCCATTCGTGTGAGCCGGTAGAAGGAAGCCTGTTAGGATGGGTACTGCACACACATGTGACCCCATTACCCAGGTGCTGGATGTGTTTTCTGGAATCCAGCTTGAGGCCTGGGCTGGGTTTGCCTCCCAGGCCACACACCAGGATTGGAAGTCCATGTCAGCTCACTAGCCAGCATTAGGATGTGGGGGGTCAAGTCCTGTAACTTTAGCCACTGCTGCTACCCATGTCACACCCACTGGGGAACAGGCACTGACTGAAGTTTTAGGGGATTCTCATATGGTCTTTAACTTATTTCTCTTGTTTCTATTTCTTGCCTGCCATTTTTTTTTTTTTTGAAATGGAGTCTCACTCTGTCACCCAGGCTGGAGTGCAGTGGCACGATCCTGGCTCACTGCAACCTCCACCTCCCAGGTTCAAGCGATTCTCCTGCCTCAGCCTCCCGAGTAGCTGGTGTTACAGGCTTGTGGCGCCACACCTGGCTAATTTTTGTATTTTTAGTAGAGACGCGGTTTCACCATGTTGGTCAGGCTGATCTTGAACTCCTGACCTCGTGATCTGCCCACGTTGGCCTCCCAAAGTGCTAGGATTACAGGTGTGAGTCACCGCGCCCAGCCTCTTTTTTTTTTTTTGAGACAGAGTCTCACTCTGTCACCCAGGCTCCAGGCTGGAGTGCAGTGGCGTGATCTTGGCTCAGGGCAACCTCTGCCACCTGGGTTCAAGCAATTTTTTTTTTTTTTGAGACTGAGTCTTGCTCTGTCACCCAGGCTGGAGTGCAGTGGTGTGATCTCGGCTCACTGAAACCTCCACCTCCTGGGTTTGACCGATTCTTCTGCCTTAGCCTCCCAAGCAGCTAGGATTACAGGCACGTGCCACCACGCCCAGCTAATTTTGTATTTTTAGTAGAGACAGGGTTTCACTATATTGGCCAGGCTGGTCTGGAACTCCCGACCTCGTGATCCACCCACCTCGGCCTCCCAAAGTGCTGGGATTACAGGCGTGAGCCACGGCGCCTGGCTGGGGTTCAAGCAATTCTTATGTCTCCGCCTCCTGAGTAGCTGGGATTACAAGTTTGCGCCACCACGCCTGGCTAATTTTTCTGTATTTTTAGCAGAGACAGTTTCACCATGTTGGCCAGACTGGTCATGAACTCCTGACCTCAAGTGATCCACCCACCTCAGCCTCCCAAAGTGCTAGGATTACAGGCGTGAGTCACCACACCTGGCCTCTTTCCTGCTTTCTAAGCCAGGTGGGAATGTGTCGTGGGCTGTGGAGGGGGAACAGTGACCCCAGGTCTGGCTGCCCTGAGCCTCCAAGCCTGACTGTTCTCCATCATTAGCTGTGGGCAGGCTCCCTCCCACTGCAGTCTGGGTTTGCATGAGTTTTGGGTCATTTCCTTCTGCCTCTACAGGCTGCACCATTTACTGAAGGTGTGTCATGGCTAGGGGACACTGCCCTGATTAGGGAGTCATGTGAGACCAGGACTCCAGACCACCCTGCATCCTCACCCCGAACCTTTCTCAGGGCTGAGTATGGTACTGGGGTCTCCATCCTAGAAGGTGCAGGAGGGTACAATGCCTGCCTGAAACCAGAAGCACAGGGGTGCCTGGGGTGGGACATACAGCCCCACAAGCTGTGGGCCAAAGTCAGGAGATGGAACTGAGAGCAGGGTGGAAGTCGAGGGGCGGGGGTCTGGGCTGGGGTGGAGGTGGGCTAGGGGAAAGGGGCCAACACCAAGCTGGAGATTTGTGGGAAGCCTCCAAGGCTTTGTTTTGTTGTTCTCCACACCCACAAGCTTCGCACCAGGGCCTAAGGGGACCTTGGCGCTCAGCAAAAGTTTGGTGAATGGATGGTTGAATGAGAGTGAAAGGGGCTAGGGGAGGGGTAGAGGAAGTGGGTAGCTGGGGGAGGGGAGGTAGCCACTGGCGGGAGAGCGGAGGAGGGAGGCAGGCCAAGCTGGGCAAGCCTGCTGGTCTGGAATCTGGCTAGGAGATGGTGGTGGGGAGCGGGCCAGCCGGCTCCCTCTTCCACACCAACCTCCTCTCCTGCTCCCTGCTCATCCAGTCCTCAGGTCTTTCCCCCACCCATAAATCCTGGGGGTCGATATGCCCTCTAAGACCTAGTTAGTCCTCGCTGTAAATTGGGTTGGAGCCTCTTTATTTTCTTACTTTCTAGGAACCCAGCCACTAGGGGGTCTCTAGAATACCTGAGTGGCCTAGGGGGTGAGCAGTGTGAATCTGGTGGCCAGCCCAGGCTGGGACGCCTCCCAACCCCTGCCTTCTCTCTGAGGTCTGCTGGATGGTGGGAAATACAGCTACTGGGAACTGGGCATGCCTTGCAGTCTGGGGTGGGATCTATAAGGGAGACTGGTAAGCTAGGGAGCAGAGAAACTCCAGGGCCTTCCCTGCTGGCAGCTGCCCGGGACTCCCTGGAAGAGCAGTGGAGCTCGCCATGGGCAGTGTCAGGCAGGAGCTGCTGACATTCCGGTTTCTGTGTCATCATACAGGGGGCCTGTTGAGTTCCTCGGCTTTTGGTGAGGGGCAAGGGCAGGTCTGCATCCCAAGGCCAGTCCTGCTGCCGCTTGTCTGGGCACTTCTGGGCCTGCTCTCATCTCCCACCTCCAGCCTTGCTGCAGTCTCAATCCTGGACCCACAGGTCCCCCAGGAAGGGCTGGTTGTTGATCCCAATACTTCTCTTGTGTTTGTGGGCCTGTTGCCTACCAGCCCAGGTGGAGGTGGAGTGTATAACAGTGATCAACAGCTCCTCTCGAAGCAGCTTCTTGACTTGGGGCCCTCTCCTCTACCCCTGGTCCCTGGGATCTGTCCGCATTTTAGATGCATCCTTTCATATCATTTTTGCCTTGGCTGGAAGGGGCTTTGAGGGTAGGATGGCTGTTGTGGGCAGAAAAGAGGGTCAGTCGTTTTTTTTTTTTTGAGGTGGATTTTTGCTCTCGTTGCCCAGGCTGGAGTGCAATGGCGTGATCTTGGCTCAGTGCAGCCTCCGGAAAAGAGGGCCAGTTTTTCTCCCAGTTCCCAAAGAGGTGTGGTGGGGTCGGCACCTGGAACCTGGTGGCCCCACCCACCTCAGCATTGGCCTGGGTCCATCTTAAGAGGGTGGCTTGGTCTTCTGGAAGTCTACAATGCTTTTCTTTGAAGAGCTTAAAGCACCTACTAAGTAGTGAAACAGAAGCCTGAGAAGGTTAAGTATCTTGCTGTAGCAAGGAGTAGAAATGGATGAAAGACGGAGGGCCTGGGGGTGGGGTGGGGCATAGGCCGCCTTTGGTGGCCATAAGAGTTGGGGGTGGAGAGGATGTGACTCTGAGATTGGAGGCCTGTGCCCTGCCTGCTGCTGCAGACAGGTGAGATAAGGATAACATTTAATGAGTGCCTCATAGCCTCAGATGCATAACTCCAATCCACACCGGAGAAAAATGCCCTTGTTCAGCAAGGTCAGGTGACTTGCAAAGGCCAGTGGCCAAGCCTGGATTCAGATTGCAGGTAATCTGCAGGTCTTACCTGTGGCCCGTGACTCCTGTCCTCACCACCCCGGTCAGGGCTGCCCAGGGCAGACCACCCCTACTTAGTGCTTCCTATCCCAGCCCCTTTGCCCGCCTCTACTTTCCTTATATTCCACAGCCCACATCTAACATCAAGACTCTGCTGCCCATTGCTATAGCCATTAGGCACATGTGGCCACTGAGTGCTGGGAATGTGTTCAGGCTGAGCTGAAATGTGCTGGAAGTATAAGTACTCACTGGATTTACAAGATTTACAAGGCTTAGTACAAAAAAAAAAAAAAAAGAAAAACTCAATAGTTTTTTGTATATTGATTACATGTTGAAATGGTAACATTTGGATATATTGGATTAAATAGAATATATTATTAAAGTTAATTTTGGCCAAGCCCAGTGGCTCACACCTGTAATCTCAGGGCTTTGGAAGGCCGAGGCAGGAGCATCAGGAGTTGGAGGCTGCAGTGAGGTATGATCGCACCACTGCACTCCAGCCTGGACCACAAAGTAGAGACCCGGTTCCTTAAGGAACCCTTTAAGAAGACCCGGTTCCTTAAAAAAAAAATTAAAATTGGCCGGGCGCAGTGGCTCACGCCTGTAATCCCAGCACTTTGGGAGGTCAAGGCGGGCGGATCACCTGAGGTCGGGAGTTTGAGACCAGCCTGATCAACATGGAGAAACCCCATCTCTACTAAAAATACAAAATTAGCCGGGAGTGGTGGTGAATACCTGTAATCCCAGCTACTTGGGAGGCTGAGGCAGGAGAATCGCTTGAACTCGGGAGGCAGAGGTTGTGGTGAGTCGACATCATTGCACTTCATTCAACCTGGGCAACAAGAGCGAAACTCGGTCTCAAAAAAAAAAAAAATTTAAAGTTAATTTCGTGTGTTTCTTTTACCATCTTAACATGGTTACTACAAAATTAAACATTACATTCGTGGCTCCCCTTCTATTTCTATCGGGCAGCACTAGCCTAGATCATTTGCTTATTTTTTGTTTATCATCTCCCTCACCTAACCAGAATGCCAGTTCCTGGAAGGCAGGGGTTAATATATTTTGTTTACTGTCCTGCTTTGTTTACTGTCTTGTCCCAGGTTTTTATAACTTGGCATATAGTCGGTGTTTAATAAATATTTCTGTAATTGAATCCCATCGATTGATTCTAGGGCAACCTTAGAGGATGAGGAGGAGAGCCTGGGGGCAGGAGGGAGTTCATCCCTGATTCCCCGGGGCGCTGCAGGACCTCAAATTGCCCTCCTCCTTCTGCCATACCCCACGAGGCTCCACAAGGTGACGTGGAAGACCCTCAGGGGTCCTTCTTGACACCTCGTGGGAGAAATGGGTCTGGGGTCTGGCCATAGGTGAGCAACGCTAGCTTTTGGAAGCTGGAAAAGGGACTGCCCTGTGGAGGGGCCGGGTCCAGGCTGCTGGACCCTCGATACCCCCCTCGCCCATCCCCACAGGGACGCGCAGGCCCGGCCCGGGAGTGCGGGCAGCGGCCGCGTACCGGGAGCCGGCCGGGGGTGTGAGTGCTGCTGTCTGCGGGGAGGGCGTGGGTCGGGGGTGTGTGTGCAGCTAGGGCTCACACAAGGTCACTGTGTCAAGGCAGCGTTTCGAACACTTTCTCTTTCCCTGCGATTCGACTGCGGCTCCGAAAGCCCCTTCCGCAGGGACTTCCCTCCGCGCCTGACTCACGCTGCCTCATGCGTGTGACTCAGGCCGGCGCCGCGCCAGCCCCGGCCCCGCCCCCGCCTGCCACCCGGCCCGCCGCCCAGCGCTGGGGAGGGCGGCCCGGCAGGGGCGGAGCCACGGCGGGCAGAGGGGGCGGAGCTCGGGAGTGGCCAAGAAACTGAGCGTTAGGAGGATGCACCCTTGTGAGCCTGCTATAGGGAAAGACTGAGGGAAATGAAGACAGCGACTGAATGAGGGAGACAAGAAGACTGAGAAAAAAGGGAGAGACAAAGTGGGGAAGCACACAGAGGAAAGGGGCCATAGCCTTCCTGAGAGGAGGCCAGGGGAGGCCCAGCTAAGGCAGACAGAAGGTGGGAGGGTGGGAGAGCTGAACAGTGAGGGGAGGGAGGAGAAAGGAGGGAGACCGGGAGCATGGGGTGCTGGCCTGCTCCGCTCTCTGCTCGCGCCTTGGGGCTGGGATTGTATTAGGAGGCTGGGCGGAGGGCCTCAGAGCCTGGCTCTCCTCTAGCTCCACCTTCCCAGCTCTGTGGCAGCCGGCAGGTTACTTCATGTTTCTGGGCCTCAGCCTTCTCATCTACGAAATGGCATGGAGCAGGATAATGCTGCTTCCCTATGCTAGTTATTCTTCCTTCGCCCCGCCCCTTCCCCTCCCATGCCAACTTCTTGGCCCGGGCTCCCTTACCAGCTGGCTTTCTGTTGAGCAGCACCCATGCAGCCCACCTGAGGGGAGGCGAGAGAGAAGTCAGGGTACTCCTGGACCTGTTTTGGTCCTTGGTCTGACTGTGGCTATACCCCCATGATGTCAGCTCGGGAACACTGCATTTTCCCATTGCCCTTTCAGCCCAGAAGTTGCAGTGGCTTGTCATCATTGCTGGTCCCAATACCCAGGTTGATCCCCTTCACCCTGCCCCCACCCCTGTCGTCCTTCCATTAAAGCCTCTTGTACCCTTTGGTTGGATTCCATTTCCTTCCTGGGCCGTTTGCTATATAGCAGGGTGAGCACTAAGTGAGGTAGCATAGGACTTAGCATCCTTCAAGTGCTCAATAAACCACAGCTCTTACCATCATCGTCCTGCTTCTTCAAGAATAGGAGTGTGGGCAAAAATGATAATCATGAGGGGAATGATGCACAGCCTAAAAAAGCTCTTTTTTTTTTTTTTGAGGCAAGGGTTTGCTCTGTTGCCCAGGCTGGAGCACAGTGGCATGATGGAACCTCACTGGAACCTCGAACTCCTAGGCTCAAAGCATCCTCCCACCTCAGCCTCCCAGGTAGATGGGACTACAGGTGCACACCACCAGGCCCAGCTAATTTTTAAATTTTTTTTTTTTTTTTTTTTTGACACGGAGTTTCACTCTTGTTGCCCAGGCTGGAGTGCAATGGCGTGATCTCGGGTCACCGCAACCTCCGCCTCCCAGGTTCAAGTGATTCTCCTGCCTCAGCCTCCTGAGTAGCTGGGATTAGAAGCATGTGCCACCACGCCTGGCTAATTTTATATTTTTTAGTAGAAAACGGGGTTTCTCCATGTTGGTCAGGCTGGTCTCGAACTCCCGACCTCAAGTGATCCGCCCGCTTGTTTTTAAATTTTTTGTAGAGACGCGGGTCTCACTATGCTGCTCAGGCTGGTCTCGAACTCCTGACCTCAAGCCATCCTTCATTGTTTGTAATGCTATTTTTTTTTTTTTCTTGAGACGGAGTCTCACTCTGTCGCCCAGGCTGGAGTGCAGTGGCACAATCTCGGCTCACTGCAAGCTCCGCCTCCCGGGTTCACGCCATTCTCCTGCCTCAGCCTCTCCGAGTAGCTGGGACTACAGGCGCCCACCACCACGCCCGGCTAATTTTTTTGTATTTTTTAGTAGAGACGAGGTTTCACCGCGGTCTCGATCTCCTGACCTCGTGATCTGCCCGCCTCGGCCTCCCAAAGTGCTGGGATTACAAGCGTGAGCCACCGCGCCCGGCCTGTAATGCTGTCTATTATGGGTTGACCTGGGTATCCTGCCAAACTCCTGGCCTCAAGTGATCCTCTCACTTTAGCCTCCCAAAGTACTGGGATTACTTCTGTGAGCCACTGTTTGTAGCCCCCATAAATCTTTAAATCATCACAGTGAGTCTGTGAAGCAGGTACGGGTTATTAGTCATTTAGACGCACAACCTCTGCCTTCCAGGTTCAAGTGATTCTCCTGCCTCAGCCTCCTGAGTAGCTGGAATTACAGGCAAGTGCCACCACACCGGTCTAATTTTTGTATTTTTTAAGTAGAGACGGTGTTTCACCATGTTGACCAGGCTGGTCTCGAATTCCTGACCTCAAGTAATCCAATCGCCTGGGCCTCCCAAAGTGTTGGGGTCACAGGTGTAAGCCACCACACCCGGCCCAACTGGCAGAGTTTTTAAATGACCAGTCTCAGTGCTGGCCGTGTTTCAGCCCACTGAGTCCTCTCACATGTTGCTGATGAGAATGGGAAACATGCTTGATCTTTCTGGCAAGCAGCTCGATCATGTGTAGGACTTGAGAAGGGTTCAGCTCTTTGGCCTCCTAATCCCATTTCTAGGAATCTCTCCTCTGACATAATTTAAAAAGGGGTCAGAGGTTTATGTCCCAGCATCTGAAATGTATTCCGTCATTATAGTAATAATAATAACAGCAATAAAAGAAAACAACATAAATGCCCAACAGGAGGCAATTGGTAAAACATATTAAGAGTGAACAGCCAGGCATGGTGGCTCACGCCTGTAATCCCAACACCTTGGGAGGCCAAAGCGGACGGATCACAAGGTTAGGAGCTGGGGACCAGCCTGGCCAACATAGTGAAACCACGTCTCTACTAAAAATACAAGAATTAGCTGGGCATGGTGGTGTGCGCCTGTAGTCCCAGTTATTCGGGAGGCTGAGGCAGGAGAATCGCTTGAACCCGGGAGGCGGAGGTTGCAGTGAGCTGAGATGGAACTACTGCCCTCCAGCCTGGACGACAGAGCCAGACTCTGTCTCAAAAAAAAAAAAAAAAAAAAAAAGAGATTGGGTGCGGTGGCTCACGCATGTAATCCCAGCACTTTGGGAGACTGAGGCAGGTGGATCACAAGGTCAGGAGTTCAAGACCAGCCTGGCCAATATGGTGAAACCCTGTCTCTACTAAAAATACAAAAATTAGCCAGGTGCAGTGGTGTGCACCTGTAATCCCAGCTCCTCGGGAGACTGAGGCAGGAGAATCACTTGAACCCGGGAGGCAGAGGTTGCAGTGAGCTGAGATTGCACCACTGCACTCCAGCCTGGGCGACAGAGCGAGACTCCGTCTCAGGAAAAAAAAAAAAAAGAAAAGAAAAGAAAAGAAAAAGAGTGAAAGATGATGGATTTTTTTTTTTTTTTTTTGAGACAGAATCTTGCTCAGTCGCCCTGACTGGCGTGCAGTGGTTCGATCTCAGTTCACTGCAACCTCTGCCTCCCACATTCAAGCCATTCTCCTGTCTCAGCCTCCCGAGTAACTGGGATTACAGGTGCGCACCACTGCACCTGGCTAGTTTTTTGTGTGTGTGTGTGGTTTTCTTTTTAATTAACTTTAGTCTTGTGATCACACATAATTTTAAAATTTGTGTACATCTCCATTACTTTAATCCTTTTAAGTTGGCAAAAGCACCATTCCCAATCACAAATACACAGTTCTACAGTTTTATGTTTCTGAATGGCTGTTTAAAGACAATCCTAAATTATAACCTAGTTTGACTTAGATTGTAAAGAATTCAAGAGTGAAGTTTAACTTGCTACTATTTTAAAAGCATGTGACCTTATAGATCTATAAGATGTGAGAGGTGTTGAATAATCTTTAATATTACACATAAACCACACGAAAATGCCTTTCAATAAGTAAAAGAAACCATTTTAAATACAGGGAATTATAATTAGGTTGGCATAGTTAAGGCCAAAACTATAGACATTGCTACCTTATTTATCTTCAACCCTTTCCTTTAAGAGGCAAATGAACACAAAACACAGGTGAATCTTGCTTGGTTCTAAGACAGTGTAGGAATTTCCCCAGTATTTAAATATATTCACATAACCAGTTATATAAATCTAAATATAAAACCAATCTCCAGTAAGTTTTAAGATGGCACTCACTATCTTTGTGAAAAGTTGAACATTACTAACGAAGTCTAATCGTATCTTTAAAAGGGGTAAACAGTGATAGCATTTACTGAATTGGAGTTACTATTAAAATTCAAAAACTGAACATAGTCATTTAACCACAAGCCAGTCTTAGTTTTTTTGTTTGTTTGTTTGTTTGTTTTTTTGTTTTTTTTTGAGACGGAGTCTCGCTCTGTCGCCCAGGCTGGAGTGCAGTGGCGCAATCTCGGCTCACTGCAAGCTCTGCTTCCCGGGTTCACGCCATTCTCCTGCCTCAGCCTCTCTGAGTAGCTGGGACTACAGGCGCCCGCCACCACGCCCGGCTAATTTTTTGTATTTTTAGTAGAGACGGGGTTTCACCGTGGTCTTGATCTCCTGACCTCGTGATCCGCCCGCCTCGGCCTCCCAAAGTGCTGGGATTACAAGCGTGAGCCACCGCACCCGGCCAGTCTTAGTTTTAAATCAGGACTGCCCAACAAAATATTCTGTCAGTCACTCATGATCTGAATTCTGGTGTATGAGATCTATTAAAGGATGGTACACATAAAAAAGTCGTGAGACATTTCTGTTTTGTAATAAATAAAGCAGTGGCCAATTATTACTCATTAGTAGCTTTTTTGAGATAAGGTATCAAGTCTGCCCTTTCTTCCTTCTTCTTTTTTTTTTTTTTTTTTTTTTTTTTTTTGAGATGTAGTCTCGCTCTGTTGCCCAGGCTGGAGTGCAGTAGCGCGATCTCGGCTCACTGCAAGCTCCACCTCCCGGGTTCATGCCATTCTTCTGCCTCAGCCTCCCGAGTAGCTGGGACTGCAGGCACCTGCCACCACGCCTGGCTAATTTTTTATATTTTTAGTAGAGACAGGGTTTCACCGTGTTAGCCAGGATGGTCTCGATCTCCTGACCTCGTGATCCACCCGCCTCAGCCTCCCAAAGTGCTGGGATTACAGGCGTGAGCCACCACGCCCAGCCTCTTCCTTCTTCTTAATGCCGACAAAGATCATTTTTGTTCCAGGGATGTACTTCTTGGGATTCTCCAAATACTCCATCAGTGTATCCTCTCCCCAGATGATGCCTTTGTTCTTATTGGCGGCTGTGTAAGAGTATCCAGGGGCCTGACCTGTCTTCCACCCGAAGAGACCATGGAGGTTTGGCCCAGTCTTGTGCTTGCCTCCCTTTTCAACAGTGTGGCACTGGGAACACTTCATAATAAAAATCTTCTTGCCTTTCTCAACATCACCCATATTTAATTCTCTTTTTAGTCGCTGGCGCAACGAAGACTCCCACTCTGAAGCCGGACGTCCCCACTCTCTCTAGTTTTTATATTTTTAGTGAAGATAGGTTTTCGTCATGTTGGCCATGCTGGTCTCCAACTCCTGACCTCATGTGATCTACCTGCCTCGGCCTCCCAAAGTGCTGCGATTATAGGCATGAGCTACTGTGCCCGGCCAGATGATGGAATATTTTATAACAATGAATATAATTTTTTCAGAGTAAATGCCATTAGTTATGCTGGACACCTATTATAGAACTCCTAGAAGTAATAACTGAGTTTCTCGTGGCCACAGAATACAAGATCAACACATGAAATTCAATTGTGTTCCTATATGTTAGCATTGAGTAATTGGAAGCTGAAATTGAGAACACAATACTATTTATAATAGCTCTAAAAAGAAAGAAACAAAAAAGGAAATATTTGGGTATAACTAAACCTACACAACATACACAGGATGTTCTAACATAACATACGCAGGATGTCTATGCTGAAAACTACAAAAAATGCTGATGAAAGAAATCAAAGATCTACACAAACGGAGAAACATACTGTATTCATGGACTGGAAGACTCAACATAGTAAAGATGTTATTTCTCCCCAGACTAATTGAATTTAGTTTCCTAGGGCTGTCATAACAAAGTGCCACAAACTAGATGGCTGAAAACAACAGAAATTTATTGTCTCACAGTTCTGGAGGCCAGAAGTCTGAAATTAAGACGTGGGCAGGGCCATGCTTTCTCTTAAGCCTCCAGGAGAGGATTCTTTTCAGCATCTTCCCAGCTTCTGGTGGCTTGCCTGCAGTCACTGGTGTTCCTTGGCTTGTGATGGAAGCACTCTAACTTCTGCCTCAACTGTCACCTGGCATTCTCTCTGTGTCTCTGTGTCTCTTCTCCTCCTATAAGAATATCAAACATATTGGATTAAGGGCTGACCTCATCTTAACTACATCTACAATGTGCCTATTTCCAACTGAGGTCATATTTCAAGGTGTTGAGGGTTAGGGCTTCAACATATCTTTTTTTTTTCTTTCTTTTTTTGAGACAAGATCTCCATCTGTCACCCAGGCTGGAGTACAGTGGCGAAAATACAGTTCCGTTCACTGCAGCCTTGACCTCCCGGGCTTAAACAATTCCCTGTCTCAGCCTCCTGAGCAGCTGGGACCACAGGTGTGGGCCACCACGCCTGGTTAATCTTTTTTTTTAAATTAATTAATTAGTTAATTAATTTATTTTTGAGATGGAGTCTTGCTCTGTCCCCCAGGCTGGAGTGCAGTGGCTTGATCTGGGCTCACTACAAGCTCCGCCCCCCTGGTTCATGCCATTCTCCTGCCTCAGCCTCCTGAGTAGATGGGACTACAGGCTCCTGCCACCACACCCAGCTAATTTTTTTCTTTTTTTTTTGTATTTTTAGTAGAGACGGGGTTTTGCCATATTAGCCAGGATGGTATCAATCTCCTGACCTCATGATCCATCTGCCTTGGTCTCCCAAAGTGCTGGGATTACAGGCATGGGCCACCAAGCCCGGCCAATTTATTTATTTATTTATTTATTTATTTATTTATTTATTTATTTTATTTATTTTTTTGAGATGGAGTCTCGCTCTGTCGCCCGGGCTAGAGTGCAGTGGCGTGATCTGGGCTCACTGCAACCTCCACCTCCCGGGTTTAAGCAATTCTCCTTCCTCAGCCTCCTGAGTAGCTGGGACTACAGGGGTGCGCCACCATACCCAGCTAATTTTTATATTTTTAGTAGAGACAGGGTTTCACCATGTTGGTTGGCCAGGATGGTCTCGATCTCTTGACCTCGTGATCCGCCTGCCTCGGCCTCCCAAAGTGCTGGGATTACAGGCGTGAACCACCGTGCCCGGCCAATTTTTTTTTTTTTTAAATGGAGTTTCACTGTTGTCACCCAGGCTGGAGTGCAGTGGCATGATCTCAGCTCATTGGAAGCTCCGCCTCCCAGGTTCAAGTGACTCTCCTGCCTCAGCCTATGTGGTGGCACATGGGATTACAGGCATGTGCCACCACGCCTGGCTAATTTTTTGTATTTTTAGTAGAGACGGGGTTTCATCATGTTGGCCAGGATGGTTTCAAACTCCTGACCTCAGATGATCCACCTGCCTCGGCCTTCCAAAGTGCTGGGATTACAGGCATGAGCCACCACGCCTGGCCACTAATCTTCTAAGTTTTTCGTAGATATGGGGCCTCACTATATTTCCTAGACTGATCTCAAACTTCTGGACTCAAAGTGATCCTCCCACCTTGGCCTCCCAAAGTGCTGGGATTATAGGGATGGGCCACTGTGCCAGGCCCAACATATCTTTTTGGGAGACACAATTCAAACCATAACGCCGATCTGTAGATTTAACACAATTCCAATAAAAATGCCAGCAGGAATTTGTATATATAAAAACAAATTAATTGTAAAACTTATATGGAAAGGCAAAGAATAGCTACAACAATTTTGAAAAAGAATAAAGTTGGAGGAATTATGCTACCTGGTTTTAGGATTTGCTATATAGCAACAGTATGGTATTGTCAGAGGAATGGACACATAGATGGATGAAACAGAATAGTGAGTCCAGAAATAGACCCACATAAGTATGGACAATTGATTTTTTTTTTTTTTTGAGACGGAGTCTCACTCTGTCGCCCAGGCTGGAGTGCAGTGGCACAATCTCGGCTCACTGCAAACTCTGCCTCCCAGGTTCACGCCATTCTCCTGCCTCAGCCTCCCAAGTTGCTGGGACTACAGGCGCCTGCCACCACGCCTGGCTAATTTTTTGTATTTTTAGTAGAGACGAGGTTTCACCGTGTTAGCCAGGATGGTATCGATCTCCTGACCTTGTGATCCACCTGCCTTGGCCTCCCAAAGTGCTCAGATTACAGGCGTGAGCCACCGTGCCTGGCCGGCCAATTGATTTTTGACAAAGGTGCAAAAGCAATTCAATG
Organism: Symphalangus syndactylus; assembly: GCF_028878055.3. Lineage (NCBI taxonomy): Eukaryota > Metazoa > Chordata > Mammalia > Primates > Hylobatidae > Symphalangus > Symphalangus syndactylus. The sequence goes on from NC_072445.2 coordinate 37,471,291, forward strand.
GTGAAAGGATAGTCTTTGCAACAAATCATGCGTCAACAAGCAGACATCCATATGCAAAATATGCGTGACTCACATCTGTAATCCCAGCATTTTGGGAGGCCAAGGCTGGAGGACTGCTAGAACCAAGTGTCTGAGACCAGCCTGGGCAAAACTGTGAGACCCTGTCCAAAAAAAAAAGGAAGGAAAGAAGGAAGGAAGGAAGGGAGGAAAGGAAGGAAAGGAAGGAAGGAAGGAGATCTAAATGTAAAGCCTAAAACTATACAACATCTGGAGGAATACATAGGAGAAAATCTTTATGATCTGGGGTTAAAGAGTCCTTAAACATGACACTAGGCCGGGCGCTGTGGCTCATGCCTCTAATCCTAGCACTTTGGGAGGCCAGGGCAGGTGGATCTCCTGAGGTCAGGAGTTCAAGACCAGCCTGGTCAACATGGTGAAACCCTGTCTCTACTAAAAATACAAAAATTAGCCAGGTGTGGTGGCGGGTGCCTGGAATCCTAGCTACTCAGGAGGCTGAGGCAGGAGAATCACTTGAACCCGAGAGGCGGAGGTTGCAGTGAGCTGAGATCACGCCACTGTACTCCAGCCTGGGCAACAGAGCGAGACTCTGTCTCAAGAAAAAAAAAAAAAAATTCAGGGTACAGTGGCTCACACCTGTAATCCCAGTACTTTGGGAGGCCGAGGTGGGCGGTTCACCTGAGGTCAGGAGTTCAAGACCAGCCTGGCCAACATGGTAAAACCCTGTATCTCCTAAAAATACAAAAATTAGCTGGGAGTGATGGTGGGAGCCTCTAATCCCAGCTACTCAGGAGGCTGAAGCAGGAGAATTGCTTGAACCCCCGGGAGGTGGAGGTTGAACTGAGATCGCACCACTGCACTCCAGCCTGGGTGACAGAGTGAGCCTCCGTCTCAAAAACAACATCAACAACAACAACAAAACAAACAAACAAAAAAACCACTAAAAGCAGGATCCACAAAAGAACAAAAATTGATCAATTGGACTTCATCAATATTAAAGCCTTTTGCTCTGCAAAAGACACCATTAAGAGAATGAAAAGACAAGTTACAGGCTGAGAGACAATATTTACAAATCACATATTTGACAAAAGACTTGTATCCAGAATATATTTTAAAAACTCTCCCAGGCGTGGCACGGTGGCTCACGCCTGTAATCCTAGCACTTTGGGAGTCCAAGATGCGTGGATCACTACTGGAGGCCAGGGGTTCAAGACCAGCCTGGCCAACATGATGAAACCCCGTCTCTACTGAAACAAAACAAAACAGAGATTAGCCAGGGGTGGTGGCGCACACCTGTAATCCCAGCTACTCCAGAGGCTGAGGTTGCAGTGAACCAAGATCATGACACTGCTCTCCAGCCTGGATGACAGAGCCTCTGTCTCAAAAAACAAAAACAAACAAAAACAAGACCTCTTCTAACTACTTAGGACACTGAAATGGGAGGATCCCTTGAACTCAGGAGGGTGAGGCTGCAGTGAGCTGTGGTCACACCGCTTCACTCCAGCCTGAGCGACAGAGTGAGATCTTCTCTAAAAATGAAAAGAAAAAGAAAAAAACTCTAAAAACTCAACAGTAAGAAAACAAACAAATAATTTTGTTTGGGAGGGGATTAACCTCCACAACCCCTCTTTCAACCAACTAATTTTAACCTGAGCAGACACTTCACCAAAAAGAATATACAAGTGTGCAGAATATAAAGCACGTGAGAGACATTGGACAGGCTTGGTGGCTCATGCCTGTAACCCCAGAACTTTGGGAGGCCGAGGCGAGCGAGCTGATCGCTTGAACCCAGGAGTTCCAGACCAGTCTGGGCAAAATGGCTATACTCAGTCTCTACAAAAAATACAAAAAGTAGCTAGATGTGGTGGCACCTGTAATCCCAGCCACCCAGGAGGCTGAGGCAAGAGCATTGCTTGAGCCCGGGAGGTGGAGGTTGCAGTGAGCCGAGATCACACCATTGCACTTCAGCCTGGGCAACAGAGTGAGACACAGTTTCCAAAAAAAAAAAAAAAAAAGAAAAAGAAGAAAGAAAGATGCTCAACATCATTAGCCATTGGATGAGTGCAAATTCAAAAATTCAAATCACAATGACCCAGCATTCACCCTTCTAGTTATTTACCCTAGAGAAATAAAGAAAAAAACTTATGTTCACACAAAAACCTGTACAAGAATTTTTTTGTTTTTTTTTTGAGTCAGGGTCTTGCTCAGTCACCCAGGCTGGAGTGCAGTGGTGTGATCACGGCTCACTGCAACCTTGACCTCCTGAGCTCAAGCAATCCTCCCACCTCAGCCTCCTGAGTAGCTGGGACTACAGATCCACACCAACACACTCAGCTAATTTTTAAATTTTTTGTAGAGATGGGGGAAGGGGGTGTCTTGCTGTGTTGCCCAGGCTGGTCTCAAACTCCTGGCCTCAAGTGACCCTCCCACCTCGGCCTCCCCAAGTGCTAGGATTACAGGTGTTAGTCATCATGCCTGGCCTTATATGAGAATGTTTAAGCGGCTTTATTCATAATCACCAAAAACTGTAAGCAATAGAAATTGGGCAAATGGATAAATAAACTGTCCATCCATTCATGGAATACTGCTCAGTCATCAAAAGGAATGAACTGTTTTGATACACATAACATTATAGATGGAAGAAGTCAGACTGACAAGTTTACATGCTGCATGATTCCATTTTCATAACATTCTAGAAAAGACAAAACAATGGTGATGAGAGCAGATTAGTGCTTCTCAGGGTTTAGGGATGGAGGAAGGTGTGGCCACAGGGAATAGCAACTAGGGAGTTTTTTGGGAGTGATGGAACTGTTCAGAATCTTAATTGTCAAGGTGGTTACAAATATCTGTACAAGTAAAATTCATAGAACTATACATCAAAAGAGGTCAGCATGACTGTATGATAATTCAAAGGAAACCCGGCCTGGTGAGGTGGCTCACATCTGTAATCCCAGCACTTTGGGAGGCCAAGGTGGGCGGATCACGAGGTCAATAGATCGAGACCATCCTGGCCAACATGGTGAAACCCTGTCTCTACTAAAAATAAAACAATTAGCTGGGTGTGGTGGTGGGCTTCCATAGTCCTAGCTACTCGGGAGGCTGAGGCAGGAGAATCACTTGAACCTGGGAGGAGGAGGTTGCAGTGAGTCAAGATGGTGCCACTGCACTCTGGCCTGATGACAGAGCGTGACTCTGTCTCAAAAAAAACACACAAAAAACAAAAAAAAAACCATATCCAGTTGGATAACTGTGTGATAAAGCAAGTTTAGTACAGTGTTAATGGGAGAATCCAGGTGGTGGGGATGAGTGTTCAACAAACATTTCTTTTAGCTTTGCTGTTTGAAAATATTCATAATAAAATGTTGAAAAAAAATCTATATCCACAATGGCGCTGAGTTTGTTTTAAAAATCTCTCTTTTGACCTGGCGTGGTGGCTCACGTCTGTAATCCCAGCACTTTGGGAGGCTCAGGCGGGCAGTTCGCAAGGTCAGGAATTCGAGACCAGCCTGGCCAATATGGTGAAACCTCGTCTCTACTAAAAATACAAAAAAAATTAGCTGGGCGCAGTGGTGGGCGCCTGTAGTCCCAGCTCCTTGGGAGGCTGAGGCAGGAGAATCACTTGAACCCAGGAAGAGGAGGTTGCAGTGAGTTGAGATTGCGCCACTGCACTTCAGCCTGGGTGACAGAGATCAAGATTTCGTCTCAAAAAGAAAAAAAAAAATCTCTCTTCTCTCTCTACTTATCTACACCTATATGTGTAGGGAAAAGAGTGAAGGCATTATGCCAATATATTATCAGTGGTGATCTTGCTGAAGAGTGAAAATGCGAGTGATTACAAATTTCTTTTTGTATATTGTATATTCATGTGTTTTATTTTGTTTTCCTTTTTTTTTTTTTTTTTTTTGAGACGGAGTTTCACTCTTGTCACCCAGGCTGGAGTGCAATGGCGTGATCTCGGCTCACTGCAACCTCTGCCTCCTGAGTTCAAGCGATTCTCCTGCCTCAGCCTCCAGAGTAGCTGGGAGTACAGGCACCTGCCACCATACCCAGGTAATTTTTGTATTTTTTTTTAGTAGAGAGAGGGTTTCACCATGTTGGCCAGGCTGGTCTCAAACTCCTGACCTCAGGTGAGCCGCCTGCCTCAGCCTCCCAAAGTGTTGGGATTACAGGCGTGAGCCACCGCGCCCGGCCTATATTCATGTGTTTTCTATAACCGGCATATATTATTTAGGGAGATTATAAGCTATATTTTTTAAATGCTTTTTAAAAAAATTTACATGTGCAATGCATACTTGTTGTAAAGTTCAAATGATACAGAAATCTGTAATCTCCCAAGGGCAAATCCCTCGTGCTCACTCCCGAGACTGTTAATAATCTGTGTACATTCTAAGGGCTATTATATATATATATATATATATATATTTTTTTTTTTTTTTTTTTTTGAGACAGGGTCTTGCTCTGTTGCCGGACTGGAGTGCTGTGGTGCCATCACTGCTCACTGCAGCCTTGACCTCCCAGGCTCAGGTAATCCTCCCATTTCAGCCTCCTGAGTAGCTAGGACTGTATGTAGGTGTGAGCCACCAAGCCTGGCTAATTTTTTTTTTTTTTTTCAAGACAGAGTCTTGCTCTGTCACCCAGGCTGGAGTGCAGTGGCGTGATCTCAGCTCACTGCAAACTCCACCTTCTGGGTTCAAGCAATTCTCCTGCCTCAGCCTCCCGAGTAGCTGGGATTACAGGTGCCCAGCACCAAACTTGGCTAATTTTTGTATTTGGTATTTTTTTTTTAATTTATTTTTTTATTAATTTTTTTGCATACAAAAACAATAAACATTTTCTAAAAATACATACAAACAAAAAGATGCGTATCAAACATATTAGGAAGGTTGCACATGGGAAGTTGGGGAATAGAAATGGGGGTGGGAGTTAAAATAAATGAGAGAGGGACTTTATATGGATCAGTGATAATAACTCAATCCTCTATTTGACAAAGAAGAGGGAGAAGGAAGAGGAAGAAAAAGAAAGTGGGATAAAGGATCAGAAAGGGAGGAAAATAGAAAAAAATAGAGTATGCCTCCAGGGTAGACCTGTTTTGTTGTCATTGAGTTGGTTGGTTGGTTTGTCTGTTGTATTCTTCATGTTTCGCCAAGTTGGCCAGACTGGTCTCGAACTCCTAGCCCGAAGTGATCAACCCGCCTCGCCCCCCAGAGTGCCGGGACCACAGGCGTGAGCCACCACGTCCAGCCCCCACATTGCTTCTGGCCTCCGTGGTAGACCTCCCAGACGGAGCGGCCAGGCAGAGGAGCTCCTCACTTCTACCCAGACACGGGGCGGCCGGGCAGAGGGGCTCCTCACTTCCCAGACGAGGCGGCCAGGCAGAGACGCTCCTCACTTCTTCCCAGACGATAGGTGGCCGGGCAGAGGCGCTCCTCACCTCCCAGACGATGGGTGGCCGGGCAGAGGCACTCCTCACTTCCCAGATGGGGCAGCCGGGCAGAGGCGCTCCTCACTTTCCAGACGATGGGTGGCCAGGCAGAGGCGCTCCTCACCTCCCAGACGATGGGTGGCCGGGCAGAGGCTCTCCTCACCTCCCAGACGATGGGTGGCCGGGCAGAGGCGCTCCTCACCTCCCAGACGGTGGGTGGCCGGGCAGAGGCGCTCCTCACTTCTTCCCGGACGGGGCGGCCGGGCAGAGGCGCTCCTCGCTTCTTCCCGGACGGGGCGGCCGGGCAGAGGCGCTCCTCACTTCCCAGACGGTGGGTGGCCGGGCAGAGGCGCTCCTCACTTCCCAGACGGTGGGTGGCCGGGCAGAGGCGCTCCTCACTTCCCAGACGGTGGGTGGCCGGGCAGAGGCGCTCCTCACTTCCCAGACGGTGGGTGGCCGGGCAGAGGCGCTCCTCACTTCCCAGACGGTGGGTGGCCGGGCAGAGGCGCTCCTCACTTCCCAGACGGTGGGTGGCCGGGCAGAGGCGCTCCTCACTTCCCAGACGGGGCGGCCGGGCAGAGGCGCTCCTCAGTTCCCAGACGGTGGGTGGCCGGGCAGAGGCGCTCCTCACTTCCCAGACGATGGGTGGCCGGGCAGAGGCGCTCCTCACTTCTTCCCGGATGGGGCGGCCGGGCAGAGGCACTCCTCACTTCTTCCCGGATGGGGCGCCCGGGCAGAGGCGCTCCTCATTTCTTCCCGGACGGGGCGCCCGGGCAGAGGCGCTCCTCACTTCTTCCCGGACGGGGCGGCCAGGCAGAGGCGCTCCTCACTTCCCAGACGGGGCGGCCGGGCAGAGGCGCTCCTCATTTCTTCCCGGATGGGGCGCCCGGGCAGAGGCGCTCCTCATTTCTTCCCGGACGGGGTGGCCAGGCAGAGGCGCTCCTCACTTCCCAGACGGGGCGGCCGGGCAGAGGCGCTCCTCACTTCTTCCTGGACGGGGCGCCCGGGCAGAGGCGCTCCTCACTTCTTCCCGGACGGGGCGGCCGGGCAGAGGCGCTCCTCACTTCTTCCCGGACGGGGCGGCCGGCCAGAGGCGCTCCTCACTTCTTCCCGGACGGGGTGGCCAGGCAGAGGCGCTCCTCACTTCCCAGACGGGGCGGCCGGGCAGAGGCGCTCCTCACTTCTTCCCGGACGGGGCGCCCGGGCAGAGGCGCTCCTCATTTCTTCCCGGACGGGGCGGCCGGGCAGAGGCGCTCCTCACTTCCCAGACGGGGCGGCCGGGCAGAGGCGCTCCTCACTTCTTCCCGGACGGGGTGGCCGGGCAGAGGCGCTCCTCACTTCTTCCCGGACGGGGCGCCCGGGCAGAGGCGCTCCTCACTTCTTCCCGGACGGGGCGGCCGGGCAGAGGCGCTCCTCACTTCTTCCCGGACGGGGTGGCCGGGCAGAGGCGCTGCTCACTTCCCAGACGATGGGTGGCCGGGCAGAGGTGCTCCTCACTTCCCAGACGATGGGTGGCCGGGCAGAGGCGCTCCTCACTTCCCAGACGGGGCGGCCAGGCAGAGGCGCTCCTCACTTCCCAGACGGGGCGGCCGGGCAGAGGCGCTCCTCACTTCCCAGACGGTGGGTGGCCGGGCAGAGGCGCTCCTCACTTCCCAGACGGCCGGGCAGAGGCGCTCCTCACTTCCCAGACGGGGCGGCCGGGCAGAGGCGCTCCTCACTTCCCAGACGGTGGGTGGCCGGGCAGAGGCGCTCCTCACTTCCCAGACGGTGGGTGGCCGGGCAGAGGCGCTCCTCACTTCCCAGACGGTGGGTGGCCGGGCAGAGGCGCTCCTCACTTCCCAGACGGTGGGTGGCCGGGCAGAGGCGCTCCTCACTTCCCAGACGGGGCGGCCGGGCAGAGGCGCTCCTCACTTCCCAGACGGTGGGTGGCCGGGCAGAGGCGCTCCTCACCTCCCAGACGGGGCGGCCGGGCAGAGGTGCTCCTCACCTCCCAGACGGGGCGGCCGGGCAGAGGCGCTCCCCACCTTCCAGATGGGGCGGCGGCCGGGCAGGGGCTGCAATCCCAGCACCCTGGCAGGCCAAGGCAGGCGGCCGGTGGGTAGAGGCTGCCGCGAGGCCAGACCACGCCACCGCACTCCAGCCCGGGCAACACCGAGCACTGGGTGAGCGAGACTCCGTCTGTAGTCCCAGTACCTCGGGAGGCTGAGGCGGGCAGAGCACTCGGCGTCAGGAGCTGGCGACCAGCGTGGCCAAGATGGCGAACGCGTGCGTGCATCCAAAGGAGAAAAGGCAGGCAGCGGTGGCGCGCGCCGGCAGTCCCAGGCAGTCGGCGGCGCGGGCAGCAGCAAGCCGAGTAGATTGTAGCCTGCGCCAGAGAGGGAAAGAAAGGCAGGCGGGCGGGCGGGCGGGCAGGCAGGCAGGCAGTATTTGGTATTTTTTTTTAGACGGAGTCTTGCTCTGTTGCTCAGGCAGGAGTGCAGTGGTGCGATCTCAGCTCACTTCAACCTCCCCCTCCTGGGTCATGTGATTCTCCTGCCTCAGCCTCCTGAGTAGCTGGGACTACAGGCACCCGCCACCTCGCCCGGCTAATTTTTTGTATTTTTAGTAGAGACGGGGTTTCACCGTGTTAGCCAAGATGGTATCGATCTCCTGACCTCGTGATCTTCCTGCCTCGGCCTCCCAAAGTGCTGGGATTACAGGCGTGAGCCACTGTGCCCAGCCAGAAAATGGCTTCTATTCTATAAGTTCAAGGCACAGATCCTGAAGTGAAGTGAATGTAAAGTGCAGTAACTTCTGGTTCTGAGAATTGGACCAGGAAAATTTGCCTCCTTGAAACATGGAGTCACCCTTTTTTGTATTTTATTTTATTTTAATTTAATTATATGTATATATTTTTTGAGACAGAGTCTTGCTCTGTCACCCAGGCTGGAGTGCAGTGGCATGATCTCGGTTCACTGCAGCTTCAATCTCCCGGGTTCAAGGGATTCTCCTTCCTCAGCTTCCCGAGTAGCTGGGATTATAGGCGTCTGCCACCATGCCAGGCTAATTTTTTGTATTTTTAGTAGAGACGGGGTTTCGTCATGTTGGCCAGGCTGGTCTCGAACTCCTGACCTCAGGTGATCCACTTGCCTCAGCCTTGGCCTCACAAAGTGCTGGGATTATAGGCGTGAGTCACCGCACCTGGCCCTTTTTTGTTATTTTAAAAGATATAACTATAAATACTCGTTTTCAATTTCTTTTGTAAAATGGGTCAGACCTCTTTTGTTGTATGTTTGTGTGTTTCAGCTCCCTGATTATAAAGTAATACTAGCTGAGGAAACTAAGGCCAGAGTAGGGAGGGACTGCAGGGGGCAGGGTGTACCTGTGGCACAGCCAGCAACTCTGTGACTCCTCTCTGGGCCTCAGCTTCCTAAACTGTAATATTTTATAATGAAGAATAAGCAAATGAAAGTAATAATAAAACCCTGTTACTGGGCAGCAGTGTGGAGAGCACTACAGACTGTCCCTCATGCCTGATCTCCTTTTCTTCCTGAGTACTAAACCTGTGTATTTTTAGCTGAGCACATGACACGTTTTGACCCTCAAAATAGACTGCTTTTCCTTGCCTCCTTTGCTAGATATGGTTAGTGGAAAACAAACAAAATGTTTTTAAAGGGAAGGGATGTGTTGTTTTTCTTCAGTTACTCCTTTCTAATGGCTAGAATGTGGACATGATGGCTGGCGTACGTGCAGCTATTTTAGATCATGAGGTAGCCTTGGGGATGAAAGCTGCCCACTGCAGAGCAACCAGATGGAAGGTACTAGCCTGGGTTCCTGGCACTGCAGCACATCATGCCAGCTCTGGACTGCCTGCCTTGGGCCTTCTCAGACAGGAGAGAGAAATACACCTCTGTCTAGCAGAATCTACAGATATTTGGGGATTTTGTTCTTTGCAGCTGTATACAAGGCAGGAAAATTGGTGAGGAGGCTGTTTCAATAATTGAGGGAAGAGACCAGGGGCCTGAACAGTGGCAGAGAATGGATTGAAGAGACATTTGTCTGGGACATGCCAAGCTCCCAGGGCCTGAGGGCCTTCACGAGGGCTGCTGATTGAGTTGATCTGAAGTTCAGTAGAAAGGTCTGAACTGGAGAAAAAAGATACGTTCAGAGAGGTAAAGATGCCCCTGGTAACATGGCCAGGAGAGCTGGACTCTGAATGGAGTGCGTATTAGTTATCTATTAAAGAGTATCACGTTACTACAAAACCTTAATGAGTGGGGGGTCAGAAATCTGGGATCTGCTTAGCTAGGTGGTTCTGGCTTGGGGGGTCTCTCCTGAGATTGCAGTTAAGATCTTGGCCAGGACTGCAGTCATCTGAAGGCTTGATGGGGGCTAGAGGAGCCACTTACATGGTGGCCGATTCACATGGCTGTAGGCAGAGGCCCTAGTTTCTCACCACATGTGCCTCTCCCTAGGGCTGCGTGGGCATCCTCATGATCTGGTGGCTGGGTCTCCCCAGAGTGAGTTATCCAGAGTGCGAGCAAGGCAGTTACTATGATGCCTTTTATGACTTCCTTGGAAGCCACACATTGTCAGTTCTGCCATATCTTGTTGGTTATGCAGGTCACCTTATACAATGTGAGAAGCACCACACAAAGCTGTCAGTGCCAGGAGGTGGGGACCCTTGGGCCTCATCATGAGGCTGGCTATCACATAGGGAGGATCAGTAAGGGCTGGAGGAGGCAGGAGCTGACCTGTTCTGGTGACCTGCCCTGTGCTGAACATTTCATGGGAGCAAAGATTGATGCCACTTCCTGGGCATGTGTCACATGGTGGTTAGACGTGCAGGCGGGGCCTTTGAAGGCTATGTGGCCTCTGAGAAGTTCCAGCAAAGGCAGTTTTGATGATTAAGAGAAATAATGTGTAAAAGGCACAGGGCCCACAGGAAGTGCTCAGTAAATGTCAGCTCCTGAGGCCAGGTGCAGTGGCTCACACCTATAATCCCAACACTTTGGGAGAGTGAGGCAGGCAGATCGCTCAGGTCTGGAAGTTCAAGAGCAGCCTGGGCAACATGGTGAAACCTCGTATCTACAGAACATACAGAAATTAGCTGGGTATGTGCCTGTAGTCCAAGCTACTCAGGAGGCTAAGGTGGGAGGATTGAGCTGAGGAGGTTGAGGCTGTAGTAAGCTGAGATCGTGCCACTGCCACTGCGCTCCAGCCCTGGTGACAGAGTGACACCCTGTTTGAAACAACAACAACAAAGTCAGCTCCTGGTGAGGACAGGGTCAGAAAGACTGAGGGTCAAGTCCCCACTTTGTCGCTTGGTAGTTGCAGTGCCTTAGCCATCAAATGGGGATGCCAATATCCGTCTTACAGGGCGTTGTGAGGATTGAGAGAGGAAATGCATGTAAAATGCCGACACAGTGCCTGGCATATCAAAATTACTCAAATAAAGCTTTCTGATGGTTAATTTCTCTGCTCAGAATTCTCAGTGGCTTCCCCTAGCCTGCATCACTAAGGGCATTCAAAGCCTTCCCTGATCTAGCTTTGCCAACTGAATTTCATCTCCACGACTGTGCGACCCTGTTCCCGCCACCCCACAGGCCATCCCCCTGCCCAGCCTCTTCCTTCTATTCATCTCTTCCCCAAGCCTTTCCCCCAGGGTCTCCCAGATAGGGCCTCACCTGCTTTTTATCCCAGAGCACTTTATGTCTCTCAGGCGTGTCCCTGCCTTGTTCCCTGTGCCTGGAGACATGCTGGGCACAGACTGGGGTGGCGGAAATCCACACAGCGACTGTGTCAACGACTCAGCTGAGATGAGGATCACCGGGGGCTAATTGGGCTGACTGGGGAGCAGGAGGGTAACCCACTGAGATGGGGAGGAGCGAGAGGAGGAAGAAGGGGAGAACTGCCCCAAGAAGGCTGCCCGGAGGTGATGAGTAGTGTCCCTCCCTCCTGCCCCTTCAGGATGTCCAGCCAGCAAAGCGTGGAAATTGAGTCTTTTTCATCTGCACACTTTAGGTGCTTAATAGTTAAATTAAAATTTGAATTTAGTTGGGAGAAATGTAATTTAGGCATTTGAGGAGTAATAAAATCCCTGCTTTTCCCCCAAATAAACTCCATACCAGCTTGCTCAAGGTGCCTGAAATCCTCCTATTAGAATCGTGTTCAGCTTAAAAATTGGCATCTCCAGAAAGCTCCTGTTCCAACCTGCACCCAGTGTGTTCCGTGGGAGGGTAACAAAGGGCCCATGAGTCCCAATTAACTGATCTGACAAACCATCTGTCATCCACAGCCCTAAGCCACACTGTGAAACTGCCTAGGGTGGCACCAGCTTTTTATCTTCATCAGGGTCCTCCCCTCAGGCCCCCAAGTCACCCCCTCATGGTCCAGATTCTCCCCTGAGTGACTCCATCCCCATGGTCATCTCCCCTCCTGAGTCTCCCCCTCTGAGGGCCAAGGGCTGTCCTCAGGGCCCTCCTGGGTCTTCCTGGTGAGGAACAACCTGAGGCAGGATAAGCTCCTATTCAGAGTGTTAAGAGGAAATTGCCCCCACCTCCACTCTCTCCCCACACACTACCCCGGCAGGAATGTAGGGCCCTGTCCTGAGCCTTCGCCCATGGAATGCAGGTGCAGCTGTGCTGGGGTGGAGTAAGGTGGGGTCATACAGCCACAGGGCTCAGAGTTGCAAGGGACTCCAAGAAGTCAGTTGGTCCAGTCCCCTGCTGTTAGGCAGGCAAGGGACTGCTGACTGTCCATGGTTTTGAATGAGCTATTTCATTGGTGGTATTATCCACCTCCCTGGATAATACCAGCAATCTCTCTCACAGGGAAGTGCTTCTCACCTGGGGCGTTTACATTGGATGGTCTCACAACACGCCCAGGAGGGAGGTAGGAGTGCTGTACCGGTGAGCAAGATTTAGGCTGCCTATCCCTGGACACCTTGACTCAAATGGCTCCAATGATGAGGACATTTATACTCTCTGGTAACAAGGTGGCCGGAGTGGGGTGTTTCCTGTGCTGGTTAACTGAGTGACTCAACAGCATCATTAAGGACTGAGGTTGTTTTTAGCTTTCATTTCTGCCATTGCCAAAGGGTAGGCCATGTTTTTTCTCATAGTCACAAGATGGCTGCCTGTCACCAGGCACTATGTCTAGACATGACAACATGCAGTGAAAAGAGAGCAGCCTTCCCAGGAGCTGCCAACAATATGTCCTCCTGTTTCAGTGGCCACAATTATACCTTTGTTCTCATAATCTGATATTAGTGCAATGTTGGGAGACAATTACTTCTCCATGATTCTGTCATGTTTCTGCATATCAAGTGAGCAGAGAGTGTCTTTTTCTGTCTTTTTTGTGTTTTCTTTGGATAAGTAATAGCTGTACATATTCTGATTGTCTTTTTTCTATCTTTTCAAGGAGGTTTATATAGTGAACAGCTTTGGAAGATAATGTTTTCCTCCGACCAAAGGGCAGGTTTGCTTAGGTCCCATTATAAAATATTCAGGTTCACGGCTGGGCGCAGTGGTTCATGCCTGTAATCCCAGCACTTTGGGAGGCCGAAGTGGGCAGATCATTTGAGGTCAGGAGTTCAAGACCAGCCTGGCCAACGTGGTGAAACCCCGTCTCTACTAAAAATACAAAAGTTAGCTGGGCGTTGTGGCGCACTCCTGTATCCCAGCTACTCAGGAGGCTGAGGCAGGAGAATTATTTGAACCCAGGAGGCAGAGATTGCAGTGTGCTGAGATGTGCCACTGCATTCCAGCCTGGGTGACAGAGCGAGACTCTGTCTCAAAAAAAAGTTCCTCCCCTGTAATAGCCCACTTCAGTCACATGACCACACCTCACCACAAGGGATGCTGGGAAATGTAATCTTTAGCTAGACAGTCATGTGCTTAGCTAAAATTTCCATTTCTTGTATGTATGTGTGTATGTATGTATGTATTTTTGCAACAGAGTCTTGCCCCATTGCCCAGGCTGGAGTGCAATGGTGCCATCACATCTCACTGCAGCCTCAACCTCCTGGGCTCAAGCAAACTTCCCACCTCAGCCTCCAAAGTAGCTGGGACCACACAGGTACACACCACCATGCCTGGCTTTTTTTTTTTTGAGACGGAGTCTCGCTCTGTCGCCCATGCTAGAGTGCAGTGGTGCGATCTCGGCTCCTGCAAACTCAAGCTCCGCCTCCTGGGTTCACGCCATTCTCCTGCCTCAGCCTCCAGAGTAGCTGGGACTACAGGCGCCCGCCACCACGCCCGGCTAATTTTTTCTATTTTTTAGTAGAGATGGGGTTTCACCGTGTTAGCCAGGATGGTCTCGATCTCCTGACCTCGTGTTCTGCCAGCCTTGGCCTCCCAAAGTGCTGGGATTACAGGTGTGAACCACCGTGCCTGGCCCACCATGCCTGTCTTTTAAAATTTATTTATTTATTTACTTATTTTATTTATTTTTTGTGTGTCGGAGTTTCACTGTTGTTGCACTGGAGTGCAATGGCGCGATCTCGGCTCACCACAACCTCTGCCTCCCAGGTTCAAGCAATTATCCTGCCTCAGCCTCCCGAGTAGATGGGATTACAGGCATGCACCACCACACCTGGCTAATTTTGTATTTTTAGTAGAGATGGGGTTTCTCTATGTTGGTCAGGATGGTCTCGAACTCCCAACCTCAGGTGATCTGCCTGCCTCAGCCTCCCAAAGTGCTGGGATTACAGGCGTGAGCTACCGTGCCCGGCTACTTAAATTTATTTTTAAAATTAATTATTTTTTGTTGTTGTTGTAGAGATGAGGTCTCACTATGTTGCCCAGGCTTGTCTAAACTCCTAGGCTCAAGCAGTCCTCTCTCCTCAGCCTCTCAAACTGTTGGGATTATAGACATGAGCCACTGCACCTGGCCTAAAATTTTCATTTCTACCAAGAATGGAGAATGTATACTGGGGCTATTGGTGGTCTGTGCCACAGTTACCCCAATAAATCTAGGGTTCTACTAGGGAGTCAGGAGGAATGGGATTGGAGAGGCAACAGCAGTATCTGCCATGGTAGGGTTGGTGCTGTGTCCCCATTTTATAGATAGGGACTGGGTTCCAGAGTGGGCAGTACTGCTGCCAGGTCCGGAACCCAGGTCGGTGACTCCTGACTTTAGTTTTCTTCCATTCTTTTCCTGCTTCTGCATCAACACAGATCAGGTTAGGCTGTGGGCAGGGGAAGCCTCCCACTGGCCTTGGCATGCGGGGCCACATCCTCTTCTCAAGACACTCAGTCCCCTTGGCTTCCTGAGTCCTCTCTCTCCTGCTGTTCTTCAGGTCTTTGGCCTGTCTTCCTCAGGCTCCTTCTCTGCTTTCTTTTCTTTCCAGCCTGTCACTTCCAGAGTTCCTCAGGTGCTCACTTGCACCTGTGTTTGCTGGTTCAAATTAAATATCATCTCTTGCCATGTCACTACACTCCTGGCAGTGGCTGCTGCCATCACGCCAGCTGCAGCAGGGAGGTACAGCTGGGGCTGCACACTCCATGGAGCCAGTGGGAGCCCCGCCCCTTCTGAGTTGGGGCAGGAGCGCCCTGGGGTGCCATTGCAGCCACCCAAACCGGAGGCAGACCCGGGCCTCCGGCTCCATGGAGCCAACAGAAGCCCCGCCCTCTTGGGCAGGGCTACAGCCACCCAAACTGTGGCTGTGGATCGGACCCTCCCTGTGCTCTTGGAGGGGGCCAGGAGCAGGCAGGAGCTGCCCTCCTGGGTGCAGCTGCAACCACCTGACTGGTGGCTGCAGACCTGGACCTCTTGCTATATGGAGCAGGCAGGAGCCGGGGACAAGCAGGAACTGAGCCCCTTCTGAGCTGGTGGGGTGGGAGCTCCCAGGTGCAACTGCAGCCACCTTCCCTGGCACAGGACCCGGGCATCTCTGCAGCCTGCACCCTTCGGGCCCCAGGAAGAATCCACCCCCTCTCTGTCCCTGCAGGCTTGGGGGTGTCTGCTCCTGCTGCCTAGCTGCTCTCCACTCCCGGGGCCTGCTCAGATCTTGGAGCAGGGGTTGGGGCAGAGCCCCAGGGTCCATGAATGGCAGTGGGAGGCTGATTCCTGAGTGGAAGTGGGGGGGTCCCCAGTAAGGCCCCACCTTCAGGCCAAGGAGGGCCTGAAGTCTGGGGGCGGGGCTGCCAGCCCCAAGGACTGGAGTGAGAACTTGTGGTGCCTCTCTGGGCTGCCCATGGCCACCCATGGACCAATCAGCATGCACTTCCTCTCCTCTGAGGTCCATAAAAGCCCCGGGCTCAGCCAGAACAGGGCAGAGGATGGCCAGAGGATGAAGAGGGCAGAGTGATGGCAGGATGACCAGCTGCAGAGAGGAGCTGCTCTCTCTGCTAATAGCTGGAGATGACAGAATGACCAATTGCAGAGAAGAGCTACCCTCTCTGCTGAGAGCTGCAGAGACAACCTGCCAGCAGAGAAGAGCCACCCTCTCCAGGGCCTCTCTCTGAGAGCTGAAAACTCGAGGGATGACCTGCCTACAGACAGGAGCTACCCATTGTTGGTCTGAGCTGTTCTAACACTCAATAACGCTCATCTTCATCTTCACGCTTCACTTGTCTGCATACCTCATTCTTCCTGGACGCACCTGGACACAGGACAAGAACTCAGGCAAAGGTGCCAGGGCCACAGAGGTTTCCAGCCTGAAACTGACACCCCAAAGACCCTGTAACACTCCTATCTGCCTAGACCTCTCTGTGTGCTCTGGGCTTGTGTATCCAGCTGCCCATCTCACACCCCATTTGGGTGTCATACAGGCACCCTGATGTCATGTTTAAAAGTGAACTCATAGCTGGGCATGGTGACTCGCACCTGTAATCCTAGCATTATGGGAAGCTGAGGCAGCAGGATCCTAGCGCCCAGCTAGGAGTTTGAGACCAGCCTGGGTAAAATAGTGAGACCCCTGTCTCTACAAAAAAAATTAAAAATTTGCCAGGCATGGTAGCATGCGTCTGTAGTCCCAGGTATTCAGGAGGTTGGGGCAGGAGGATCCTTTGAGCCAAGGACATCAAGACTGTAGTAAGCCGTGATCTCATCAGTGCACTCCAGTTCACCACAGAGTGAGACCCTGTGTAAAAAACAAAACAAAACAAAACTCATGGCATCACCCACAAACTTGCTTTTCCACTCTTGGCAATCTCAGTAACTGCTTCCACCCTCCAGCTAGCAATGTTGGCACCTTTGATGCCTTCCTTTACCTCTCCCTCCACATCCATCCCCCTGCATACCAGATTATTGCCATAGCCTCCTACTCTGCCTCCCTAAAGCTACCCTGGCTTGCCCATCCATTCCTTACTATCTTTTTTTTTTTCTTTTTTTCGAGAAGGAGTCTCTCTCTGTTGCCCAGGCTGGAGTGCAGTGGTGCAATCTCGGCTCACTGCAACCTTCACCTCCCCGTTCAGCCTCCCAAGTAGCTGGGACTACAGGTGCGCACCACTTCGCTAGGCTAATTTTTGTGTTTTTAGTGGAGATGGGGTTTCACCATGTTGGCCAGGCTGGTCTTGAACTCCCGACCTTGTGATCCACCCATCTTGGCCTCCCAAAATGCTGAGATTACAGGCATGAGCCACAGCACCCGGCTCTTTACTATCTTAAAGTGCAAGTGTGATCACACTAATCTTAAAAATCTTCAGTGGCTTGCCATTGCTTTTAGGATAAAGACCAACATTCTTTAAATGATGTGGCAGAACAGTTGCCCCTCCCTTGTCCATTCTTTTCAATTTGTAGCGGGGCACAAAGCCGTTTAAATAAATATTCCACTTCCCAGCCTCCCTTGTGACTGGGTGGGACCACATGACTAAATCCTGGCCAATTGGATGCAGACAGAAATGTAATGTTCTTAGGTAGGGAGGGGGCAGGACTTCTTTTGACCTTTCCTCTTGCCTGCTGATAAGCATGAGAAGCAGCCATCTTGGACCAGCAGGAGGAAGCGATTGCTGAGGCTGGTGGAGCGCTACCTTAGAACACACACTAGCCTTAGATCGCCTACCTACCTTCGGGCTTTGGTTATGGAAAACAGTTAAGCGCTGAGCTTGTTTGAGTCACTATTTTGCATTTTCTCACAGCCCAAACAAATCCTGCCTGAGTCACATGGCCCTGCTGGGCCCTTCCCCTTGCTTACTCTGCTCTAGCCACAGTGGTAGTGTTGAGTTTCTTCTGCATACCTACCTTCTTGACTCAGGGCCTTTGCACATACTCTTCGCTCTGCCTGCAACACCCTCCTCATCACACTTTCCTGGTAATCTCCAACCCACCCTTTCAGGTGGGATGTTGCTTACTCCAGGAAGCCTTCCTTGACTGCAAGGTCATACCTACAGTATTTCATACCTAGAGTGTAATTTTCTTAAGGTTTTTTTGGACAGCATAGAGCAGGTATATATTTTTTCACACCTCTCCTTTATTCAACATTACCTTCAATATAATCATGACTTGAATAATAACGACCAATAAAAATGCAATAAAAAAAAGTTCTTTCTTTCCTTTTTGTCGTTGTTGTTTTTTTTTTTTTTTGAGACAGGGTCTCACTCTGTCACCCAGGTTGGACTGCAGTGGCACAATCCTAGCTCACTGCAGCCTCAACCACCCGGGGCTCAAGTGATCCTCCCACCTGAGCCTCCTGAATAGCTGGAGCTACAGACGCACTTTTTTGTATTTTTTACTAGAGACTGGGTTGCATTATGTTGCCTGGGCTGGTCTTGAACTCCTGAGCTCAAGCCATCCTCTTGCCTTAGGTTCCTGGAGTGTTGGGATTACAGGTGTGAGCCACCACACCTGGCCAAAAATTTTCTTTTATTGGATTTCATACATATACAATTATCCTAGTTAAAAAAGAAAGAAAACAAATATAATAGAACCAAAAAAAAAGAAAGAGGCTGGGCACGGTGGCTCACGCCTGTAATCCCAGCGCTTTGGGAGGCTGAGGTGGGCGGATCACCAGGTCAAGAGATAGAGACCATCCTGGCCAACGTGGTGAAACCTCGTCTCTACTTTTTTTTTTTTTTTTCTAAAAAAAAGGATCTAATTGAATATTAACATCTCCAAGGAAACTTAGTACTACTTTTTTTTGTTTTTTTATTTTTTTATTTTTTGCACACAAAACAATAAACATTTTCTAAAAGTACATACGAACAAAAAGATGCATATCAAACATATTAGGAAGGTTGCACATGGGAAGACGGGGAATAGAAATGGGGGGTGGGAATTAAAGAAAATAAATGAGAGAGGGACTTTGTATGGATCAATGATAATAACTCAATCCTCTATTTGACAAAGAAGAAGGAGAAGGAAGAGGAAGAAAAAGAAAATGGGATAAAGGATCAGAAAGGGAGGAAAATAGAAAAAATTAGAGTATGACTCCAGGGTAGACCTGTTTTGCTGTCGCTTGGTTCGTTGGTTGGTTTGACAGTTGTATTTTTCATATGTTTCGCCATGTTGGCCAGGCTGGTCTCGAGCTCCTAGCCTCAAGTGATCAACCTGCCTCAGCCTCCCAGAGTACTGGGACTACAGGCGTGAGCCACCACATCCAGCCCCCACATTGCTTCCAGCCTCTGTGGTAGACCTCCCAGACGGGGCGGCCGGGCAGAGGCGCTCCTCACATCCCAGACGGGGCGGCCAGGCAGAGGTGCTCCTCACTTCCCAGACGGGGCGGCCGGGCAGAGACGCTCCTCACTTCCTAGACGGGGTGGCGGCCG
This sequence comes from Symphalangus syndactylus, assembly GCF_028878055.3. Classification (NCBI taxonomy): domain Eukaryota; kingdom Metazoa; phylum Chordata; class Mammalia; order Primates; family Hylobatidae; genus Symphalangus; species Symphalangus syndactylus. The sequence goes on from NC_072445.2 coordinate 37,490,419, forward strand.
GGCAGAGGCGCTCCTCACTTCCCAGACGGGGCGGCTGGGCAGAGGCACTCCTCACATCCTAGACGATGGGTGGCCGGACAGAGGCGCTCCTCACTTCCCAGACGGGGCGGCCGCGCAGAGGCGCTCCTCACTTCCCAGAAGGGGCGGCCGGGCAGAGTCGCTCCTCAAATCCCAGACGATGGGCGGCCGGGCAGAGACGTTCCTCGCTTCCTAGACGGGGTGGCGGCTGGGCAGAGACGCCCCTCACCTCCCAGACGGGGCGGCCGGGCAGAGGAGCTCCTCATAACCCAGACAATGGGCGGCCAGGCAGAGACGCTCCCCACCTCCCAGACGGGGCAGCGGCCGGGCAGAGGCTGCAATCCTAGCACCCTGGGAGGCCAAGGCAGGCGGCTGGGAGGCGGAGGCCGCAGCCAGCCAAGACCACGCCACCGCACTCCAGCCCGGGCAACACCGAGCACCGAATGAGTGAGCCTCCGTCTGCAGTCCCAGCACCTCCGGAGGCCGAGGCGGGCAGAGCACTGGAGGTCAGGAGCTGGAGACCAGCCTGGCCGACATGGCGAAACCGCGCCTCCAGCCAAAGGAGAAAAACCAGGGAGGGGCGGTGGCGCGCGGCAGCAATCCCAAGCAGCCCGCAGGCCAGGGCAGGAGAACCACGGGAGCAGGACGCAGGGAGTCCGCAGCGAGCCGAGTTAACTCCAGCCTGGGCCACAGAGGAAAGAAAGAAGAAGGAGGGAGGGAGGGAGGGAGGGAGGGAGGGAGGGAGGGAGGGAGGAAGGAAGGAAGGAAGGAAGGAAGGAAGGAAGGAAGGAAGGAAGGAAGGAAGGAAGGAAGGAAGGAAGGAATCGCTACTAAAAATACAAAAATTAACTGGGTGTGGTGGCGTGTGCCTGTAGTCCCAGCTACTTGGGAGGCTGAGGCAGGAGAATCGATTGAACCTGGGAGATGGAGGTTGCAGTGAGCCAAGATCGCACCACTGCACCCCAACCTGGTGACAGAGTGAGACTTCGTCTCAAAAAAAAAAAAAAAATTAGGTTAATATTTTTGAATTATATTAATGCGCTTTTTGACAAAAGAGAAAAATGAATATCTAGATCTATTGCAGCAATGAATAACATTACATTTTGTTTTCCAGCCTTCTGCAAATTTGTCAAAGACCTTGTCAAAACTGATCTTTGCACATTTGTGTTCTAGTGTAGGCAAATTTGTCATAGATTTGTTTATCTTCTATCATAGTTGACCAAAAAACGCTTCTTACTAATTTTTATTTGGGGCCGGGCGCAGTGGCTCACGCCTATAATCCCAGCACTTTGGTAGATTGAGGCGGGTGGATCACCTGAGGTCAGGAGTTCGAGATGTGCCTGGCCAGCATGGTGAAACCCCATCTCTGCTAAAAATACAAAAAATTACCCAGGCATAGTGACGCGTGCCTGTAGTCCCAGCTACTCGGGAGGCTGAGGCAGGAGAATTGCTTGAACCCAGCAGGTGGAGGTTGCAGTGAGCCGAGGTCACGCCACTGCACTCCAGTCTGGGTGCCAGAGTGAGACTCCACCTCAAAAAAAAAAATTATTTGGAAATGTTTCTTTTCACGTGAGGCAATGGATACACAAATAGTTAGGGAAAGCCTTAAACATAAGGATAAGTTCAGCAGAAATTCAGAAAAAAAATTCATTTTACAATAAATTCCAGAAATTACAGTACTGTCAATATCTGTGTTTCTTTGAGATTGATTGTAAAAGCTTTCGAGTATCTTCCCAGTGGAAAAACTTCAAACAAATAAAAACTCCCAAGTGACCACATAAAATTATGCTACCAATGTTTATTTCAAACCCAATGTTTAAACGCAGAACAATACAGTACAACAGGGATTCTAGACACAACTTTTCTCTGCAGTGAGTGTAAATCTGAATCCATATGGACAGGGGCAGCTGGGTCCTCCTGTGCTGGGGATTGGCTAAAATAACAGGGAATTCTCTCAATTAACTTCCAGGCAAAATCAATGCTTATTAAAGAATAAGTAATAAAATTGTGTTAATTTGAGACTTACATATAGGTTATTAGAAGTCAACAGTACGGGAAGCAATTGTTGAGGTTTTAAACCACCAAAATAATTTGCAGGGGAGAACGCTGTTTAGAGTCGCTTGTGTATAGTGATCCTAAAAGCAGACTGGCTTTTAGCTGGTTCTTATTGTTTGAAAATGTGTTACCGACACCTCCTCTTATTGCTGGCATCAGTGCAGATGCGCAGCCACTTACCCCTGGTGCGTTCTCTGAGGTTCTGACTCCCGACATTTCCCTTAGAGGCACTTGCCTCAATTATGAGTTCAGACTGTGATTGTGTCATAACTTCTTTTTTTTTCTTCATTTTTTCCCCTCTGTTCTTTATTTTTAGGGAGGATGTCATTTTTCCTTGAGATCTGTTCCCCACTAGGCTGTCTGCTCAACTCCAAGTGGGTGGTCACTGTTGTGTATGGCTATGCCCAGCTCCCAGCAGAGTACCTGGCACTCAAAAGGGCCTCAATACCTATTTGTTGAATGAATGTAGGTGAAGAACCTGGCACAGAGTATGCATTCCATAAAGCCAGTGACAGTGACCGTCACCTGCAGCACATTCAAAGTCAACACCCCTTCTTGGTTCCCTTCAGGCAAACCCATGTCTTCCTCCCCTGGATCGCTTTATCTCTGGAAAAAAACCTTATCTTGGCCAACAGTCCTTCCTGGAGGGCAGCAGTCACATCTCTTTCATCTCTGGGGTTCCCTGAACCCCAGCAGAGGGCCTGGCACAAAATAGGAATTAATCAATACTCCTGGAGGCTGGGCGCGGTGGCTCAAGGCTGTAATCCCAGCACTTTGGGAGGCCGAGGCGGGCGGATCACGAGGTCAGGAGATTGAGACCATCCTTGCTAACATGGTGAAACCTCGTCTCTACTAAAAATAAAAAAAATTAGCCGGGTGTGGTGGTGGGCGCCTGTAGTCCCAGCTACTCGGGAGGCTGAGGCAGGAGAATGGCGTGAACCCGGGAGGCGGAGCTTGCAGTGAGCAGAGATCCCCTCACTGCACTCCAGCCTGGGCAACAGATCAAAACTGTCTCGAAAAAGAAAAAAAAAAAATCAATACTCCTGGAATAATCATAGTTTATTGAGCGTCCACACGCAACAGGTATTTTATGTCATGCATATGGTTCCACTTCTCCAGGGTGAGCATGAGGAAAGTTAAATGACGTGTCCAAGATCACACAGCCAGTAGTGGCAGAACCCGCTTTAGTCCAGATCTCCAGATCCCTGGGGCTCCAAAGCCGCTGTTCTTTCTATGATTCCTCTTCCCAGGACAGGGAGTGTCGGGGAGGTGGGGGGGGGGGCTGAGGGGAGGGGGGCCGAGGTGGGTAGGGGGGTGGGGTTGATGGGGAGGACTCCAGTACTGGGGCGGGCCTGTCCTGGGGACCCAGCTTGCTCAGGCAGGAGGAGCCTGGGCTTCCGGTCAGGCACGTGCCAGGTACCTGGGCTGATTCCTGGTCAGCACCTCTGCCTTTCCATGGGGTGGAGGAGCCCAGGTGTGGACCGGGAGCTCCAATGCCAGCCCCACCACTGGTGAGCTGTGCAGCCTGGGCAGGGCAGAAAATCCCTCCAGGTTTTGGTTTCTCCCCATATAGAATGGCAGGCCACAGGTGCACCCCAATCAGGATGACCAATACTGTACTGCCTAAGGCATCGGGCCCAGGCGGAGCTCTGCCAGTGCCAGTGTCTTTGGGTCCATGTTCCGTTCTCCCCCCTCCCTTTCACAATGCAGGAGGAGCAAGGTGCACTCCCGCGGGCCGCGCAAGGAGGGCGTGCGGCACACTTGATGGGCCGCAGCGGTCCCCAGGCTCCTTCCACAAGGACGCCGCTGTGGCCGCACCGGGATGCCAGGCAGCCGGCTCCCCTGTAAACTGGGATCCCCGTGCAGGCAGGAGTTGAGAGGGATTCGACTTGCAGCAGTCAGCAGCTTGGAGGCACGGGCGCCGTGGGTGCCGACTTGGGAAGCGGAAGAGTAGTAAGGCTGGTGGCCCGCGTGGGCCTGACTCTGGGAGTCTCGCGTGGCTGCCTGGCGCCCCCTCGCGGTCGTGGCCCGCGTCGCCGCGCCTACTCTGCGGAGCTGCTGGAGGATGCGGGTGGACTGGGCTTGGGACAATTCGGGCTCTTGGGCTGCGATACTGCCACAAACTCCCAACCCCGTTTCCTGTCTTCCGAGAGAGGGAAAACCAAGGCTTTGAGGGTCCTCTGAGGCCTGCGGCGAGCCAGGAAGGCTGGGAAGGAAACACCGAGTGAGGCAGGTTGGGACCAAGGACCCTCCTGGAGCTCAGGAGGCTGCCCAGCGTCCACACCATGGCTCAGGTTCCACCGTTCAGTCCCGCAGCCTTTCAGTTGTAAATCTGCGGCCCAGGCTGGATACCCAGGCGTGGAGATGGGCTTGAAGCATGGTCTACTGTCTCCTGACCACTGCAGACAGATGGCGGAAGCTGGGGCTTGGCCCTAACTCCTGTCCAGGACCAGGGACCCAGAGTGTGACTGTGGAACTGAGACGAGCTCCCGGGCCAGCCCTCCTCAGCAGTGGGGCTCCCATGGCTTTGGTGGCTTAGTGCCAGCAGCCAGCGTCTATCTCTTGCCTTGAGACACCTCCAAGCTGGCATCATGATTAAGGCAGCCAAGGGTGGCTGGGCAGCACTGTGGGGGACTCTGGGTCCCCCAGATTCCCCAGGATGCTCCAGCACCCTCACCGCAGTGCCAGGGGCTGCTCTGGTCCCTGTTGGAGAGAAGGGGTAGTCCAGGAGCGACCCTCAGGAGAAGCTGTGGGCATCTGTTGGTCTGCAGTTTAAAGTCACAGCTGTCATCTGTCTCATAGGTCCCCACGGTAGAGGGTGAGCCCTAGGGCCACCTCCCTGGCTTGAACTCCTGCAGCTTCCACCTCAAACTTTCCATCTCCGTAGCCCTTGCCTGTCTTGCTCTGCACACCCGTGTCCCTTATGCCGGTGGGTCATGCTCTCTTCTCCACTCTTTTCTTCTTCAGCCAACATATAAACCCAAACATTTTAATCAGGAAGGTTTTGCACATAAATGAATGAAAAAGAGGTCAATATAAAAACTGGGTAGAAGCACAGGTCTGTCTGCGGATGAGACGGGTACTGCTAGTGCTGTCAGATGAAGGCTCCGCTGGACAGAGCCTCTGGTCCCAGTCAGCCTTCAGCTACCCTGAGAGGGGACAAAAGCCCCTTCTGGAAAAGTCAGTGGGTGAGGTCGATAATGAGTCTTGAAAACTGGGGGCTCCCTACAGGTCTAGAGCGACGTCTGTGTCTGGGGGCCTGGCGGGCATCTGTGTATGAGCAAGTGTCTCTGGATTTCTGCTTCTCAGTGTCCTCTGGCTGGAGGGCAGGTGACCTCTAGGAATCTGGGGTGGTGCTAGCCAGCTCTGTTGTCAGGTAGGGGCACTGAGTCCTGGGGACACAGGGCAGGAGGTGGAGGAGATCAGAGACCCTGGGATTCCAGGCAGGGATGGAAAACAGTGCCCTCTCATTGTTGCTCCCCTGCCTTGCCGGCACCAGGCAGCATCACTAGGGTATCCCAGCACTCTTTCTGTTTGTTTTGCTCTTAACTACTCATTTAAAAATATGATGCATAAAAAATACAAAAAATGATATAAAAACACCCATACACTTTAATATTTTGGCTATTTGCTTCAGATCTTTTTTTTTTTTTTTTTTTTTGAGACAGAATCTCACTGTGTCGCCCAGGTTTGAGTACAGTAGTGCAATCACAGTTCACCGTAACCTTGACCTCCCAGGCTCAAGTGCAATCCTCCCATCTCACCCTTCTGAGTAGCTGAGACTATAGGTGCATGCCACCACACCCTGCTAACTTCTGTATTTTTTATAGAGACAAGGTCTCCTTCTGTTACCCAGGCTGGTCTCGAACTCCTGGGCTCAAGCAATCTGGCTTCCTCAGCCTCCTAAAGTGTTGGGATTACAGGAGTGAGCCATGACGCCCAGGCTTCTTTTTTCTTTGTTTTCGAGATTGGGTCTCACTCTGTTGCCCAGGCTGGACTGCAATGGCGTGATTACAGTTCACTGCAGCCTCCACCTCACCCCAGCTCAGGTGATCCTCCCACCTCAGCCTCCAGAGTAGGTGGCACCATGGGTGTGCCACTATGCCTAACTAATTTTTTTTTTTTTTTTTTTTGAGGCTGAGTTTTGTTTTTGTTGCCCAGACGCAATCTCGGCTCACTGCAACCTCCGCCTCCCGGGTTTAAGCGATTCTCCTGCCTCAGCCTCCCAAGTAGCTGGATTACAGGCATGCACCACCATGCCCGGATAATTTTCTATTTTTTAGTAGAGACGGGGTTTCTCCATGTTGGTCAGGCTGCTCTCGAACTCCTGACCTCAGGTGATCCGCCCGCCTCAGCCTCCCAAAGTGCTGGGATTATAGGCGTGCGGCAGGCCTAATTTTTGTATTTTTTGTAGAGACGGGATTTCTCCATGTTGCTCAGACTGGTCTCGAACTCCTGGGTTCAATCTTCCCGTCTAGGCCTCCCAAAGTATTGGGATTACAGGTGTGAGCCACCACACTCGACCTCTTTTTTTTAAAATATAAAATGTCACAGAAATAACTAAAGCCCACCCTTGTGGCCTCTCCCCTCTCCCTTTCCTGAAGTTGTGTTGTTTTTTTTTTTTGAGATGGAGTCTTGCTCTGTCGCCTAGGCTGGAGTGCAGTTACATGATCTCAGCTCTCTGCAACCCCTGCCTCCCGGGTTCAAGCGATTCTCCTGCCACAGCCTCCTGAGTAGCTGGGATTATAGGCACGGACCACCACGACTGGCTAATTTTTATATTTTTAGTAGAGACAGGGTTTCACCATGTTGGCCAGGCTGGTCTCGATCTCCTGACCTCGTGATCCACACCCCCTTGGCCTCCCCAAGTGTTAGGATTACAGGCGTGAGCCACTGTGCCCAGTCTGTATTTTTTATTCTCAAACATGTTTTAAAACTTTTACCCAATAGGAATATATCCTTACTTTGTTTTTTATTTTTTTTGAGATGCAGTCATGCTCTGTCACCCAGGCTGGAGTGCAGTGGCGCGATCTCGGCTCACTGCAACCTCCACTTCCCGGGTTCAAGCGATTCTCCCGCCTCAGCCTCCTGAGTAGCTGGGACTACAGGAGCGTACCACCATGCCCAGCTAATTTTTTTCATTTTTAGTAGAGACGGGGTTTCACTGTGTTAGCCAGGATGGTCTCGATCTCCTGACGTTGTGATCCACCCGCCTCAGCCTCCCAAAGTGTTGGGATTACAGGCGTGAGTCACCGCCCCCGGGACTTTTAAATAATTATAAAATATAACACACATAGAAAAATGCATAAGACAGGCCAGGCGCGGTGGCTCACGCCTGTAATCCCAGCACTTTGGGAGGCCGAGGCAGGCGGATCACAAGGTTAGGAGATCGAGACCATCCTGGCTAACACGGTGAAACCCCGTCTCTGCTAAGAATACAATAAATTAGCTGGACGTGGTGGCGGGCGCCTATAGTCCCAGCTACTCTGGAGGCTGAGGCAGGAGAATGGCTTGAACCCGGGAGGCGGAGCTTGCAGTGAGCTGAGATGGCGCCACTGCACTCCAGCCTGGGTGACAGAGGGAGACTCTGTCTCAAAAAAAAAAAAAAGAAAAAAGAAAAATGCATAAGACAAAAATGGACAGAATAATTATAAAATGAACACTAGAAGCACCACTGGTGTCCCGCTCCCCTACTTTTTTTTTTTTTTTTGAGACGAGGTCTGGCTTTGTCAACCCAGGCTGGAGTGCAGTGGTCTGATCACGGTTCACTGCAGCCTTGACTTCCCACGCTCAAGTGATCCTCCCATCCCAGCCTCCTGAGTAGCTGGGACTATAGGCATGTGCCACGACGCCTGGCTAATTTTTGAATTTTTTGTAGAGATGGAGTCTTCCTATGTTGCCCATGCTGGTCTCAAACTCCTGGGCTAAGCAATCCTCCTGTCTCGGCTTCCCAAAGTGTTCAGATTACAAGCATGAGCCACTGCACCTGGCCCCGTGTCCCTTTAGGATCATGTCTCGGTCTCTATCCTTTTTTGTTAATCATATCCTTGCATTTCTTTATAGTTCCATCTACTTATTTTTATTTATTTATTTATTTTGAGACGGAGTCTCATGCTGTTGCCCAGGCTGGAGTGCAGTGGCACGATCTCGGCTCACTGCAAGCTCCACCTCCTGGGTTCACACCATTCTCCTGCCTCAGCCTCCTGAGTAGCTGGGACTACAAGCGCCCGCCACCACGCCCAGCTAATTTATTGTATTTTTAGTAGAGACGGGGTTTCACCATGTTAGCCAGGATGGTCTCGATCTCCTGACCTTGTGATCTGCCCGCCTCGGCCTCCCAAAGTGCTGGGATTACAGGCGTGAGCCACCGCGCCCGGTCTGTTTATTTATTTTTGAGATGGAGTCTTTCTCTGTAGCCCAGGCTGGAGTGCAGTGGTGCAACCTGGGATCACTGCAACCTCCGCCTCCCAGGTTCAAGCGATTCTCCTGCCTCAGCCTCCTGAGTAGCTGGGCTTATGCACCACACCACACCTGGCCAATTTTTGTATGTATGTATGTATGTATGTATGTATGTATGTATGTATTTATATTTTGAGATGGAGTCTTGCTCTGTCATCCACGCTGGAGTGCAGTGGCGCAATTTTGGCTCACTGAAAGCTCCCCTCCTGGGTTCATGTCCAGCTAATTTTTTGTATTTTTAGTAGAGACGGGGTTTCACCATGTTAGCCAGGATGGTCTCGATCTCCTGACCTTGTGATCAGCCTGCCTCGGCCTCCCAAAGTGCTGGGATTACAGGCATGAGCCACCACACCCGGCCTCAATTTCTGTGTTTTTAGTAGAGACAAGGTTTTGCCATGTTGGCCAGGCTGGCCTTGAACTCCTGACCTCAGGTGATCCACCCGCCTCAGCCTCGCAAAATGTTGGGATTACAGCCATGAGCCACCACCTCCGGTCATAGTTCCATCTACTTATGCATCTGATGATATACTAGAGATTAGTTTTGGCTGTTTTGAACCTTCTACAGGTGGAATCTTTCTGCATGTATCTTTTTGCCTCTGGCTCTTTCTCTCAGCATTGCTAGTAAGGCTCATTGAGACTGTTTCATGTAGTTGAAATTCACTTTTTTTATTACCATATTGTATCTTATCATATTACTATGCCATAATTTATCTAGGCCTCTGCTGATGGGCCTATGGATTGTTTACAGTGGGGCTGTCATGAACAAGGCTGCTGTGAGCACTTTCAGCATGTCCCTTGTGCATGTGTGTGTGTGTGGGCAGGTGTGTTTCTCCAGTCCAGTGTATAGACTCAGGACTGGACTTGCTGGGTTATAGGTTAGGCATATTTTCAGTTTCATCAGATAATGCCCAGATTTACACCTATGCACCCATTTACACTCCTACCACATCCTTGACAACACGTGCTCTTGTCAGATTATAAATTTCTCTCTGTTTTTATTTATATGAAAACAATTTTATTTCATCCTAGTCCTTGAAAGGTAGTTTTGCCAGGCACAGAATCTAGCCTCACTTTAAAAAAAAAAATTAAATTAAATTAAATTTTTTTTCTTTTTGAGGCAGAGTGTCACTGTGTCTCTCAGGCGGCCAGGCCCGAGTGTAGTGGCACTATCTCGGCTTACTGCAACCTCTGCCTCCCAGGTTCAAGCGATTCTCCCACGTCGGCCTCCCAAGTAGCTGGGACTACAGGTGTGCGCCACCATGCCCAGCAGATTTTTGTATTTTTAGTAGAGGCAGGGTTTTGCCATGTTGGTCAGGCTGGTCTTGAACTCCTGGCCTCTGATCCACCCACCTCAGCCTCCCAAAGTGCTAGGATTACAGGCATGAGCCAACGTGCCCGGCCTGTTTTTGTTTTTTAGGTAAAGGGACAACAGCAATGGGGTCTTGCAGTGGTGATGGGGAGGGTGGACACAACTCCCTCTGTGTTTTTACTACAAGGTATCAAGGCATGGGCTTTTCTTTATTTAGCTGCTTGGCATATGTGCTCTTTTTGTGGATTTATGTTGCTTATCACTTCTCCAGGTTTCACAGTCATTATCTCTGTTGTTTTTTTTTTTTGTTTGTTTGTTTGTTTTTGAGATGGAGTCTTGCTCTATCACCCAGGTTGGAGTGCAGTGGCATGATCTCAGCTCACTGAAACCTCTGCCTCCTAGGTTCAAGCGATTCTCCTGCCTCAGCCCCCTGAGTAGCTGGGATTACAGGCACCTGCCACCACGCCTGGCTAATTTATTTTATTTTATTTTATATTTTATTTTTATTTTTAGAGATGGAGTCTTGCTTTGTCACCAGGCTGGAGTGTAGTGGCACGATCTCGGCTCACTGCAACCTCCACCTCCTGGGTTCAAGCGATTCTCCTGCCTCAGCCTCCTGAGTAGCTGCGATTACAGGCACCTGGCACCATGCCTGGCTAATTTTTTGTATTTTTAGTAGAGATGGGGTTTCACCATGTTGGCCAGGCTGGTCTTGAACTCCTCACCTCAAGTGATCCGCCTGCCTTGGCCTCCCAAAGTGCTGGGATTACAGGCATCAGCCACCGCGCCTGGCCTAATTTTTTCTATTTTTAATAGAGACAGGGTTTCACTATGTTGGCCAGGCTGGTCTCAAACTCCTGACTTCAGGTGATCCACCCGCCTTGGCCTCCCAAAGGGCTGAGATTACAGGCGTGAGCCACTGCACCCAGCCATCATTATCTCTTTAAATATTTCATCTCCTTCTTTTTCTCTATTCTCTCTTTTTCAGATGCTGATCAAGTATATATTAAATCTTCTTCTATCCTCTATGGCTCTCAAAATCTTTTTCAAACTCATTTTCTTGCCTCATTGTGCTGTTTTCTAGGCAAATTCTTTGGAAGTATTTTCAGCTCACTAATTGTCTCTTCAGCTATAACTAATATACTTTTAATAAGATTTTATATTTCAACCTTTATATTTTTTATTTCTCAAAGTTCCATGTAAAAATCTATCTGTTCATTCCTAATGGTCTTTTGTTGAGTGTATTTTTTTTAAATGCATCTTTTATTTCTTTAAGTATGTCATAAATATCTACTTGACATTTTGTATCTGAAAATCCTCAAATCTTTAGTCCTTAGGGATCTGCAGTTCATTGTTTCTGCCAGCTCACAGACAGAGTACTCACCTCCTTGTGTGCTGGTGATCTTTGTGAGTTCATTGTTTAAAATTTGTAGAAGTCTCAGTTGGGGTTTGGGGAAGAGTTTTGCAGACAGCATTTGCATTTCTATTTCTGTTGGTATCAGGAAGTGATCTGAGATTACTTCATATCCCCTTGAAAGAACAAGTCCCGGACTCCCTTTCTCAATTTTGAGCTGGCTCAAAGCTCAGTTTCTCCACAACACAGCAATTTACATAACTGCCTGCCACTTCAGCCCTAGCCAGGCCCCATTTCCTTGTCTGGGAGGTAGTATTTTTGGAAACATACCCTATCTCTTGTCAGATCAGCTACATCTAAAAAATTATGCTGTTCAGGGTTTAACAGTTCTCAGTCATGATGCCACAATGGCTGAGAACCTCTAATACTTTCCTTTTCTACTTTGCTGACTGACCATGGGTCACATGACCCAAGATGGCCAACTGGAGTCCTTCCCTGGGATTTTCTGAATTAGAGTGGTAAGAGAAGCTTCTTCCTCTTTGGGGCAGCATCTTAAGGATGTGAGCTCAGTGAGGGTGGCAGTCATGCTTCCCACACATGGGGAGAAAGCCTGCCGAGAATGGAACCGCACGCTGAGAGATGAGAGAAGGTGGGAGAGAGGGGAGGCTGCAGCATTTCCTGTATTATCTGTGGTTTGATCACGTGAGCCAGAATATTCGGCCCTTGCTGCTTGGGTTTTCTGTCTTTTGCAGTCTTGGTTTTTACATGGTGAGATGATGGATGGTTATTATTTTGTTTTCTGCTTTTCTGTATTTTAAAATGATCTATCTATCTATCTATCTATCTATCTATCTATCTATCTATATTTTTTTGAGAGAGGGTCTCACTCTGTTGCCCAGGCTGGAGTGCAGCGGTGCAATCATGGCTCACTATAGCCTTGACCTCCCAGACTCAAATGATTCTCATGTCTCAGCCTCCCGAGTAGATGGGACTACAGGTGTGTGCCACCACATCCAGCTAATTTTTAAATTTTTGTAGAGACAGGGTCTCACCATGTTACAGAGGCTGGTCTCGAACTTCTGGCCTCAAGCAATCCTCCTGCCTTCGCCTCCTAAAGTGTTGGGATTACAGGCGTGAGTCAGTGTGCCTGGCCATCTGTATATTTTTAAAAATAAGAAAGTATTATTAATTTAAAAAGTGTTATCTAAAAACCTGCTTTCATTTCTTTGGTGGAGAAAATATCCTAACCCCAGTTGATTTCTGTAAAGTGAGATCACACATTGGATTTGGCTAAAGCAGGCACCTGTGAAGTGGTTGAGGACTGAGTTGTATGTCCCTCCTGTTGATGGTGAGGGAGCAGCATGCCATCCGCATGAAAGACAGCCTGGGCTTGGTTGTGCCAAGTGTCTGTGTTGTCCCTGATGGTGGAACAGTGGCTTTGGAGCTCCCTGCCCTGTGCCAGCCTCTGCCTCTGACTCCCCCTCACAGGGCTGTACTGTTTGAGGGGCTGCTCAATCACCCTGGTGTCCCTGGCACCCAGCACCGAACTGCCAAGAAATGTTTTTGATGACTTATGCTAGACCTCATTTTTTTTTCTTTGAGACAGAGTCTCACTCTGTTGCTCAAGCTGGAGTGCAGTGGCGCGATCTCAGCTCACTGCCATCTCTGCTTCCCAGGTTCAAGTGATTCTCGTGCCTCAGCCTCCTGAGTGGAATTACACGCTTTCACCACCATGCCTAGCTACTCTTTGTATTTTTAGTAGAGACGGGGTTTCATCTTGTTGGCCAGGCTGATCTCAGACTCCTGGGCTCAGGTGATCTGTCCACCCTGGCCTCCCAAAGTGCTGGGATTATGGGTGTGAGCCACTGCACCTGGCCTGGACCTCAAATTTTTTTTTTGAAACGGAGTCTCACCCTGTCGCCCAGGCTGGAGTGCAGTGGCGCGATCTTGGCTCACTGCAAGCTCTGCCTCCTGGGTTCACGCCATTGTTTTGACTCAGCCTCCCGAGTAGCTGGGAATACAGGCGCCAGCCACCATGCCTGGCTAATTTTTCGTATTTTTAGTAGAGACAGGGTTTCACCATATTAGCCAGGATAGGATGGTCTCGATCTCCTGACCTCGTGATCCGCCCTCCTCGGCCTCCCAAAGTGCTGGGATTACAGGTGTGAGCCACCGTGCCCGGCGGACCTCAAATTTTTATTTTATTTTTGAGACAGGGTCTCACTCTGTCACCCAAGCTGCAGTGCAGCAGCACAATCAAGGCTCATTGCAGCCTTGAGCTCCTGGGCCCAAGCGATCCTCCCACCTCAGCCTCCCAAGTAGCTGGGCTAATTTTTAAAAAATTATTATTATTATTAATTAAATTATTTATTTATTTATTTTTGAGATAGAGTCTTGCTCTGTCACCCAGGCTGGAGTGCAGTGGCACAATCTTGGCTCACTACAACCTCCATCACCCGGGTTCAAGTGATTCTCCTGCCTCAGCCTCCAGAGTAGCTGGGATTACAGGTGTGCGCCACCATGCCTGGGTAATTTTTGTATTTTTAGTAGAGACGGGGTTTCACCATGTTGGCCAGGCTGGTCTCAAACTCCTGACTTCAGGTGATCTGCCTGCCTCGGCCTCCCAAAGTGCTGGGATTATGGGCATGACCCACTGCGCCCAGCTGCTGGGCTAATTTATTATTATTATTTTTTATTTATTTATTTATTTATTTTTTTTTTTTTTGAGACAGAGTCTTGCTCTGTCACTCAGGCTGGAGTGCAGTGGCACTATCTCGGTTCACTATAACCTTCACCTCCCAGGTTCAAGCAATTCTTACGCCTCAGCCACCCAAGTAGCTGGGACTACAGATATGCATCACCATACCTGGCTAATTTTTGTATTTTTAGTAGAGACAGGGTTTCACCATGGTGGCCAGGCTGGTCTTGAACTCCTGACGTCAGGTGATTTGCCCACTTTGGCCTCCCAAAGTGCTGGGATTGCAGGTGTGAGCCACTGCACCTGGCCTTAATTTTTTAATTTTATTTTTCATGGAAACGAGGTCTTGCTGAGATGCCTAGGCTAGTCTTGAACTCCTGGGCTCAAGCAATCCTGCCTTGGCCTCCCAAAGTGCTAGGATTACAGGTGTGAGCCAGTACACCCAGCCCAGACTCAGATTTTGAGGTCTCCACACAGCTTAGTGCAATCAGAATGAATAAAAAAAAGATACAGGATGCTTTGAGATACTTGGCTTCTCTGAGTCTCAGTTTCCTCTTCTGTAAAGTGGGTGTAACAATAGATAACCTTCTGCAGCGTTGTTGTAAGGATTGGACACAACGTATAGAGTGCAGGCATTGGCTCAATAAACCAACTATGATGTCGGGGGAGAAGGAAAGATTAAGTGGTAGGTGTTGACAGTCCCAAATCGTGTAAAAGGATATTGAATGAGGCTTGTCTTGTTGTCACTTAGAATCACAGTTGGGACAAAGAAGCATTAAGACTGATAGTCTAGAGAACATGGACATTACCGTGTGGCAGACTCCTCCAGGGCCTGTTAAAAGGTGGATGAACCAGTTCTGCTTCTCCTGAACATTCTGCCAGTTACCAGCAAGGATGGCGTGTTCCTAAACTAAGTAACTGGTGAAGTTGCCTAATTTCCCTGTGCCTCAGGCACCTCACCTGTAAAATGGGGATAATAATAGTATCCACCTTTTTTTCTGAGACAGAGTCTTGCTCTGTCGCTCAATCTCTGCCTCCCAGGTTCAAGTGATTCTCCTGCCTCAGCCTCCTGAGTAGCTGGGATTACAGGTGCCTGCCACGGCGCCCGGCTAATTTTTGTATTTTTAGTAGTGATGGGGTTTCACCGTGTTGGCCAGGCTGGTCTTGAACTCCTGACCTCAGGTGATCTGCCTGCCTCAGACTCCCAAAGTGCTGGGATTACAGGTGTGAGTGACCGTACCCTGCCTAGTACCCACCTTTTAGGGTTGCTGTGAGGATTAAGTGGGTCTGATGGTGGTAGTAGTCCGTCTGGAGTGGCCGCTGAAAAGACTCCGGCTGCAGTGGGGGAGGCATGAATGGGGCTGCTAGCTCCACGGAGCCAGCAGGAACCAGAAACAGGCGGGAGCTGCTTCCCCTTCTGTGTTGCTGGGGTTGGAACAGCTGCAGCCGCCCAGCCACAACTGTGGACCCCAGCATCCCTGTGCTCTCAGGGGCCTGGGAAACCCCTCTACCCCTGCAGGTTCGGAAGTGCCTGCTCCCACTGCCTGCCCTCTCCCCACTTCCACTGCCTGCTCTGATATCACAGCAAAGTTGTGGCCAAGTCCAGGTGCTGTCACACCGAGAGCCTGGGTGCTGTCATGACCCAGCTGGGTGTGTGTGCACTTGGTGCAGTGCTGACACACCAGTCCCCTGCCACTTTGGCCCCCTCCAGACTTTGAGTGCTGACAAGCATGGGAGGGTGTCCAAAGTGGGGCTGAGGGTGCCTCGGCTCAGGCCTGCAGGTGCCCCTCGACATGAACAGCCTGGGCACCATGAATGGTGGCAGGAGGCAGACAGGTTTCTGGGTGGAAAGGGGTGGATCCCTGGTGCAACCCCATCTTCAAGCCAGGGACAGCCTGAAGTCAGGGGGCCAGGCTGCCAGTTCTGCTGACCAGAGTAAGAACTTATAGTGCTTTTACCAGGCCTCCCATGGCCACCCATGGACCAATCAGCACACACTTCCTCCCTTCTGAAGCCCATTAAAAACCCCAGACTCAGTCAGACTCAGGCAGACAATGGATGACCTGCCCGCATATAGGAGCTACCCACTCCAGGTCTCCTGAGAACTGTACTGTCGCTCAATAAAGCACCTCTTCACCTTGTTCGCACAAACAGGGCTGAAACACGTCCCCTGCTTGCCATGTTGCGAGCAACAAGACGGATTGAAGAGAGAAAGAAAGAAGAGCTTCAGCCCTTTGGTGAACCCAGGCTTGGGAGCTCCTCAAACCAGGGCTGTGACATGCTTTTTGGGGCTCTGCAGTTCCTGGCATCTCCAAGCTTCCGGGCGCCACCATGTTCCCTGGTGCCCACAGTGGAAGCTGCTTGTGGTACGTCTAGACCAGCTGCAGCAGGGAGCCAGTGCCTGTGCTGGCGCCTGGAGCGGACTGCCTCGCTGCAGCTGGTGTGCCTGGCTGTACGCAGTGGCCGGACCCTGTGCTTGCTCGCTCACGCACCCCTTGCCACTCCGCACCTGGCTTGCCCTTGGCAGGCATGGGATCCAGGCTGGTAGCAAAAGCTGAATGCAGCCTGCCAGGCCAAGTGGGTAGAACAAGCCAGTGGGCCTGAGCAAAACTTGTGAAAAGGCGCCTCCAGCCGCAGAGGTTTCCAGCTGGTGAAGTGATACCCTGAGGATCCTGTAACAAATCAATGCAAGAACAGTGACCAGGACCTCAGAAGCAATGTATCTTTTATTAGCATTGCTTTTGTTTTTGTTTCGAGATGGAGTCTCACTCTGTTGCCCAAGCTAGAGTGCAGTGGTACAATCTCGGCTCACTGCAAGTGATTCTCCTACCTTAGCTTCCTGAGTTCCTGGGATTACAGGCATGAACCACTATGCCTGGCTAATTTTTTATATTTCTAGTAGAGACTGGGTTTCACCATGTTGGCTAGGCTGGTTTTGAACTCCTGAGCTCAAGTGATTCACCTGCCTCGGCCTTTCAAAGTGCTGGGATTTATAGGTGTGAGCCACAGTGCCTGGCTCTGATATTAGTATTATTACCCCAATTCCTTATCTACCCCCAACTCCCATCTGGGTCTACATAAGCCAGAATTTAGGAAATCTAGAGAAATCTTAGGAGAGAGGGTGGTGGCTTTCCTCTCCCACTCCTCTAGCCAGCTATGGGTAGGGGGCGGGGGAGATACTAGGGCTTCCTCTCCTGGCGGTAGGGGGGTGGGGGGAGTGCCTGTAGAAAGGGGAGCCCACATTGCATTCTCTGGCTGGATGTTTGCCTCCTCAGTGGTCAGGCTGATCTTCCCCTAGGCCCACTTGAGCAGTGACAGGTGGGATGAGGACAGCAGGGGTCTCTTACATGGCCCCTGCTTGGTGAGGCCAGGATGAGTGAGTCTGCTGTGGCCAAGTGGGCTCCGGGAGCGTTAGAGGCATTTTGCTTGTCTCCCCAGGGAGGGCTGGCTGCTGGGCAAGGGGCCCTCAGCAGTAGGAGAGGGAGCTGGACCCCAGGTGGGAGCTGAGAGGTGGTGGAAGGGCTGGGGCCAGCACAGGGGTCCCCTGTCAAGGCACTGAATTGGCAGGGACCCAGCCGGGACCCTGCCAGCCCACCATCACTCTACGAGAGGCTGGCTGTGTGGCTGCCACACAGCAGGGAGCCACCGACACCCACAGGGAGGTGATGCCGTGAAGCACAGGGTCCCTCACTTCACCCCTCCCTCCTTCCCAGAGAGGGGAAGGCCCAGGTCCCTCCTGTTCACAGGCCCCTGAGCATGGCTGTGGGCCAGGGAGGGAGGAAGGGAGCACTTGACCAGACCTCAGGTGGAGTTCAAGTTGGCACCAGATGGGGCAGGGCTTTTTTTATATCTGAAAGTCACCAGAAAGCAATGGGGTGTGCTGGAGATGGTGCTAAGGGATGGGAAGATGTTAAAGGCTGGATGTGAGGGGAGACAAATGTTTTGTGTTAAAGTGCTGCTGAGCTGAGAAGGTCCTTGGAACCAGTCACTGGTGCAGCGTCCCTGAGGCAGGGTGGTGGCCT